>NC_053391.1:223473059-223786521 GCF_905171765.1 Bufo bufo
TGTGATCGCCTCCTCCTAGTATGCGCCTGCACAATAGCGTCCTTTAACCTTTTCTTTCTCCCTCATTTAATCCTTAAGTCTGTGCCTCTGACTACTGTAATAAAACATTGTTTCACTTTAGATTGCAGATTTTGGCCTTTCCAACATTTACCACTCAGACAGCCTTCTTCAGACCTACTGTGGCAGTCCGCTGTATGCATCTCCAGAAATAGTCAATGGCAGGCCATATATCGGACCAGAGGTGAGAATACATTGTGTTTCTCTTTGACGTATAAATACATGGTGGTCTTAAATATTGGTGATCTGATCGTGGGTGTCTGTCTCCCTGCACTCCTGCCAGTCGGCTGTAGTATACCAAGCACAGCGCCATACATTATATAGTAGTTGTGTGTGGTCTTGCAGCTCCGTTCCAGTCATCTGAAAGGGACTTGGCTGAAGGATGGTCATGTGACCATGGAAGTGACGTCACAAGCCATGCACCTTCAAACAGCTGATTTGCAGGGGTGATGGAAATCGTAACTAGGGATGAGCGAATCTACTTCGGATGAAACATCCGGAGTCGATTTGCATAAAAGTTTGTTTCAATACTGTACGGAGCGAACGATCGGTACAGTATTAGAATGTATTGGCTCCGATGAGCCGAAGTTATTACTTCGAGAGACTAAGCGTAATAACTTCATAAATTAGATTTCTACTGTTAAAAAAAAAAAAAAAAAACATTTCCTAAACCTGGGTTTGGTTCCAAGGTGCCACTTGGAACCGAACCAGAGTTCGGAATTATTATTTTTTTTACAGTAGAAGTAAATTTATGAAGTTATTACGCAAAGTCTCGTGAGACTTCGCAAAGTAATAATTTCGGCTTATCGGAGCCAATAAGTTCTAATACTGTACCGAGCGCTCGCTCCATACAGTATTGAAACTGAGTTTTATGCGAATCGACTTCTGATGTTTCATCCGCATCCCTAATTGTAAATCCACCAGTCGCATATTGATGACTTGAGGCCCATTTAATGGTTTTTCCAAAACAGTATGGCCTATATAAGGTAGAGTCATTTGCAAACAGATATACTTTTGTGGCATATATCTGGCGCAGATTCTGTTGCATGCCATGTTGCGGCAGAATCTGCGACTACTTCCTGGCAGGCCTCTCTCATTCATGATTTTCTATGCCTGGTTTAGAAAATGGTCTAAATGTAAGACAGTATTTAGAATCGGTCAGCACCTCTACATGATTTCGGCGATATACCACCAGTGCAGGGCCTTATTAAGGCTGGCGTCTAAAACGTGCCGCATAGTCTACTGGGAGGCTAGTACTATTACTTTTCAGTGCTTGGGTCCTGAGTTCAGGTCCAAACAAGATCCATGCCTGGAGAGTTTGGTTGTTCTCCCCGTCTTTGCATTTATTTTCTCCAGGTACTCTGGTATAATTTAACACTCCAAAACAACTCAGGGATCAGTGTAGGCAGTGATCGGGAACGATGAAAGTTCATTCCCAACCATTGATTACCTGCATCGATCATCCCCTCTGCATGGGGTTGAGTGACTGTTACTATGATCATTCATCCCCCCCCTTCCCATAAACATTTATTGTTTGTTGGTAGCACATCCCTGTTCACAAGAAGATGCGTTGCCGTCAAACAGATTTTTTTGGTGCCGATTGCTCGCCCATCAAAGTTTGGTTGGAAATCAGCAGCACATTTACACAGGGCAGTGATCAGAAAAAAGTGTTTGTACGAACATTTGTTCCCAGTAATTGGAATGTTCTTTGGCCTTGTAAAATGGACATGTATTAGGTGTAAGTGGGTTGTGCAGCCTCACACAGAATCCTTTCTCTGAACAGACATGATCACAGGGGACTAGTGCTGCAAATCAACAGTGCTAACCAGAGCCATCGTCAGAGGGACTTGATAGCTGCCTAATTATCATATTCTGAATTATGGGTGATCATACTATAGAAACTGACTTTTTACTTTAGTCTTGAAGCAGCTCTAATGTCTACACAGCCTGCTACTGTAACTGATTTAATTCAAGGAGCCTCCTAAGTGGTTACGCCTGCTCAGTCTTGCACTCCTGGTCTTATGAAATACAATTTTATGTAGCAGTACTTGCCAAATGTATATGGGCATTCCTTTTAATTAGTAGGGTTGTCCATTCTAACGACTCCTATCATGCATAAATCTGTACTTCCATTGTTCAGATGAAATTTGTTAGCGCATAGAGGCTACCTACAGCCATAAATATGCATAGTTTTTTTTTTTAATTGCTTAATTAGGGCTATTGAACTGCCTATACTTTTCTATGATCATCCAGTAATCCCAGATACTGATAATAGGACCTGATAGGTGCCAGATTAAGCACTGTCAGAATGCTTAGGGGAAACCCCCTTACTTATCCTCATAATGCTGATTCCATGTATGGAGTCAACCAGAGAGCAGCTCGGGCATTTCAGTGTGCAGTAACACAAGCCCTACCCCTCTCCCAAACTTCCGGTAGAGTGCGTGAGGTCATGCATGGGCACCTAGCCGTTCTGAAGCAGACAGTGGAGAGGATCGGGGGAAGGAGAAAGTTCTTTGTCTGCAAGATCTCTCCTAAGCTGCTTATTGCAGCAGTTTGGGCATCACCCCGTAGACACAGCTGTGTGTGCACTATGGGCTAAATATATTTGTTGTTTTTTTCAGCGTTTGTCTCTTTTAAAGGGCTTCTGTCACCACACTAAAGTCGTTTTTTTTTTTTTTTTTTTGGCTACTTAAATTCCTTATACTGCGATATATCAATATACACTGCTCAAAAAAATAAAGGGAACACTTAAACAACACAATGTAACTCAAAATCAAACTGTCCACTTAGGAAGCAACACTGAGTGACAATCAATTTCACATGCTGTTGTGCAAATGGGATAGACAACAGGTGGAAATTATAGGCATCTAGCAAGACACCCCCAATAAAGGAGTGGTTCTGCAGGTGGTGACAACAGACCACTTCTCAGTTCCTATGCTTCCTGGCTGATGTTTTGGTCACTTTTGAATGCTGGCGGTGCTTTCACTCTAGTGGTAGCATGAGACGGAGTCTACAACCCACACAAGTGGCTCAGGTAGTGCAGCTTATCCAGGATGGCACATCAATGCGAGCTGTGGCAAGAAGGTTTGCTGTGTCTGTCAGCTGTGTTTTTAAATTTTTGTGTGATTTTGTTGTCAGCACATTCAACTATGTAAAGAACAAAGTATTTCAGAAGAATATTAAATTAATTCAGATCTAGGATGTGTTATTTTTGTGTTCCCTTTATTTTTTTGAGCAGTGTATAATGCTCTTACTGATTTTCGTTCTGTAGTTTCTTCAAAAAACGGACTTTTATAATATGTAAATTACCTCTCTACCAGCAAGTAGGGCGGCTACTTGCTGGTAGCAGCCGCATCCTCCTTTCATAATGACGCCCCCCTCCTCATGTTGATTGACAGGGCCAGCGAACGCGCTCGTCCTCTGACTGGCCCTGTCTGCGTTCAAAATTTCGCGCCTGCGCCGTACCGGTCTTCAGTCGGCGCAGGCGCACTGAGAGGAGGACGCTCGCTCGGCAGCTCCATCCTCAGTGCGCCTGCGCCGATGACGTCACATCTACACCCGGCGCAGGCGCACTGAGGAAGGAGCGGCTGAGCGAGCGTCCTCCTATCAGTGCGCCTCCGCCAACTGAAGACCGGTGCGGCGAAGGCGCAAGATTTAAAACGCAGACAGGGCCAGTCAGAGGACGAGCGCGTTCGCTGACCCTGTCAATCAACATGAGGAGGGGGCGTCGTTATGAAAGGAGGATGCGGCTGCTACCAGCAAGTAGCCGCCCTACTTGCTGGTAGAGAGTTAATTTACATATTATAAAAGTCCGTTTTTTGAAGAAACTACAGAACGAAAATCAGTAAGAGCATTATATATTGAGATATCGCAGTATAAGGAATTTAAGTAGCCAAAAAAAAAAATGACTTTAGTGGGGTGACAGAAGCCCTTTAAGGCTCTGTTCATATCTGTGTTGGTGGCTGTTTTTGAAGCATAACAGCGCTATTTTTTTTGCTAAAATGACAGAACCCTACCATCCATTGGGCTCTGTTGGTGTACTAGTGACAGATCCTTCACAGCTTGAATTCTGTTTTCCCGGTCTTATTATGGACCAGGAAAAACAGAATTCCGAACACGGATGTGAATTCAGCCTAAGACCTGTATACTCTACTAAGAGATGTCACTGTTTGCCTGTAAGTACATCAATGACATTTTTCCTATTTTCTAGGTCGATAGCTGGTCCCTAGGAGTTCTTCTCTACATTCTGGTCCATGGTTGCATGCCCTTTGATGGACAGGATTACAAAAAGTTAGTGACTCAAATCAGCTGCGGTGCCTACAAAGAGCCAAGCCACCCCTCGGGTAAGTAAGCTGTGCTTTCATTTTGAGTAACTTCTCCCAGACATTAGCTTGTTTGCGCTTATGCAATGAGTTTATATTCCAGCTGGTGTGATCTGCAAATAATGTTGTATTTGTATTCTAGGTGTTTCTTTTCTGTTCTTTACCTTCTTCTGTTTCCCACTAATAACCTTCCTTTCTGTTTGCAGATGCATGCGGACTTATTCGATGGCTTCTAATGGTAAACCCTGAGAGAAGGGCCACTCTGACTGATGTGGCCTCTCACTGGTGGGTGAATTGGGGATATCAGCACTCACTTTGTGAACCAGAATCGACCAAAGACACCCCATTCTCAATTGTTGGTGGATGGCTTCGGAAATCCTCCCGTCCTTTGTGGGATAATAGTGCTAAGATGCGCTCGTTTTTACGGCAACATCTTCCAGGGGCAACAGTAACCCGCCAACGTTCACTGAAGCGATCCAAGAGGGAAAATATGAGTCGGGTAATAACGCCTCAGGACTCTCAGGAAAAGCCTCCTACTGTGCCACCGGCTCCTAAAAAAGGCATTTTAAAGAAGCCTCAGCAGAGAGAGTCTGGCTATTACTCCTCTCCTGAGCACAGTGAGGATTCACCGATGGGAGAGGATGATGATTCTCCTGTATTTACTGTGCCAACAAGTATGGAAGCTTTGAATACGGGTACAAATGGACAAGAGGCAGCCACCAGTGTGGTTAGGAAAGGAATTCTCAAGCGCAATGGAAAGTTCTCTTCTGCTGGAGCAGCACCAGAGTTGTCTTTTGATGCTGTAGACTGTTCTTTAAGGAATGAAAAGTTACCTGTTGGCACGCTGGCTCGTGAGAAAGTACAGTCCACTGTTAGCCAAGAAAGCATTCTTTCCACTGAGTCTTTTGAGTTACTAGACTTTCCCACTCGGTACAGAGAGCGTCCAAGAGGAAAAAATAGATCTATGAGGGTTAGTATCTCCGCAGAAGATCTTCTGAAATTAGAAACAGATGAGAACAATGAAAATGATGGTCCCAGGCTCTGGGATATGGGATGCTATCGGACACGGATGGCAGAGAGCTGTCTGTCTTTAGGTGTGGCGGAAGAAGAAGCAATGCAGGTTTACAGGACTGCGGTGCTCATTGGTCGAGAGTTGAGCTAAGGTGCCTACTGTGTATACTTGCTACCATAAAGAGTCTTCTGAAGACAAAGGAGAGCGGTCACAGAGGCCTTGCTTGGGACTCTCGATGTTGCCTAAAACACCACCTAAGAATGTCAAACTGTGATGACATTACGATAGAATCAAGGAGTGTAGTATTTAAGAAGAATATAAAAGTGGCAACAATGGTGACATCCTTCAATGTTTGCACTGAGAGTCAGGGCACGCAATGTGCTGCTTAGTTCAGGTTAATCCCTTTACAAGCTGCTGCCTTATCGTGAGCTTACCATACAAGCAACATACTGTATTTGATTGCATATTGAATTGTGCAGGCTCATACCTTGTATATCCTTATTCTCTGTCTACCACAAAGGTTATGAATCCTTGGTGGATAACAGTGACTTGAATTTACTTCCTTGTGCCTTGGTTGAAACTTCCCTTTCTACTTGAAAATACTGCAGCTACCATGTAATACCCCAGTGTACATCCAAAGTCAAAGGTGAAAAACGAAGACACTGGTTAAGGGTTGTAACTATAAAATAAACTTGATAGCACTAAAAACTGAAAGAGGTGGGAGAATATAATTAGTCCAAGAATTATAGCTGGAGGGGTTCTATAGAAACATGAGTCATTTCATTTGCACAGTCTTTGGTCTTGGCCAATAATCCAGTGCAAACAAGTTTCCGTGTGTAAACAAGAATGTGTGCGTGTTTGTATGTATAGCTGCGCACGCCCACACGACCTTGAGACATGACGTGGATATTTTTTTAAGGGATAGAAAAAGAAAAGTCTTCAAACTAATTGGCAATGAAATTATAAACATGCCGGGAGCAAAACCACTCAACCCAACGTTTTTTCCATCATTTTTTTTTAACTTAACTTTATTATTTATTATTTTTGTATTGCTTACTGATGACTTTTTTTTTTTTTTCTCCCCCCCCCCCCCCCCCGCCAAATTTTAAGATTGCATCGGTAGTGGCAACTTTATTGCGTTTTAATCTAAGTCTTAATACTTGCATCAAAACAAAGAAATGTTTTTCAGTTTGTATTCCTTAAGTGTTTCCTTTAGCCTTCTCCCTGCAAAAAATGCACTTTTCCTCTGCAGGAGTTTGGAACTGGAGAAATTGGAATTGGAGAGTGAATTGCTAAGCAAGGTTCTCTCATTTTGCTACTGGAGAGAAATAATGAATCTGAGGGGCTGATTCACACGACCATGCCATGTGTCGGCCACAACTCTTGGACCAACCGTGGTTCCCCTGACCAGAAATGACTGCATCATAGAGATTTTATGGTGCATTCAGTTGCTATCTAATCGTGGGTCTAATTGAGATAATGTGAGTACAGTACATTAGACCTGCGATCAAATAGCAACTCTCTGCACCATAAATCTCTATGAAGCAGTCACTTTGTGTTAGGGAGTCTAGGTCAGTCTGGCAGATGGGGCTGACACCACGGGCTGTGTTTCCCAGACTGATCATGGTTGTGTGAATTGGCCCTTTTGTAAAAAAAAAAAGAGTGTAATATTTCCTTAGGGAATATTTCCCTTCTCCTGAGCTGCATTTCAATCCTCTTAACATAAAAAGATGGTAGAACATATCTCCCATTTATGATGTAAAAGGGGCCATAAACTGAAAAAAGGAATATGGATGGATGGACAATATAAGAAGGGAGCCTTTCAGAGATCAGCATTGTCTTTTGGTATTCTTATTTTCTTCATTTGGGTCCAGATATTTTCAGCAAATTAAACCAAAATTAAAACAAATGTTAAAACAAATCATTTGTGTATTGTGTTTTAATTGGAAGCTATGAAGAAAGCGTAAAAAAATAAATAATAAACTCCTGAGTCTCCAACATAAGAATTTCAAAGCTATGATGTTATATACATGGTATAGACGCTCAGAACACATGCATATAAAAAATGACGTATCCTACTGCAGCAGCCCGGATGGGAGAAGTGGTAGTGGACATGATGGTTGTAGTAGTACTCATAGTTCACAGTGGTGGTACTCACCTGGGCCGTGCAGTGGGCACTCTGAGTCCTGGGGCTCCTACCTGGTGCTAAGTGGGGTGCGAGGTGCAAGGCAGGGCTCCTTCATGTGGGGCAGAGAATGTGATGAATGCAAGGCAATAATGAGGCCCGTTAAATAGCAAGCAGTTCCTTTACTGTGGTAGTTTAGTGATAGTATGATAGTATTCAGTTCAGTCCCAGGATACATGCACAATACTTCCAAAGCTGAACATTGGATAACTGCCAGTGAGATTCCGGACTTTCTATCAGATCCAGTCTACTTTATTTTCAAAATCAACCAGAGGGGTGCATAATGTTCCAAAATGTACTACGGTTCCCACATCAGGGTGTAGCTCCCAACGGGTAGCTGATCCATGGTAAAAACGTGGTGGGCGCCTGAGGTGATGTAGCCTTTCCATAAGACCTAAGAAATTACACTTGCTGCCTTTGCACTTCTTTGGTCTCACACAATCTATAAATTCTGTACTTCTTTTTATAGGGTAGTTGAATGGCATAAAAGGATGATGGTTCTTTACAGCAGATCTCACTTCTGCACGTGCAACTGCTTCTTCTCGCTTAGCCTGACTAGACTCTCCATGGTTGGCAGCATAAAACCTCATTCACACATCAGTGATTCACGGATGTGTACTGTACGTGTTCTCCACATGTACCCATTCATTTTAATGTGTGTTTTAGCAGGGTCCGTGGTTTCAGCACAAATTCCTGCTCTATTTTGTCCGTGCTCACCGATCCATCACGCCCCATTATAGTCTATGGATCAGTGGAAAACATGGATGGAACACTGATGCCATTAGGAGGGGATGCAATGAAAATTAATTTTGAGCTGTACGGTGTCCATGAGATGGATGAGACACGGAGAGCAAAAAAATTGACAAAGACCAAACATGGAGCCTTTACAGACATCTTCACGGATGAATCACTGACCATCTAATCACGAATTACGTCACAGACATGGACGTGTGATAGAGGGATAGCACCTTTTAGTTTACCACTGGGGGTGGTTCTCAGCAGTGTGGGCACAGCAATAATTTCTGTAGTTAACCCCCTCATGGTCTGGTCAGCAGCAACACAAATACAGTCCATTCCATGACAGCAAGCAGAGTGATTTACAATGCCTGTAACAGTATTCTGGACTCTCGGCACAATAAAGTCTCTCTCTTTTTAGCCACACACATAAGCAGTTCACAAGTGGGCACAAAAGAGCTATCCGGTTCATGACACCAATGTATGCCCTGGGCCCAGGAGGGGGAAGAGGAGGACAGGAATGTCGGTGGCAATGATGGAGGTCGCGGTCCTCACTCTTGCATTCCTTGGGGCTGTGCAATGGTGGGATGGGTTACTGTCTGGAGTTGCCCTTGGTGGGAATGAATTCTGAGGTGCGAGGCAATGATGAGTCCAGATTAACAGTCCTTAAGTTCAAATGCAGTATTTCCAGTTCTTGGCATGCATGGACTGGTAGCTCTTACACAGATTGCAATGTCCACAGGTCTTTCACTTTCCCAGGCTGTTCCTTCTCTGGAGCAATCTTTCTTATACTTCTCTTTCTAGCTTTACCTTTGAGAAAATAGGGGCACAACACCTCTTGCCGCTCTCTGCACTTACTTTCTCTTTTTATTATACTACCAATGCAGTACTACAGGTTTCCAATGCAGGATGTAGTCCTTAGCAGAATCTTGGTCTGCCGGTATAGTATGTGTGCAGTACGCAGCCCTGCAGGGTGAGCGAATGTGGGGTCACGGTTAATTAGGCAGAATGAGGGTTGCTCTTGGTGCTCACAGTTTTTATATACCCTGGGCAGGTGTACAGCAGTGATGGAGAGGCTGGCACATGGATCCTCTGGGGCACTCTCTGTGTATAAGGGACCAGGCCAGGTGGTAGGTGAGGTGCCCTGGGTGTTGCAGGTTTAATGTGCCGGTGGCAAGATCCCTTTAAGTTTGTGACGCCAGTGCCGATAACGGTGGCACACCGATTTCTTGTAGTAATAATTGAGGAACACACGTTGCAGTGAACCAGAACTCCTTTTACAGTCTTTAGTCAGTTCCACATGTAAAAGGTTGTGACAGACAGGCTTTATATATAACACGGCAGGCAATGTTCTTGCAAGATACTCAGAGGGTTAAACACTTACAGATCAGGCTGCACTTTCTCAGAATCCTGTCTGGCTTTCTCCAAGGCCCGTATGCCCTATTGCTGGCTTTATCCTTGGGTAGGGAAAACTTCCTCTGGTATATGTCTCCTTGCTGTAAATATATCCTTCTGCCCTTCAGCGCTCTCTGTTTGGCTGGAATCAACTTGGCTCTGCACTGTACTTTACTTTTATAGGAACTTGGTTTCTCAGGAGGCAAGCTGGAAGCCTGGGCTATCTAGCTGCATGTCAGAAGCTGCTCCTCAGCTACTCTCTGGCTAAGGTGCACAATTTGCTTCTAAACACTCAACTACTGTCCCTGAACAAGACCTGACTATATATACTAGGGGGTTCCCTAGCTCCCTCTACTGCCTAGGAGGAGGAACTACACCCCTAACAGACCTGGTACACAGGGAATAACATAAATAACATGACAATATACATTAAAATGCAATATAAAATACAATGACCATGTTCCACAGGAGGTGGAGAACAAACGTGACCCAATTGACCCTTGTGTAGTGCCCACCCTTACGTAGTGGGGCACTACATGTGCAGGCTCCCAAAGTCCTTTAATCTCCTGGACAAGGTGGCGACAAGTCTCTCAGGCAATTTAGCTCCACACTGTTCTCTTTTTCTCCCTCAGAGGCTGGTTTGAAGTTGTTGTTTTTTTCCCACTTTTCTACTCACTTCACTGTAACTCTCTGTTGTCCCCTACTCCTTCTTATGGGGAGGATGGAACAGTCCCACTTAGCAATGTTAACTCATTCTGTGGTACAAACAGGATATGCACAAAAAGCTTGGTGACCAAAGAAGTAAAAAAAAAAGTAAGCCGTACCCAGAAAGATTACCAAGATGAAGCCTATTTATTTTGGAGCAAAAGCAACGTTGGGGTGCATAACTATGTTCAAGTCTATCAAAGGTCAATACAGAAATCTAGCTAATTCAACAGCAAGATTTCTTTATTGGCCTTTGATAGATTCTAATAATCATTTTAGATCTAGGCCTGTGAATATAAACAAGGGCACATGTCCTATTCCTAGAGAGAAAAAAGTGTTTAACCACACAGGTTGGCAGCATGGCACATTAAAGGGCATCTGTTGGCAGATTTGTACCTATGAAACTGTTTGACCTGTTGCATGTGTACTTGGCAGCTGAAGGCATCTGTGTTGGTCCCATGTTCATATGTGCCTGCTGTGCTGAGAAAAATGAAGTTTTAATATATGCAAATGGACATCTAGGAGCAACGGGGGCGTTGCCGTTACACCAAGAGGTTATGCTCTCTCTGCAACCGCCGCACCCTCTGCACTTTGATTGACACAGATGCCTTCAGCTGCAGCAGGTCAGCCAGTTCCATAGGTACAAATCCGCTGACAGATACCTTTTTAAATGGCAAATGGAATGGAACTGTGATGAACAATGTGGAAAGACCAGTTAACCACAAGCATTGCAGCAGTACTCTCAAGGCCAAGCAGCAGCCGCTAAAGCAATAATGTTAAGATTAGAATTGAGCGAACACCTGGATGTTCGGGTTCGAGAAGTTCGGCCGAACTTCCCGGAAATGTTCGGGTTCGGGATCCGAACCCGATCCGAACCCCATTGAAGTCAATAGGGACCCGAACTTTTGGGCACTAAAAAGGCTGTAAAACAGCCCAGGAAAGAGCTAGAGGGCTGCAAAAGGCAGCAACATGTAGGTAAATCCCCTGCAAACAAATGTGGATAGGGAAATGAATTAAAATAAAAATAAAAAAAATAAAAATGAACCAATATCAATTGGACAGAGGTCCCATAGCAGAGAATCTGGCTTCACGTCACCCACCACTGGAACAGGCCACTGTCACACATTTAGACCCAGGCAGAGGAGAGAGGTCCCGTAACAGAGAATCTGGCCTTATGTCAGCGCAGAATCTGTCTTCATGTCATAGCAGAGAATCAGGCTTCACGTCACCCACCACTGGAACAGGCCACTGTCACACATTTAGGCCCAGGCAGAGGAGAGAGGTCCCGTAACAGAGAATCTGGCCTTATGTCAGCGCAGAATCTGTATTCATGTCATAGCAGAGAATCAGGCTTCACGTCACCCACCACTGGAACAGGCCACTGTCACACAATTAGGCCCCGACACCCAGACAGAGGAGAGCGGTCCCGTAACAGAGAATCTGGCCTTATGTCAGCGCAGAATCTGTCTTCATGTCATAGCAGAGAATCAGGCTTCACATCACCCACCACTGGAACAGGCCACTGTCACACATTTAGGCCCAGGCAGAGGAGAGAGGTCCCGTAACAGAGAATCTGGCCTTATGTCAGCGCAGAATCTGTCTTCATGTCATAGCAGAGAATCAGGCTTCACGTCACCCACCACTGGAACAGGCCACTGTCACACATTTAGGCCCAGGCACCCAGGCAGAGGAGAGAGGTCCCGTAACAGAGAATCTGGCCTTATGTCAGCACAGAATCTGTATTCATGTCATAGCAGAGAATCAGGCTACAGGCCACTGTCACACATTTAGGCCCCGGCACCCAGACAGAGGAGAGGTTCATTCAACTTTGGGTTGCCCCGCAATATAATGGTAAAATGAAATAAAAAATAGTATTGAATGAGGAAGTGCCCTGGAGTAGAATAATATATTGTTAAGGGGAGGTAGTTAATATCTAATCTGCACAAGGGATGGACAGGTCCTGTGGGATCCATGCCTGGTTCATTTTTATGAACGTCAGCTTGTCCACATTGGCTGTAGACAGGCGGCTGCGTTTGTCTGTAATGACGCCCCCTGCCGTGCTGAATACACGTTCAGACAAAACGCTGGCCGCCGGGCAGGCCAGCACCTCCAAGGCATAAAAGGCTAGCTCTGGCCACGTGGACAATTTGGAGACCCAGAAGTTGAATGGGGCCAGTCAGTACGTGGAGGGGTGTGCACAGGTACTGTTCCACCATGTTAGTGAAATGTTGCCTCCTGCTAACACGTTCCGTATCAGGTGGTGGTGCAGTTAGCTGTGGCGTGGTGACAAAACCTTTCCACATCTCTGCCATGCTAACCCTGCCCTCAGAGGAGCTGGCCGTGACACAGCTGCGTTGGCGACCTCTTGCTCCTCCTCTGCCTTCGCCTTGGGCTTCCACTGGTTCCCCTGTGACATTTGGGAATGCTCTCAGTAGCGCGTCTACCAACGTGCGCTTGTACTCGCGCATCTTCCTATCACGCTCCAGTGTAGGAAGTAAGGTGGGCACATTGTCTTTGTACCGGGGATCCAGCAGGGTGGCAACCCAGTATTCCGCACACGTTAAAATGTGGGCAACTCTGCTGTCGTTGCGCAGGCACTGCAGCATGTAGTCGCTCATGTGTGCCAGGCTGCCCAGAGGTAAGGACAAGCTGTCCTCTGTGGGAGGCGTATCGTCATCGTCCTGTGTTTCCCCCCAGCCACGCACCAGTGATGGGCCCGAGCTGCTTTGGGTGCCACCCCGCTGTGAACATGCTTCATCCTCATCCTCCTCCACCTCCTCCTCCTCCTCCTCCTCCTCGTCCTCCAGTAGTGGGCCCTGTCTGGCCACATTTGTACCTGGCCTCTGGTGTTGCAAAAAACCTCCCTCTGAGTCACTTTGAAGAGACTGGCCTGAAAGTGCTAAAAATGACCTCTCTTCCTCCTGGGCCACCTCCTCTTCCATCATCGCCCTAAGTGTTTTCTCAAGGAGACATAGAAGTGGTATTGTAACGCTGATAACGGCGTCATCGCCACTGGCCATGTTGGTGGAGTACTCGAAACAGCGCAACAGGGCACACAGGTCTCGCATGGAGGCCCAGTCATTGGTGGTGAAGTGTGTCTGATCCGCAGTGCGACTGACCCGTGCGTGCTGCAGCTTAAACTCCACTATGGCCTGCTGCTGCTCGCACAGTCTGTCCAGCATATGCAAGGTGGAGTTCCACCTGGTGGGTACGTCGCATGTGAGGCGGTGAGCGGGAAGGCCGAAGTTACGCTGTAGCGCAGACAGGCGAGCAGCGGCAGGGTGTGAACGCCGGGAGAGCGAACAGACGGCCCGCACTTTATGCAGCAGCTCTGACATGTCGGGGTAGTTGCGAATGAACTTCTGCACCACCAAATTCAGCACATGCGCCAGGCAAGGGATGTGCGTCAAACCGGCTAGTCCCAGAGCTGCAACGAGATTTCGCCCATTATCGCACACCACCAGGCCGGGCTTGAGGCTCACCGGCAGCAACCACTCGTCGGTCTGTTGTTCTATACCCCGCCACAACTCCTGTGCGGTGTGGGGCCTGTCCCCCAAACATATGAGTTTCAGAATGGCCTGCTGACGTTTACCCCGTGCTGTGCTGAAGTTGGTGGTGAAGGTGTGTGGCTGACTGGATGAGCAGGTGGAAGAAGAGGAGGAGGAAGCTGAGTAGGAGGAGGAGACAGGAGGCAAAGAATGTTGCCCTGCGATCCTTGGCGGCGGAAGGACGGGTGCCAAACAGCTCTCCGCCTGGGGCCCAGCCGCCACTACATTTACCCAGTGTGCAGTTAGGGAGATATAGCGTCCCTGGCCGTGCTTACTGGTCCACGTATCTGTGGTTAGGTGGACCTTGCCACAGATGGCGTTGCGCAGTGCACACTTGATTTTATCGGACACTTGTTTGTGCAGGGAAGGCACGGCTCTCTTTGAGAAGTAGTGGCGGCTGGGAACAACATACTGTGGGACAGCAAGTGACATGAGCTGTTTGAAGCTGTGTGTGTCCACCAGCCTAAATGACAGCATTTCATAGGCCAGTAGTTTAGAAATGCTGGCATTCAGGGCCAGGGATCGAGGGTGGCTAGGTGGGAATTTACGCTTTCTCTCAAATGTTTGTGAGATGGAGAGCTGAACGCTGCCGTGTGACATGGTTGAGATGCTTGGTGACGCAGGTGGTGGTGTTGGTGGTACATCCCATGTTTGCTGGGCGGCAGGTGCCAACGTTCCTCCAGAGGCGGAGGAAGAGGCCGAGGCGGCGGCAGCAGCAGAAGAGGCCGAGGCAGCAGCAGCAGAAGATGTAGCAGGGGGAGCCTGAGTGACTTCTTTGTTTTTAAGGTGTTTACTCCACTGCAGTTCATGCTTTGCATGCAGGTGCCTGGTCATGCAGGTTGTGCTAAGGTTCAGAACGGTAATGCCTCGCTTCAGGCTCTGATGGCACAGCGTGCAAACCACTCGGGTCTTGTCGTCAGCACATTGTTTGAAGAAGTGCCATGCCAGGGAACTCCTTGAAGCTGCCTTTGGGGGTGCTCGGTCCCAGATGGCGGCGGTCAGTAGCAGGCGGAGTCTTTTGGCGGCGGGTGTTCTGATTTTGCCCACTGCTCCCTCTTTTGCTACGCTGTTGGCTCGGTCTCACCACTGCCTCTTCCTCCGAACTGTGAAAGTCAGTGGCACGACCTTCATTCCATGTGGGGTCTAGGACCTCATCGTCCCCTGCATCGTCTTCCACCCAGTCTTGATCCCTGACCTCCTGTTCAGTCTGCACACTGCAGAAAGACGCAGCAGTTGGCACCTGTGTTTCGTCATCATCAGAGACGTGCTGAGGTGGTATTCCCATGTCCTCATCATCAGGAAAAATAAGTGGTTGTGCGTTAGTGCATTCTATCTCTTCCACCCCTGGGGAAGGGCTAGGTGGATGCCCTTGGGAAACCCTGGCAGCAGAGTCTTCAAACAGCATAAGAGACTGCTGCATAACTTGAGGCTCAGACAGTTTCCCTGATATGCATGGGGGTGATGTGACAGACCGATGGACTTGGTTTTCATGCGCCATCTGTGCGCTTTCTGCAGAAGACTGGGTGGGAGATAATGTGAACGTGCTGGTTCCACTGTCGGCCACCCAATTGACTAATGCCTGCACCTGCTCAGGCCTTACCATCCTTAGAATGGCATTGGGCCCCACCAAATATCGCTGTAAATTCTGCTGGCTACTGGGACCTGAGGTAGTTGGTTCACTAGGACGTGTGGCTGTGGCAGAACGGCCACGTCCTCTCCCAGCACCAGAGGGTCCACTAACACCACCACGACCATGTCCACGTCCCTTATTAGATGTTTTCCTCATTGTTCCCGTTCACCACAATTTTGAGAATGGCAAATTTGGGAATGGTTTTTCAACCCAGAAAAAAAAGTGTGCTTTTACGGTCACTACAAATAACTTGACCAGCTAAAACAGTACAGATTTGGTTAAATAGAGATGTGAGGCCTGTTTTTTTTTTGCGCTGTGTGACAGGTATAGGTTTAATCACAGAATCAGATTTCTATCAGCACGCTAGCGTGTGTCTTAGGTTTTTCTGAATGACACTATCAGTACCTTCAATGTAAGATATTCTTTTTGGGATAGATTTCAAGTAGGCCTCAAATACCAGAAACTAGTTATTTTGAGAATGGCAAATTTGGGAATGGTTTTTCAACCCAGAAAAAAAAGTGTGCTTTTACGGTCACTACAAATAACTTGACCAGCTAAAACAGTACAGATTTGGTTAAATAGAGATGTGAGGCCTGTTTTTTTTTGCGCTGTGTGACAGGTATAGGTTTAATCACAGAATCAGACTTCTATCTGCACGCTAGCGTGTGTCTTAGGTTTTTCTGAATGACACTATCACTAGCTTCAATGTAAGATATTCTTTTTGGGATAGATTTCAAGTAGGCCTCAAATACCAGAAACTAGTTATTTTGAGAATGGCAAATTTGGGAATGGTTTTTCAACCCAGAAAAAAAAGTGTGCTTTTACGGTCACTACAAATAACTTGACCAGCTAAAACAGTACAGATTTGGATAACTAGAGATGTGAGGCCTGTTTTTTTTTGCGCTGTGTGACAGGTATAGGTTTAATCACAGAATCAGATTTCTATCAGTACGCTAGCGTGTGTCTTAGGTTTTTCTGAATGACACTATCACTAGCTTCAATGTAAGATATTCTTTTTGGGATGGATTTCAAGTAAGCCTCAAATACCAGAAACTAGTTATTTTGAGAATGGCAAATTTGGGAATGGTTTTTCAACCCAGAAAAAAAAGTGTGCTTTTACGGTCACTACAAATAACTTGACCAGCTAAAACAGTACAGATTTGGTTAAATAGAGATGTGAGGCCTGTTTTTTTTTTGCGCTGTGTGACAGGTATAGGTTTAATCACAGAATCAGACTTCTATCTGCACGCTAGCGTGTGTCTTAGGTTTTTCTGAATGACACTATCACTAGCTTCAATGTAAGATATTCTTTTTGGGATAGATTTCAAGTAGGCCTCAAATACCAGAAACTAGATATTTTGAGAATGGCAAATTTGGGAATGGTTTTTCAACCCAGAAAAAAAAGTGTGCTTTTACGGTCACTACAAATAACTTGACCAGCTATAACAGTACAGATTTGGTTAAATAGAGATGTGAGGCCTGTTTTTTTTTTGCGCTGTGTGACAGGTATAGGTTTAATCACAGAATCAGACTTCTATCTGCACGCTAGCGTGTGTCTTAGGTTTTTCTGAATGACACTATCACTAGCTTCAATGTAAGATATTCTTTTTGGGATAGATTTCAAGTAGGCCTCAAATACCAGAAACTAGTTATTTTGAGAATGGCAAATTTGGGAATGGTTTTTCAACCCAGAAAAAAAAGTGTGCTTTTACGGTCACTACAAATAACTTGACCAGCTAAAACAGTACAGATTTGGTTGAATAGAAATGTCAGGTCTATTTTTTAGGCGCTGGGTGACAGGCTCAACTTGCCCCTGATGTAATATATGGCCAAAAAATAACCACACTGTTGATGGTTAAATGCACTTGGGTGACACAGGCTCAGCCTGCACCAGATGTAGTATATGGCCAAAAAATAATCAGACTGCCGATGGTTAAATGCACTTCGGTGACACAGGCTCAGCCTGCAGCTGATGTAGTATATGGCCAAAAAATAACCAGACTGTTGATGGTTAAATGCACTTCGGTGACACAGGCTCAGCCTGCAGCTGATGTAGGATATAGCACAAAATAACCACACTATCGATGGTTAAATACACTTGGTGATAGCTTGTGCTGGCGCACCACAAGTCACAAAATGGCCGCCGATCACCCCAGAAAAAAAGTGATCTAAAAACGCTCTGGGCAGCCTCAAAAAAGTGAGCAAGTCAATAATAGCACTTCAATGATCCACAGCTGCAAATCGATCACAGAATGAAGTCTTTTGGAGGAGTTAATCTGCTTAATCTCGCCCTAACGTCGCAGCTGCAACCTCTCCCTATACTGATCATAGCAGAGTGACGTGCGGCGCTACGTGACTCCAGCTTAAATAGAGGCTGGGTCACATGCTGCACTGGACAATCACAGCCATGCCAATAGTAGGCATGGCTGTGATGGCCTCTTGGGGCAAGTAGTATGACGCTTGTTGATTGGCTGCTTTGCAGCCTTTCAAAAAGCGCCAAGAAAGCGCCGAACGCCGAACCCGAACCCGGACTTTTACGAAAATGTTCGGGTTCGGGTCCGTGTCACGGACACCCCAAAATTCCGTACGAACCTGAACTATACAGTTCGGGTTCGCTCATCCCTAGTTAAGATGCATATAAAGCACAAAAAAGGGTGATTTAAGTATATTACAGTGGTTAACCTGTGTAATGCTCAACTGTAAAAGGGCTCTTTTACACAAGCGGATGCAGTGTGTGGAATCCGCTGCGTGAAAGTGTCAAGCCCCGATCCGGACAGCAGAGACACAGAGCATTAACATGATTGATAATGCTCGTTGCCTCTCTGTGACCTTTTTAAAACAAAATCACGGTGACAACTTTCTTACTGTGATTTTGTAGTAAAAAGATCAGAGAGAGGCAAAGAGAATTATCAATAATTGTGGCAGGCGCAGCACTATGAAGTGCCTTTTGCGCTGCTGCATTAGAAGAAATTTGATTTCTCTGACTTTTAGTCTAACCAGACTGTCTGTCTATTACTCTGTAATTCCTCTAGCGCAGTTCTATTTAAGCACTTTATGATCTCTGAGAGGTATATCTGAGGTCTAACTAATAGTTCTACTTGCTGAATTTGGTTGTAATTTGCAGTATGCAGTTAGCAGTAACTATTTGCAAATTGGTTGAGTATGATCTGGTATAGTTGTATGCAATTTGGATTGCAATATGTAATTTGAATTTGGATTGTGAAACTTGTAGTTTGCAATTAGTGGAACTGTAAGTAAACACACATATAACTGGTTCAGTATACACTATATTCAGGTACTGCACGATGCACTCCCTGTCCACCTTCACTGTTTGTCAGTGCCCAAAAACACAGTATACAGTAGCTCTACAACTTCAGATTGGTGATTACCTGTTTCTGAGTTCTTGTCTGTTCAACTGTGTGGCCATACCGCCGATCGTACGCACCACGTGCAGGGACCAGGCGGCAGCGCTCCAGCTTATTCTTCTGCTGCAGCGCTTCAGACTTGAAAAAGTGGTCCTTTGAACCCCAAAACCCATTGTCCTACAATAAATCTGATTGTACCTAAACATCCGGTTGTGATATGCGCCTTGTGTCCACACGCTCACTAGACCACTAAAGTCCAGAGGAGCCCTATTACTAGTTCCAGTGTCCACCTGAACGGCGGCTTGGCCACCGCCTAAGGCAGGGGTCAGCAACCTCCGGCGCTCCAGCTGTTGCAAAACTACAATTTCCAGCATGCTCCATTCATTTCTGTGAGAGTTCTGAGAAGAGCAGAGGAAGTATGCATGCTGGGAGTTGTAGTTTTACAACATCTGGAGTGCTGGAGGTTGCCTAGCCCTGGCCTAAGGTGTTGTCTCGGACTTAGTCGGCGGCACCAACCAGTCACTTGCTATTTTCCCAGTATGCCTTCATTGTGGTTGCACCCTATCCGGCGCAACCCAAACAGGTGAGCAGAATTTACTCACCTTAATTTAGAGCACACTGTTTTGCCTCTACATACTCACCCTATGAGCGCCTTCTCTTCCTCTGGCCATTTCTTACTGTTCCAGCAGGAAACAGCCTGCTGGATTCGGCATTGCTGGACGCTGCCAGAATGCCATTCAGCCACATTAACTATAATGGGGTCTGGTGGTGAACTGGCCACAATCCGGCAAATATGCCGAGTAGTGTTGAGTGCGAATATTCTAATTGCAAATATATTACATTACCGATTGTAGCTGGCCAGCTAAGACCTGTCCTAGGTTGCTAGTATAGCTTATATGTGTATACAGCTAAACCTGCTAACAACCTTAATACAGTTCCTATGTATGTGTTAAAGACAAAAGCAGAGTTATTTACTGTGACATCATGTTTTGGATGTCATATAACTGTTATATATTTTGTGTTCACAGAAGCAGAAAAAGATAATATGTCTTTTAAGATTCATTTTGTAATGTAAAGTAAACTCAGTGACACAGCAGAAACAACAGAAAGCATAGTGTTAATCTGTTGTTACTGGGCAGAAGTCTAGACCAATCACAGCCAGCTTCTCATACAGCAAGAGTTTTCACCAATCACAGCCAGCCTCACACACAGCCTGTCTGGGAATTCCCACAGTTGCTGCTGCTAGAATCATAATTCACCAGAGACAGGAGCTGAAGAGACATTAACTCCACTGAGAGCTGAGTTTTATGGGAAAAAGATATGCGCTGTGGCATTCGTCAAACTGGAGCTGACTCTTAAAGTGGCAGAACGGCAAAGGCAAAATAGTCAGAGAAAGAGAGCGCCGACCCGCCTGCGATCCCTGAGAGAGAAAGAGACGCATGGTGGGAGGCCAAAGTCCAGAGCTAGAATTCCTGCACTGCTATCCACGGAGAGACCATGTACTGCAGTCAGCTAGATTCCCGCCACTAAGCCCAAAGCCTGCCGCAGCGTATCCAAGCCAGCACATCGTAAGTTATCACAAAGCATCGCAAGTCAGTGCAGAGCATCGCATCACATCAAGAAAAGACAAGTCTCCTTTAAGACATTTGTTGCAGCAACCTTCAGACTGCAGTATCCTGCTCTTCAGAATAAGGTCAGAGCTTTCCTTTTATTACTTATCATTGCATATAGGCTTTGGCATAAAGAGACTTTTTTTTTTGTGTGTTCAGAAATAAGAGACTTTAAATAAAAACAAAGGACAGTTTGTATTACACGAACTCTATTGCATTTAAAGTGAAAGTCATTTATTGCCTGCATTTATCGATGTTACATTTAAAGTGAAAGTAATTTATTTCTGCATTTGTTAGTATTGCATTTAAATTGAAAGGACTCTTAATATTTGTATTGATTGTTATAGCTTTTAAATTAAAATGTCTGAACTTAGTATTACCATGCCACTGTTAGAGGATACAAAGATAGAGTAGAGGGGGAAGTGCAAGGGAACCTGTCTGAGGTAGAAGAGTCTGATGCAGCATTAGTCTTGCCTCAAACAAATATAGCCGAAACAGATGGACTAAGACGTTCACCACGTGACAGAAAACCAACCCCAAAGATACTGGAAAATTTGGAGCAAGAAGCAGCATTAAAAGGAAAAAGTTTGCCGGAATGTATGAGAAGTGGAAATTGTACATTAAAGGCATTCGTGGAAAGTTAAAACAATAAAGTATAAAAGGAAACTTGAGTAATATGGTAGAGAAACGGTAGAAGAAGCTGAATTATAGCTTATGGCAGCATATGTCAACCTGCGGTCGCTTATGATACCTTCCCAGGACATTGTAAGGAACATGGACACATGTACTGCGGTCACTAAAGATGTAGTGAAGCTCAAGAGAGAACTATCCTCTGCAGAAAACTATGATGAAGTTAAAGCAAGAAGTAGAATGAATGAGCTTTTTATGAGACTATGCTAGGTCCATAGGCGGAACCACAAACTCAAGTGTGACTTCCTTCGCTAGCAGAAGTGCCACCCATATATCAGAGTCCTCAAATACTTCAGCCAAAAGAAAGGAATTAGCTGAACAACTTGCTGTCAAAAAAGCAGAAATTGAGATGGAAGCTGCCATCGAGGCGCAGTGCCAATGGATAGCTAAAAGGGATGCACAACGCCATCAGATGGAAGCTGAAATCGAGACACAGAGCCAAAAAATGGAAGCTGAATTGAGGCACAGCGCCAACAGATGAAAAGTCTTGAAAGGCAGAAAGAAGTTAAGATCATAGAAGCCAGACTCAGAGTACATGAGGAGGATATGAGTCAGAGTAGTCATAGGTTCAAATCTGTACTAAGTGAAGAAACAGACTCCTACATTGCTTTATATGCCCAGGAGAATGGAAGTAAATCTCCTGCATGTAGTGAACAAATAAGTTCTTATCCTTCCATCCCTGCTCATAAAAACAAAGAGGGGCCTAGTCCATTGTTAGGAAAAAGGTATGTGAATTTACCCTCTATCTCTACCGGAAAAGATAAAGAAAAGGACTCCCCTAATTCAGAAGTAAATGAGAAAATAGAACCGGATGATTCTATTCCTAGATGCCATGGCAATGCTCAGAAGAGTGTTACAACCATTGTTCCAGCAAGACCACAGAGAACAGTCCTAGCTAGACTTCCTGTTCCGGAACCTACTGTATTTTCAGGAGATGTACTGAAGTTCATAGAGTGGAAGGAAAGTTTTGAAATGATCATTGAGCATCATTGCTTCAGTCCAGTTGACAAGTTATTCTACCTTCAGAGATATGTTGATGGAGAAGCCAAGGAAGTTCTTGAAGGTAACTTCTATAGAAAAGACGAAGAAGCCTACAAGCAAGCTTGGGAAAAATTTTATGCAAGATATGGTCATCCTTTATCCCACGATTATCTAGAAAACCACAGGATGCTAACTAAGCAACCCGAAGTGGCTTCTAGATGGAATCGCTGTGTGACTGAACAGTTAGATCTAGGTAAGGACTTCCCAAGTTTTAAAGAGCTCTCTGAGTTCATCAATAAGGAAGCACGGATAGCATGTAATCCAGTAACAGCATCTTGCGTCTTAAAATCCTCAGAAGAAAGGCCTGTGAGAGATGTAAGACGCGCAAGAGCATCTAGCTTTGCAACCAACACAGCAGGTAAAGGTCCAGATACCTACAAGAGCAAGTCCAAAGTCCTTACTAGGATCAGTAGAGAGACAGAACCGACAAATCTTCAGACTACCTTCAAGTGTATGTTCTGTGGAGAGAACCACTCCAAACATAAGTGCCAACAATTGAAGGAGAAGTCCCCAGATGAAAAGAAAAAAATTGTACTGGATAACCAACTGTGTTTTGGATGTCTAAGAAAAGTCCATGTTAATAAGGAGTGTAAGAAAAAGGCCACATGCAGCATTTGCAAAGGACTCCATCCTACACCAGTACATGAAGAACGTCCAAAGAAAGATAAATCCTCAATACCTAAAGATACTGAGGAAGGAAAGAAAGTATCGATATTCTCTTGCAGAGTGAGGGAAGGAGAAAGCAATGGCACATCAGTGGTTGTACCAGTGTGCATATTAAATCCTAAAAGGAGGAACAAGAAGGTATAAGCCTATGCGCTACTGGATGCCCAGAGTGATGTCACCTTCATTGATCAAGAAATCTGCAAGAAATTACAAGTGGCTACAGAACCAGTAAAGCTCAAACTCGCCACAATGACGGGGAGAGACACAGTGAACAGTCAAAGGACTGAGAGTTAGAGAACTTCATTCAAACTGCACATTAGATCTACCTCCAGCTTAGGCTACTTTCACACTAGCGTTCAGGTGTCCGCTCGTGCGCTCCGTTTGAAGGGGCTCACGAGCGGCCCCGAACGCATCCGTCTGGCCCTAATGCATTCTCAGTGGAGGCGGATCCACTGAGAATGCATCCGCCTGCCAGCGCTCAGCCTCCGCTCCGCTCAGTGAGCGGACACCTGAACGCTGCTTGCAGCGTTCGGGTGTCCGCCTGGCCGTGCGGAGGCGAGCGGATCCGTCCACACTTACAATGTAAGTCAATGGGGACGGATCCGCTTGAAGATGACACTATATGGCTCAATCTTCAAGCGGATCCGTTCCCCATTGACTTTCAATGTAAAGTCTGAACGGATCCGCTCAGGCTACTTTCAGACTTAGAAAATTTTCTAAGTAATAAAGCAGACGGATCCGTTCTGAACGGATGCAAACGTCTGCATTATCGGAGCGGATCCGTCTGATGAAACATCAGACGGATCCGCTCCGAACGCTAGTGTGAAAGTAGCCTTATACAAAAGACGACATACCTCCTAGATCGAGATTGCATACCTACCTGTGAAACAGCCAATGAATGGGAGCACCTATCTGTCATATCTCATGAAATGTCCCCGCTGAAGGAGTTTGGTGTTGGACTGTTGATAGGCTATGATTGTCCCGAAGCCTTGGTACCACGAAAGGTAATCACAGCAGGAAAGGGTGAACCCTACGCTGTTCAAACTGATCTAGGATGGGGTGTTGTTGGAGGAAAAAGGATTGCCCATCAGCAGCAAATTTTCTGAAGAAAAACTTTTATATAGATGATGGTCTCGTAAGTCTAGACTCTAGACATACGAGACCATCATCTATATAAAAGTTTTTCTTCAGAAAACAGTGTATCTTTTCTTCTCCTATTACTCTGATGTAGGAGCACTGACCATAACCATAACTACTGGCATCTGAAAAGTGATAAAGTTCTATTTTCTTGTACTTTCCATAATCTTGAGGTACAAAACATCTGGGTATCCGAACCCCTCTCAAGTTTTGCAGGTCTCTTATCCAACTCTCCCACCTTGGCCTCAAATTTTCAGGTATGGGCTCATCCCATCCCAACTTCTGTCTGCATAATTCTTGTAGTATTTTTATTTTTGCTCAGAGGATTACTGGGGCCAAGAATCCCAATGGATCAAATATAGAAGGCACTGAGGAAAGAATGGTACGTCTAGTTGCAATTTTCTCTTCAATAGATACTTCAAAGAAGAACTTGTCGTTCTCTACATTCCATCCCAATCCAAGTACGTTCTGAACTGCAAGATGATCATAATTGAGATCTACAGGGTGGGCCATTTATATGGATACACCTTAATAAAATGGGAATGGTTGGTGATATTAACTTCCTGTTTGTGGCACATTAGTATATGTGAGGCGGGAAACTTTTCAAGATGAGTTGTGACCATGGCGGCCATTTTGAAGTCGGCCATTTTGAATCCAACTTTTGTTTTTTCAATGGGAAGAGGGTCATGTGACACATCAAACTTATTGGGAATTTTACAAGAAAAACAATGGTGTGCTTGGTTTTAACGTAACTTTATTCTTTCATGAGTTATTTACAAGTTTCTGACCACTTCTAAAATGTGTTCAATGTGCTGCCCATTGTGTTGGATTGTCAATGCAACCCTCTTCTCCCACTCTTCACACACTGATAGCAACACCACAGGAGAAATGCTAGCACAGGCTTCCAGTATCCGTAGTTTCAGGTGCTGCACATCTCGTATCATCTGAAGGCAATCGTCTATGCTGTGAAGATACGAGATGTGCAGCACCTGAAACTACGGATACTGGAAGCCTGTGCTAGCATTTCTCCTGCGGTGTTGCTATCAGTGTGTGAAGAGTGGGAGAAGAGGGTTGCATTGACAATCCAACACAATGGGCAGCACATTGAACACATTTTATAAGTGGCCAGAAACTTGTAAATAACTCATGAAAGAATAAAGTTACGTTAAAACCAAGCACACCATTGTTTTTCTTGTGAAATTCCCAATAAGTTTGATGTGTCACATGACCCTCTTCCTATTGAAAAAACAAAAGTTGAATTCAAAATGGCCAACTTCAAAATGGCCGCCATGGTCACCACCCATCTTGAAAAGTTTCCCCCCTCACATATACTAATGTGCCACAAACAGGAAGTTAATATCACCAACCATTCCCATTTTATTAAGGTGTATCCATATAAATGGCCCACCCTGTACATTCTTCATTGTTGCTGCCGTTCAGAGTCACTGATGGATTCCAGTACCTCTCTGTTGTTTGAGATGAATTTGTGAAGGAGCAGGTTTCCTCTTGCGCATAACTCTTGGCTTTCTTTCACTAGTTTGATTGCAGATTCTGTAGACTCTAGACTCTAGGTACTGGAATCCATCAGTGACTCTGAACGGCAGCAACAATAAAGAATGTAGATCTCCATTATGATCATCTTCCAGTTCAGAACGTACTTGGATTGGGATGGAATGTAGAGAACGACAAGTTCTTCTTTCAAGTATCTATTGAAGAGAAAATTGCAACTAGACGTACCATTCTTTCCTCAGTGCCTTCTATATTTGATCCATTGGGATTCTTGGCCCCAGTAATCATCTGAGCAAAAATAAAAATACTACAAGAATTATGCAGACAGAAGTTGGGATGGGATGAGCCCATACCTGAAAATTTGAGGCCAAGGTGGGAGAGTTGGATAAGAGACCTGCAAAACTTGAGAGAGGTTCGGATACCCAGATGTTTTGTACCTCATGATTATGGAAAGTACAAGAAAATAGAACTTTATCACTTTTCAGATGCCAGTAGTTATGGTTATGGTCAGTGCTCCTACATTAGAGTAATAGGAGAAGAAAAGATACACTGTTCCCTGGTAATGGGAAAGGCCAGAGTTGCACCTACCAGTATTCAGACAATACCAAGACTTGAACTGACAGCAGCTGTTGTTTCAGCATCAGTAAGCAAGTTTCTGAGAGAAGAATTGGAATTAAATTTAGATGAAGAATAATTTGGACAGACTCGCAAGTTGTCCTAGGATACATAAACAATGAAGCGCGAAGATTTCATCTTTGTCGCCAACAGCGTTGAGAAAATTTGGGAAATAACAAATCCGGAACATTGGCATCACTGACACAAAGCATAAACCAGCAGATCATGCTTCAAGAGGCCTGAATGTAACAGAATTGTAAAATTCTAATTGGTTCACAGGCCCAGAGTTCCTTTGGGAAAAGGAAATCACGCCCAGTAAAGGTTACACAGAATTGTCTATGGGTGATGCAGAAGTAAAAGTTGTACAAACATTGAGCACTGCTGCCAAGTGTCAAGATGTCATACTTGAAAGACTAGCCAGATGTTCAAAATGGAATACAGTCATAAATGTAGTAGCTCGAATTCAACGTTTGGCAAAGGGAATTAAAAAGAAGGAATTGTTGAATGTAGAAGAAAGAATGAAAGCTGAAGAAACAGTCATAAGACTCATTCAACAGACATTCTACAGTGAAGAGTTGAAGAGGCTTAGTCAAGAACCTAAAAGGCTTCCAAACAACCACCCGTTGTACAAGCTTAATCTTGTTCTGCAAGATGGTATACTGAAGGTGGGAGGGAGACTGGAAAATGCATCGTTACCTAGCAGAGTGAAGCATCCAGCAATTCTACCCAAAAACTCTACCTTCACAAGATTGATTATTGATCACTACCACAAGAAATCCTTGCATCAAGGAAAAAGCTTTACCCAAAGCTGTTTGAGAGAAGGTGGTTACTGGATAGTGAAAGGAAGCAAAGTTATAGCAAAGTATATAAGTAAATGTGTAGTATGCAGAAAGGCACGTAGACCTACCGAAGAACAAAGAATGGCAGATTTACCGGCAGATCGTGTAAGCCCATCACCACCATTTCTTTATAGCGGAATGGATTGTTTTGGCCCATTCATTACCAAACAGAACCACAAAGCGTACAAGAGATATGGACTAATATTGACATGTCTAAGCTCCAGAGCAATTCACCTGGAAATGTTAGAAGATATGTCAACTGATGCATTCATCAACTCCTTGAGATGTTTCATGGCCATTAGAGGTACTGTCAGAGAGCTTAGATCTGACCAAGGATCTAATTTTGTCGGAGCAAAGAATGAATTGAAGAATTCTCTAAATGAGATCGATAAAGAAAAAATTACTGAGTATTTGTTAGAGAAACAGTGTGATTTTCATATGAATGCTCCACATGCAAGCCATACAGGAGGAGTTTGGGAAAGATTAATCAGAACTGTAAGAAATGTGTTAAGTTCAGTGTTGAAAAAGAACGCCGGAAGAATAGATGATGCTTCACTTAGGACCCTGTAGAATAATGTCTATTGTTAACAGTCGTCCACTTACAGTTGATAACGTCAACGATCCAATAAGTTTGGACCCTTTAACTCCCTACCATCTACTTCACCTTAAGTCTGATTACATACAGCCACCACCTGGCAAGTTCACCAAGGAGGATTTATATGCTAAAAGAAGATGGCGAAGAGTTCAATATCTATCAGATCAGTTTTGGAATAGATGGAGGAAAAAGTACTTAGTCAATCTTATGCTAAGAAGTAAATGGCAAACACCCAGAAGAAATGTCCAAGTTGGTGACATAGTGCTAGTGAGAGAAGAAGATTTACCTAGAAGTCAATGGAAATTGGCCAAAGTTCTAGAAGTTCAAAAGGATGAAGATAGACTAGTAAGAAGTCCTGTATGCAAGACTTTTTTTGTCCAGTAAAGGAGCAGCATCCCGAGCAGACCCCATTATAGTCTATGGAGTCTCTTCAGCTCAGGAGTTGGTAAATCTGGTCCCTCTACTGACCATGCTGTTGCTACGGACTCAATCATGTGCGCAATCCCAACAAGAAAACACAACCAGCTACCGCCTTTTAACAATTTAAAGCCCATTTTCCCATTCCGTCTTTATATGATTTGTTAAATAGAAGTTAAATAGGTTGAAGATGGGCCGCTACACATGGGCCAGTGCTGTGTGCATGTCCCCCTGGCTAAAATTTGCCAGCTAGCCAGCCCCTGGGCTCCAGTTCCATTCACCTGAATGAGGTGAAGCCGTAGTGAGCTGGAATAACAGGCACAGCCACTACCAAGACCAGGGCGCTGTGCCCATTAAAAATAAAAGGGATACCGGCTGCCTCTACAAACAGCCAATCAGTGTGGTGTTAAGAGACGGACCCTAAGACTTGGGTAACGCCTTTAATGGAAGTACTCGGCATGCTCATAACACGCAAGCAGGGGTGCATCTAGCCTTTTCCGTTGCCTGAGGCAAAAACTGAAATGGTGCCCCCACCCTCATGCCAATTTCTTAACCTAACCCCTTCCCTCTAGGCCTACTGTTAAAGACATGCTTGGAAAAAATTACATACAGAGCTAAAAAACATACAGGGTAATACAGTGCCACATACCTCTTACATCTAGTGATGTGTCCTCTGACGTAAACATTATCTTTCCTCATCTTCTCTATTCAGACCAGACCGCCATGATGATTTCTTTCAGCCATCTCTTGTCTTCAATAATTATTGGCACACAGTGCCCTAAAGAATAACTGTGCCCAGCAAATAGTGTCCCTGAAACATATAGTGCCGTAAACATAGTGTCCTCCAAAAATAATTGTGCTAAGCTGATACTGTGCCAGGGTGCCTCCCAATGTAACATTCCTCCCAAAAGTCCCACCAATAGTGATAATTCTCTGCCAGGCGGTAAGAGTGCACTCACTAGTAATAATGTATCTTATTTTGCCTCCAGAAGTAATGCTCCCTTAAAATGTGCGCTAAGTACAAAAAATGCCCCTTTATGTGCCAGTACAAAAAATGCTCCCTTAAAACATGTGTCACTACAAAAAATGACCCCCTTTTAGTGCCCCAGTAGAACGGATGTCCCCAAAGTGGCCCCCTTATAATGTGTGCCAGTACAAAAATGCTCCTTTTAACCTTTTCATACAAGAAATGGCCATTAGCACACCCATAGAATGGCTAACCCCACTATTGCAGATTGTTCTATAAGAGTAACATAGAACACATTCTTGTACCCTCCAGCTACACTAGAATATCTTGCAGTTTGGTTAGGCATACACAGATATCTATTTAAAACCAGCACAACTGTCTTCTGAGGAGCAATTTCGAGGTTCATCTACTGACAACCAGTATTTCACAAAGATCTCGTATTTTTCTCTCTGTTCCTGCCAATTAACTAGCACCGTCTTACTCGCCATACACTCCATGCAGGACAGAGCGTGTATGAATTCTGAATGGGGAGAGAGCACCTTTAGCAGCAGCTTATCTTCCTGGGAACAAAAGGATCGGGCAAGGTCCAGCTGCCTTGGTCCTCATCTCCTTCTGATATCAAGAAGGCTGTTTGGCAGGTTTGGCCAACATTATTCTAATGCACATAGCCAGTTTTATTTTATGAAAGGTTCCTACTGTTCGTCTTTTACAAGGGATTATTATGTACATGAAAACTAAATGTTAAAAAAAGCGGGGGGAAAAAATGGAACAGAAGGCCATCCTATGTTCTGAGCATATTAAAGGAGCCATGCCACAAATTAGGAAAAAGGAAGTATTTGGAGTAAATAAAAACTATTATTTTAAGTATAGTAAATCAAAACAATGTTTCTTTCCAGTATAATTTTCTCTTATAATTTTTCTTTTTTGTATTCTGGATTATTTCGAGGATTTGTCTCTTCCGTTTCTGTCAAGCACTTGCCTCTCACAGGAGGGCACTGCAGTCAGCTCTTGTTAACCCCTTCATTGAAAATAGTCCTTCACACATAGCGCCAGTGACAGTATTAATAAAAAGCACTATAGTACGGTAGGTTATGCTCCCCCCTGCCCCCCCCATAACCCCCCAACAGACATATTTCCTTCTCCAGTGTGCAGGGAGAGATAAGGCTATATACACTGCTCAAAAAAATAAAGGGAACACTTAAACAACACAATGTAACTCCAAGTCAATCACACTTCTGTGAAATCAAACTGTCCACTTAGGAAGCAACACTGAGTGACAATCAATTTCACATGCTGTTGTGCAAATGGGATAGACAACAGGTGGAAATTATAGGCAATTAGCAAGACACCCTCAATAAAGGAGTGGTTCTGCAGGTGGGGACCACATACCGCTTCTCAGTTCCTATGCTTCCTGGCTGATGTTTTGGTCACTTTTGAATGCTGGCGGTGCTTTCACTCTAGTGGTAGCATGAGACGGAGTCTACAACCCACACAAGTGGCTCAGGTAGTGCAGCTTATCCAGGATGGCACATCAATGCGAGCTGTGGCAAGAAGGTTTGCTGTGTCTGTCAGCGTAGTTTCCAGAGCATGGAGGCGCTACCAGGAGACAGGCCAGTACATCAGGAGACGTGGAGGAGGCCGTAGGAGGGCAACAACTCAGCAGCAGGACCGCTACCTCCGCCTTTGTGCAAGGAGGAACAGGAGGAGCACTTCCAGAGCCCTACAAAATGACCTCCAGTAGGCCACAAATGTGCATGTGTCTGCTCAAAAGGTCAGAAACAGACTCCATGAGGGTGATATGAGAGCCCGACGTCCACAGGTGGGGGTTGTGCTTACAGCCCAACACCGTGCAGGACGCTTGGCATTTGCCAGAGAACACCAAGATTGGCAAATTCGCCACTGGCACCCTGTGCTCTTCACAGATGAAAGCAGGTTCACACTGAGCACATGTGACAGACGTGACAGACTCTTGAGACGCCGTGGAGAACGTTCTGCTGCCTGCAACATCCTCCAGCATGACCGGTTTGGCATTGGGTCAGTAATGGTGTGGGGTGGCATTTCTTTGGAGGGCCGCACAGCCCTCCATGTGCTCGCCAGAGGTAGCCTGACTGCCATTAGGTACCGAGATGAGATCCTCAGACCCCTTGTGAGACCATATGCTGGTGCGGTTGGCCCTGGGTTCCTCCTAATGCAAGACAATGCTAGACCTCATGTGGCTGGAGTGTGTCAGCAGTTCCTGCAAGACGAAGGCATTAATGCTATGGACTGGCCCGCCCGTTCCCCAGACCTGAATCCAATTGAGCACATTTGGGACATCATGTCTCGCTCTATCCACCAACGTCACGTTGCACCACAGACTGTCCAGGAGTTGGCAGATGCTTTAGTCCAGGTCTGGGAGGAGATCCCTCAGGAGACCGTCCGCCACCTCATCAGGAGCATGCACAGGCATTGTAGGGAGGTCATACAGGCACGTGGAGGCCACACACACTACTGAGCCTCATTTTGACTTGTTTTAAGGACATTACATCAAAGTTGGATCAGCCTGTAGTGTGTTTTTCCACTTTAATTTTGAGGGTGACTCCAAATCCAGACCTCCATGGGTTAAAAAATTTGATTTCCATTTATTTATTTTTGTGTGATTTTGTTGTCAGCACATTCAACTATGTAAAGAACAAAGTATTTCAGAAGAATATTTAATTAATTCAGATCTAGGATGTGTTATTTTTGTGTTCCCTTTATTTTTTTTGAGCAGTGTATTTTTATGAATTTAGGGACAAATGAAAGAAAAGCATCTGGGCCACTTCATTATCATCACTAGCATGCCTGGTCCACCACTGAATTCAGAGAAGGTGGACCAGAAATGTGACCATAGGAAAAACAGTAGGGGGCGCTACCAGAGAGGAAAATGTAATGTACATAAGAAAACTAACAACATTTTTGCCGTGTTTATTGCAATAATACTTTGTTTGACGTTTTCCTGGGATGACCCATTTTCATCTTTTTCCCCTACCTTTGAATCCACTTCTGGTTTTGAAAATTGTATGTGAAACTGTTACAAAAACTTTTTCCCCAAAAAAGACTCTAAGGGCCAGGGTTGCCAACCGTCCAGAAATTTCTGGACAGTACGTAAAAATAGGAGGTTTTTTTTTCCTTTGTCCATGAAAAAAGTAGATGTGTTTGTGATTTTTTTTTTTTGAGGCTGGTGGTATTTGACTAGATTATTTTTGTGGTATATTGGCTATAGACCTGTATTACTTATTATCCTTTCACAGGTGAATTGGATTAGATTTTATTGATTGATCTCATTTCCTGTATATACACTCACCTAAAGAATTATTAGGAACACCTGTTCTATTTCTCATTAATGCAATTATCTAGTCAACCAATCACATGGCAGTTGCTTCAATGCATTTAGGGGTGTGGTCCTGGTCAAGACAATCTCCTGAACTCCAACTGAATGTCAGAAAGGGAAAGAAGGTGATTTAAGCAATTTTGAGCTTGGCATGGTTGTTGGTGCCAGACGGGCCGGTCCTGAGTATTTCACAATCTGCTCAGTTACTGGGATTTTCACGCACAACCATTTCTAGGGTTTACAAAGAATGATGTGAAAAGGGAAAAACATCCAGTATGCGGCAGCCCTGTGGGCAAAAATGCCTTGTGGATGCTAGAGGTCAGAGGAGAATGGGCCGACTGATTCAAGCTGATAGAAGAGCAACGTTGACTGAAATAACCACTCGTTACAACCGAGGTATGCAGCAAAGCATTTGTGAAGCCACAACACGCACAACCTTGAGGTGGATGGGCTACAACAGCAGAAGACCCCACCGGGGTACCACTCATCTCCACTACAAATAGGAAAAAGAGGCTACAATTTGCACGAGCTCACCAAAATTGGACTGTTGAAGACTGGAAAAATGTTGCCTGGTCTGATGAGTCTCGATTTCTGTTGAGACATTCAAATGGTAGAGTCCGAATTTGGCGTAAACAGAATGAGAACATGTATCCATCCTCTGATGGCTACTTCCAGCAGGATAATGCACCATGTCACAAAGCTCGAATCATATTCAAATTGGTTTCTTGAACATGACAATGAGTTCACTGTACTAAAATGGCCCCACAGTCACCAGATCTCAACCCAATAGAGCATCTTTGGGATGTGGTGGAACGGGAGCTTCGTGCCCAGGATGTGCATCCCTCAAATCTCCATCAACTGCAAGATGCTATCCTATCAATATGGGCCAACATTTCTAAAGAATGCTATCAGCACATTGTTGAATCAATGCCACGTAGAATTAAGGCAGTTCTGAAGGCAAAAGGGGGGTCCAACACATATTAGTATGGTGTTCCTAATAATTCTTTAGGTGAGTGTATGTGACACACTGATATTGGGCTCATTACCCTTGAGGAAGCCGGACTGCGCCGGCGATACGCGTTGGGCGTCTCTCATTCACTCAGATCCACTGCACCAGCTGCTCATACAGGTTTTGGCTCTTGCTATTTGATCTCATTGTGGTCTACTTTTATTCATTAAGTGGCCTTACCTTATCTTACATTATCTTTGTTATTTATAGGTGCATATTTTGTTTAGCTGTGTTATATTGTATGTCCTCATCCAGTGGACGTTCAGTGGATTCTGTATGTGTCGGTGATGCTATATTTTTACACTGACACGCTGTTTATATTGTATTCAATTTTTTTTTATGTGTTTGTTTGTTGGTGTGTCTAATAAACTTTATATATATATTTTTATTCATGGAGATTGTTGGATGTGCATTCATATAGGGTGGTTCTTGTGACTCTTTCTTGGGTCGGGCTTGTTTTGCACCATTTTTTAACCACCCTTTTGCACTCTTCTGATTACTTGTATTGATTGGTGTGCCCCCTCCTTCACATTTATTTTAATTAAATCTTTATCATTCATTATGGTTTTCCAATTTATCTGTAACAATGTTGGCTGTCCATGATTCTTGGATAAATTGTTTAGAAAAAAGAAAATTGTGGTTGGCAAGGCTGCCCATGTACATAGGCAGATTATCGGAACAAATGTAAAATGTGCCGCGGATGACTCGTTGTCAGGTGAAGTGATCATTTAGGTGTCACAAAATCTTCTGTTGTCGGCAGCTCATCACCCTGTGTAAACAACAAACAAACTGTATGGGGAGAAACGATTGCAGTTGTGATTATTCATCCCCATACAAAGGGCATGATTGCCACAAGTACATCTGGACGAGCAGTCAGTGATCAGTATCATTTTCCATCATTGCCCTTTGTATTGCCTCTTGTAAATAAGCCCTTCATTTACAGTCTATTGGACAGGAATAGTAAATCTAGCTCAATGTTTCCGTGTTAGGCTACATGCACACGATCGTTCAGTTTTTTGCGGTCTGCAAATCGTGGATCTGCAAAAAACGGAAGCCGCCCGTGTGCCTTCCGCAATTTGCGGAATGGAACGGGCGGCCCATTGTAGAAATCCCTATTCTTGTCTGCAAAATGGACAAGAATAGGACATGTTATATTTTTTTTGCGGGGCCACGGAACGGAGCAACGGAGTGCTGTCCGATCTTTTACGGCCCCATTGAAGTGAATGGGTCCACATCCGAGCCGCAAAAACTGCAGCTTGAATGCGGACCAAAACAACGGCCGTGTGCATAAGGCCCTAAAATGTAAATCGGCATGGCATAATGATAGGATAAGACACAAAATCCTACACTTTTCACCCATTGCATAGCTCCACTAAATTTAGCGACTGCACGTTTCTTTTATCTACCTGTTCTTAGACAGTTTATTTATCAAATATTAGGCGGTACTCTCCACTGTGTTATTTTTAACATACTAGTCATTGCTTCTGAGTCACCTCACAGATTAAAACACTATTGCCAGTGTTAACAAAAACAGACAGGTGGACTGGGCTTGTATTAAAGGAGTTTTCTTTCTGGCATTTACTTGAAGATGACTAAGAGGGAAAAGTTGTTTTTTTTTTACTATGTAATTACATACAAGCAGTGATGAGTTTACAAGCAGGAATAGAAAATTAACCTATAAAAAAAAATAATATATATATATATATATATATATATAAATCCAGTTGGAGCTGATCCATAATATCTCAAGCACCTATGACCATAAATCATAACAATAATGACGAGGGGCATAGTTAAAGGCTCTTGGGCCCTGATGCAAGAGTTCAGCTTGGGCCCCTCTTCTCTCAGTGCTTTCTGGCAAGGGGCAGGGGTGCACCTATCCTTTAAGCTTTTTGAAACGGCACCCCTCCATGCTAGATTCTCAACCTAAACCCTTCCTTTCAGCCCTACTGTTAAAGACATACTTGGATAACATTACATACAGTGCTACAAAACATACAGGAGAATGCACCCCAACATACCTCGTACATTCAGTGACGTGCCCTCTGATGTAGATATTCTCTTTCCTCATCTTCTCCTTTCAGTCCAGACTTCCATGATTTCTTTCAGCCATCTTTTTTCTCTGGAGAGTTTGACAAACAGACATCTTAGTTTCCTACTTTTCCATCAAACTCCCATCGTCTCAACACCCCATCTCGCCACCCCCAATACTGTGCCCACTGTGCTCCCCAATACTATACTGCAGAAACAGTGCCCTGAAAATACTAGTACAACTCGGATATTGTCCCTTCAATAATTATTGCACACAGTGCTGTAAAAAATAACTGCACCCAGCAAATAGTGTCCCACTATGTCCAATTTCCTCCAAAAGTAATTGTGGTAAGCTGACACTGTGCCAGGGTGTCCCCCACGGTAATAGTGCTCCCAAAAGTCCCAATAATAGAAATAATTATCTGCCAGAGTACATAGTGCCCCCAATAGTAATCAAGTCCCCATTGTGCCCATACTAGTAATCATCTTCCCCATATTCCTAATGTGTGCCAGTACAAAAATACTCCGTTACAAGGTTGTGCCAGTACAAAAATACACCCTTACACGTATGCTAGTACTAAAATACCCCCTTATAATGTGCCAGTACACAAATATCCCCTTATAATGTGCACCAGTACAAAAAATACCGCCTTATAACGTGTGCCAGTATAAAAATACCTCCTTATAATGTGCCCCAGTACAAAAAACCTATCCTTACATACACCCTTACCTTTTGGAGTTAGTTCAGACATTTTTGGACATGGCAATATCAATCATGTTTGAGGATTTTGTTTTGGCTAACGTAACATTGCATCCAATGCAAGTGAATGAGGTATTTTAAACCCCATTTACATGAGAGGAAAACAATCCTTATGGGATATACAACATATTCTGTATTCTACACAGAAAAACTGCAGATTTGTCTAGTTGAAAGACAATAAAGCTTATCCTCCTGCAAATCCACCGCAGAGTGTGGGAAGAACTTGGAATGTCCCAATTAAACCTACACAGACAAATAAGCGGAGAGCTTGTATACCTCAGTGATGTTGCCCTAGTGGGATTTGAATCCATAGCAGCAGTGCTAACTACTGTACCTTTGTTGTTGCTGCTGATGACCATCACAGTAGAGGACCAGGCTAAAAGCCTAAAAGAAGGCCAACATCAGGCTGTAGGGAGCGGACTATGTTTAGGAGGAGTTAGGGGTAGGAGTAATGGGAGGAAGTTTATAATCCTCCAAGCACTATGGGGAAAAATCTCCACGGGGGATTATCAAAACTGGTTGAAAGAAAAACTGTCTTAGTTGCCCCTAGCAACCAATCCGATTCCAACTTACATTATTCAGAGCTCCTATGAAAAATGAAAGGTGGAATCTGATTGGTTGCTATGGGCAACCAAGCCAGTTTTCCTTTCCATCAATTTTGATAAGCTCCCCCTATGTGACCAGTTTTTGCAGCAGTGAAACAAGGCATATACTGACCTAATTTCTGGTTAATGTTGCAATTACAATATTTTTGTTACTACATCCTCCTGAAATGTTGACGTTCAAGTGTTTTATGTTGTTAAGTGTCAAATGGGGGTGTTGTGTCAGGTTGTTTGAGTTACAGAGCAGTGGGTTTGGTGGGTTGCATGTTGGAGTTGGTGGTAAATTGGAGTGGTTATTCCCCCACCCCCAAAGTTATACTGAGTTATTATGGTTGGTCCTGCTTATTTTGGTCTCCTACAGGGTGGCTTTCTGGTGAGTGGGTGGATATTTAGAACATTCATCTGAACCTATAGCGAGCCAGCAGGGGTTCAATTTTATTAGAATTTTTCATTCTTTTTTTATATAATTTTAAAACTTTTCTTTTTTTTTTTTACATTTTTAGCCCCCTTAAAGGGGTTATCCCATCAAAAGGATCATAGTTTAATTTGTCCATGCTGCGACAATGATCATTTTACTAAATCTAATGTTTAAGCCAGTTCCTACCCTTCTCGCTACAAACCTCCCCCTTTTAACCTCATTGTTGTACTGTGTCCTCCCTTAGTTACGGCCACCTTTCGCCGGCCGAATGCAATGGCCCCGGCAATGAGCGGCGAGCGAAACCACCTTGATCCAGTGTGTGGCTGCATTTCTTCCATGAACGCGCATTGCTGCCGGCCGGGCATGCGCGGTTCTTCATTCCCTTGGGCTGCTTCTGAAACAGAGCCGTGCATGCTCTGTTTTTAGCGCAACACAAGTGCGGTCAGTAATTATTGTGCCAGCAAGTCCGGAATGCAGGACGTGAGAGGGTAGAGAAAGCGCTGCGGCGTCTCCGGAATGAAGTTCGGCTATAACGGGAGCGCGCACGCAAGTAAGGGAGGTGGAGTCAACTGATCAGCAGAGCGCTGACAAGCTGCCCATCAATAGAAAGGACAACGCCCCAGGAATAGGGGTTAGTACAGAGCGAACAGGAGACACTGCCATGAAATTAGAAGGTGGGATAACCCCTTTAATATATGTGAAGCAATAACTTCATGTTATTATGTCACATATTCTGCATGTAATATTTGAACATAAAGTGGTAGTCCCATCTGAGACATTTACAGTATGCCACATAACTGCTATAAGTGTCTGTGTTTCAATGTTAGCTCACATAGCTACACATAGTATGCTTTAAGGGTAGCATAAAAAAGGACTTGTAGAAATATAATACCAGAATTGTATCATTTTGACTTGTCCCTTTAAAGGGTTATCTATCACTTCGTATGACAGAATTAGCTCTCAGACACTAGCGATCCGCTAGTGTCTGCTCTGGACAACCATCCTAATATAACAGCTTTTGGGGCAGCCGTTTTGCTAAAAAAATAACTTTTATAAATATGCTAATGAGCCTCTAGGTGCTATGGGGGCGTCATTAGCACCTAGAGGCTCCGTCTACCTTCATACACAGCCACCGCCCAGCGCGTCCCTCCAGCCCGCCCATCTCCTGCTGAATGCGATCCTCCGTGTGACGCAGCGGACGAATTCTCGCGCATGCGCCGTGCGCGGCTGTATTCGGCGCATGCGCAGTGAATGTCTGACCGCTTCCCAGCTCAGGACATCTCCACTGCGCCTGTTCCTTGAGCACTATGACGTCATCGGCGCAGGCGCAGTGGAGATGTCTGAGCAGGGAAGCGGTCAGACATTCACTGCGCATGCGCCGAATACAGCCGCGCACGGCGCATGCGCGAGAATTCGTCCGCTGCGTCACACGGAGGATCGCATTCAGCAGGAGATGGGCGGGCTGGAGGGACGCGCTGGGCGGTGGCTGTGTATGAAGGTAGACGGAGCCTCTAGGTGCTAATGACGCCCCCATAGCACCTAGAGGCTCATTAGCATATTTATAAAAGTTATTTTTTTAGCAAAACGGCTGCCCCAAAAGCTGTTATATTAGGTGGTTGTCCAGAGCAGACACTAGCGGATCGCTAGTGTCTGAGAGCTAATTATGTCATATGAAGTGATAGAAACCCTTTAAAGGACTCAGCCTTACGTATTCCTATTAATTACATAATACTCCTATCTGCATAATATTGAACCCTGCTCTATATAATATGCAAATCTTTAGAAACCCTTACCCTTTGTCTAGGATACTCTATCTTTTAGTTACTTCATTAGGTACAGTGTATGTGAGGTAGATGAACCCTTATCAACTTGTTGATAAGTTGTATGCACTGCATAGCAACTTTTAGCTTTAGTCATCTAGTAATAAATAGCAGCTCTGACATTTAGCTTTACACCGTAATATCTTTATTGGTGCCATAGTTTAAATGCTCTGTCTTGATTACAATCTGGGAGAAAATGAAGAAAAAGGTCTACATTAGTATATCTTATATGGGGTTTCTCCAGGAATAAAAAAAAAGAAAAAAGAAAATACTTTAAATATTATTTTATAATAAATATATTCACAAATACCTTTTCATTACTTAGAATGGCTTGTTTTGTCTAGGGAGCAATCATTAGGAAAAATAAAATGGGCGCCGTCCTATCAGTACACACAAACCTGTCCTAATCACACAGGAAGACAAATTACTTCACCACAATGAGCCATAGTGCTGCCTCATCCTCCTCTCTGCTTTGCTTGTCAGGAATCATGATCCGGAATACAGGTTTGTGGCGAAACCAACCTTGCCACTGGGTTTCGGAGGGGCCTAGCTACCAGCCTCTTGCCTCAGGATTATGGCCCATACTAATTTGAAAGGAGCAGACTGACCGGCCGCACAGCTTAAATCTGTCTTTGCAGTTGTATTTTGTTATGTGAGGGTAACCAGATAGCTAATTTCATTGTATTGTGTATTCTGAGTGCCATTCACCTAATGATATGCACTCAGACTTGAGCTATCTGGGAATTGTTAAATGTCTGTGTTGGCTGGGAGGGTGTGACATTGTGTGTTTGGGTGGGGATTCCCTGTCCTGTTGTTCCCACATGTGTATTGGTGATTTCCCTTTGTCCTGAGAGATAATTGAATTGCTCTTCGGGTGTCTCCAGGGCAGAGAGGGAGGAAACCATGATGCATTGTGGGGATGTGTTGTATCCTGAGTGCTACGTGTCTGTCCTGTGTCACAGTCCTCCTTCTAGTCCCCTAGGGGCGTGTACACCAGATGGGGACCTGCATAAATACGGGCGGGTAGCCCTCAATAAAGAGTTCCTGTTTTATCCTTCATCATGTTGAGGCTGGTGTTTGGGTAACTGATCGACATCTGGGGGATTGCTATACGCTGGAGATTTGCTATACACCCCTGGCTATAACTACTAGCTCTTTTAAGAGCTGTTCTGCTCTCTGGTTTAGGAGAGGTTCATCCCACTGGAGCCTGGAGCCTTGTTTGTAGGTCCAGGGAGGGTAGGAGGACGGTGGAGGACCTCAACCAAGCTTCGGCGGTCGTTGGCAGGTTTTTTTGGGGTGGGGGATGGGGGGATGATTACGGTGTCAAGTGGAGTGCTTGGAGTCCTCGGAAAGCACTAGGAGCATCCATTCAACGGAGGTACCCGGTCGGGGTGCTAGGAGATTCGTTACACAGGTGAATCTCTGTGGAAATGGAGATGATGAGGAGACATGAGAGGAGGGTGAGGTGTGGCTAATGAGCAGCAGCACTTGTTTACAGTCTCCATTACCACAGCAACACATTACCACAGCCTGTCCTGTCCGTCCTCTCTGTACTTCATGTCTTCTCATGAAATTCCCCAGAGATTCTGCTAAAGTTTTTATCATCTGTATTTACGGTAATAATCCCTGACAAGTAGAGCAGAGAGGAGGATGAGGCAGCTCTTTACCTCAGTCCTCATGTGTGATCAGGACAGGTTTTGTGTGAACTAATGGGCCAGCGGCCATTTTGTTTCCCCTAATTGCTTCCCAGACAAAATAAGCCATTATTAATAATAAAAGGTATTTGAGAATATATTTATAATAATGTAATATTTAAGTATTTTCATTTTCTAAATTCCCGGAGAACCCCTTTAAGTGTCTACCAGAAATAACAACCCTGACCGTAGTTTTTTCAGCATATTTATATATAAAACGTTCTCCGGAGGGGTAATGGGTTTGCATGACCACCACTTAAGGCTCCCATACACATCAGACTATTGTAAGCCGAACCTGCCATTTTTGGCGGGACTGGCCAACAATATAATGTCTATGGGGAGTTCCCAACTCTCTCCCAAGAGATGATGCTGGGGTAGAGAAGGACTGAGGGCGTTGAATTTCCAAGTCTGGTCATTTTGCCCTCCTGGGAGATAAGGATCTGTTGTCTAGTAGCAGCTTTCTCCTCATCAGCCAGACTGAGGGTGTATGTTGGTCGTCAGCTACTGAAGATGCATTAAGTGGCTGATGTGTTATTACTCCTAGATTTCCACTTTATGATAATAGCATGTACGGTTGACCAGGGCACATCTAGCCAGGCTGGTAGTTCTTTATTTCCCCCAACCATAGGAGACCTGCCATATGGAGGATTATCATATCCTCCTGACCAACCAGCATAGGATCACCATATCCTTTGCGTATTTGCACCCTCTCATCTGGGGGGCATTTACAATTATATCTACATCTGACCTAGTTGTCACTGTAGGCTGTATACCGGTGTTCTTTCCTTTTGTACTTATTCCCCTGAAGAGTCGACACGGACAGAAACGTGCCACGTCAGGATGTCATCAGGAGCGCACTAGCTGGCTACGTTTATTTTTAGATTTAGGGATCAGGTCCGAAATAGGGACAGGTATCCGGACGGGGTCGCCCCTGTTGGGGCGGGTGCTCTGTATAGATAGATGGGTAGAATGAAACTAGTCCCCTTCCCTACCAACAGGGCTTATAGGGTACAGTGCTCCGTTGTCTATACAGACCCCGTCCATTACCGGGGCTTTCCATCGGACCTACATCTGATGTCCTCTGGATTTTCCTCCCTTGAAACCTTCGCTAGTCCCATCGCATATATTGGTCTGGAAAGACTGCTCGCACCTTTCACTAGGTGGAGCAGGTTTATTCTTTATCTACCAGTGTTTGGGTACCAGGCTTGGACCCCCCACATTTTTAGATTATTGCATCACAGTGGTGTGTTTTATCTGCATATTTAATTAAAAGTTATGTTTTAGATACTGACACTCTCCCCTTGGGGGCTTCCTTTGTGGCTTCAGTAAAGAGAGACATTTATTCTGCCACATCTGGCCTGGTTATTGACTCCTGCACCATATGCTTACCGTTGCACTATACACACACTGCCTTTCACCCATACAAAGACTCAACATCATGGGCACATCGACTACCACCAGGCAAGAGCCCCAACCTTAGCGTGTGCCCTGGGAGAAGAATGGGTTCCATAGCTACATAGTTGATACGGTTGAAAAAAGACATAAGTCCATCAAGTTCAACCAAGGGATAGGTGGGGACTCAAATCCCAGAAGGAAGTGAGACTCCGATTTCTACACGTTTTCATAAGCATTAATGTTGTTTACTTTTGAGAATTCATCTAAACCTTTTTTAAAACTGCTCACGGTTCCTGCTGTGACTATGTCCTGGGGAAGTCTATTCCACAGATTCACAGTTCTTACAGTAAAGTTGCTTTGACGCTTCTGGAGACTAAACTTTTTCTTCTCCAGTCGGAGGCAGTGCCCCCTTGTCTTTTGACAGCATTTTACATGGAACAGTTTTTCACCGTATTTTTGTATGGTCCATTTATATATTTGTATAGGTTAATCATGTCCCCCCTTAGACGTCTCTTCTCAAGACTAAATAAATTCAATTCTTTTAATCTTTCTTCATAACTAAGACCCTCCAGGCCCCTTATCAGTTTAGTCACTCTCCTCTGTACTTTTTCCAGCTGCAGTGCATCCTTTCTTTGGACTGGTGTCCAGAACTGAATTGCATATTTCAGGTGATGCCGCACCAACGCTTTTTAATGTGGTAGTATTACATCCCTGCCCAGCAAGTCCATGCCTCGTTTAATACATGACAATATCCTGGTGGCCTTAGAAGCAGCTGATTAACTTTGTATGCTGTTATTCAATCTACAGGGTGGGCCATTTATATGGATACACCTTAATAAAATGGGAATGGTTGGTGATATTAACTTCCTGTTTGTGGCACATTAGTATATGTGAGGGGGGAAACTTTTCAAAATGGGTGGTGACCAAGGCGGCCATTTTGAATCCAACTTTTGTTTTTTCAATAGGAAGAGGGTCATGTGACACATCAAACTTATTGGTAATTTCACAAGAAAAACAATGGTGTGCTTGGTTTTAATGTAACTTTATTCTTTCATGAGTTATTTACAAGTTTCTGACCACTTATAAAAGTGTTCAATGTGCTGCCCATTGTGTTGGATTGTCAATGCAACCCTCTTTTCCCACTCTTCACACACTGATAGCAATACCGCAGGAGAAATGCTAGCACAGGCTTCCAGTATCCGTAGTTTCAGGTGCTGCACATCTCGTATCTTTACAGCATAGACAATTGCCTTCAGATGACCCCAAAGATAAAAGTCTAAGGGGGTCAGATCGGGAGACCTTGGGGGCCATTCAACTGGCCCACGACGACCAATCCACTTTCCAGGAAACTGTTCATCTAGGAATGCTCGGACCTGACACCCATAATGTGGTAGTGGGTGCACCATCTTGCTGGAAAAACTCAGGGAACGTGCCAGCTTCAGTGCATAAATAGGGAAACACATCATCATGTAGCAATTTTGCATATCCAGTGACCCCCTTAGACTTTTATCTTTGGGGTCATCTGAAGGCAATTGTCTATGCTGTGAAGATACGAGATGTGCAGCACCTGAAACTACGGATACTGGAAGCCTGTGCTAGCATTTCTCCTGCGGTGTTGCTTTCAGTGTGTGAAGAGTGGGAGAAGAGGGTTGCATTGACAATCCAACACAATGGGCAGCACATTGAACACATTTTATAAGTGGTCAGAAACTTGTAAATAACTCATGAAAGAATAAAATTAAGTTAAAACCAAGCACACCATTGTTTTTCTTGTGAAATTCCCAATAAGTTTGATGTGTCACATGACCCTCTTCCTATTGAAAAAAACAAAAATTGGATTCAAAATGGCCGCCATGGTCACCACCCATCTTGAAAAGTTTCCCCCCCTCACATATACTAATGTGCCACAAACAGGAAGTTAATATCACCAACCATTCCCAATTTATTAAGGTATCCATATAAATGGCCCACCCTGTATGATCAACAAGGACACCCAAATCCTTCTCTATAAGTGACTCTCCCAGTGTTACATCACCTACGACATATGAAGCACAGAGATTATTATTACCAAGATGCATAACTTTACATTTATGCACATTGAACCTCATTTGCCAAGTTGATGCCCAATAGCTCAGTGTTCAAGTCAGCTTGTCGTTTATGGGCATCTTCCATACACTGTACAGTACTACATAGCTTAGTGTCATCTGCAAAAATAGAAATAGTGCTATTAATCCCGTCCTCGATATCATTAATAAATAAATTAAATAATAGAGGGCCCAGCACTGAACCTTGGGGTACACCACTTATAACCTGGGACCATTCTGAATAGGAATAATTGACCACAACTCTATGGACACGGTCCTTCAGCCAGTTTTCAATCCAAACTATACTTTACAAGCCTATAGGTCTATAATTACCTGTGAAGGACCTAGATCCTTTTTTGAATATAGGCACCAAATTTGCCTTGCACCAATCACTTGGCACTGTACCAGTACCTAGAGAATCTTTAAAAATGATAAACAGAGGCACAGCAATAACTGAACTGAGCTCTTTAAGCACTCTTAGGTGTAATCCATGTGGACCAGGAGCCTTGTTCACATTTACCTTATTTAACTTCTCTTGGACCATATCTACAGTTAGCCAATTTAGTATATTACTGGATGTACTAACAGCCCCAGCACCACAGATATCAGCTCCTTTCTCTTCTTTTGTATATACAGACCTATAAAAACAAATTAGTAACTCTGTCATTTCCTTATCTTCAGTGACTAACCACCCCCCCCCCCCCTACCATTATTTTAGGGGACCTACCTGCTCGGACCTTGGTTTTTTAGCATTTATATATTTAAAGAATTTTTGGGGATTTGTTTTGCTCTCTTTTGCCACCTGCTGTTCGTTTTGTATTTTTTCAAATTTTACCTCCTTTTACAGATTTTATTAAGACCTTTGTAATCTTCAAACGCTACAACTGACCCCTCAGATTTGTATTTTTTAAATGACCTTTTTTTTACTTTTATTGCCCTTTTTACAGTAGCTGTAAGCCACGGGGGGTTAATTTTAGCCCATTATACTTGTTACCAAAGGAATAAATTTTTTAGTGCAATTACTCAATGTGGATTTAAAGCTCTCCCATTTTCCTCAGTAGCTGCTCCCAGTCCATGCCCTGAAACGCTGCCCTCAACCCAGGGAAATTAGCCTTTTTAAAATTTAGTGTCTTTGCTCTGCCTGACAGAGTTTGCTTCTTATAATTTAGGGGGAATATAATTATATTGTGGTTACTATAAGGCTACTTTCACACTTGCGGCAGGACGGATCCGACAGGCTGTTCACCACGTCGGATCCGTCCTTCCGCTATTTCGCGGTCCCGCCGGACCGCCGCTCCGTCCCCATTGACTATAATGGGGACCGGGGCGGAGCTCCGGTGGTGCACGGCGAAAGCCGACGGATTAAAAAGTCGGACATGCGGGACTTTTTAGTCCGGCGGCTTTCGCCGTGCTGCGCCAGAGCTCCGCCCCGTCCCCATTATAGTCCATGGGGACGGAGCGGCGGTCCGGCGGCACGGCGAAATAGCGGAAGGACGGATCCGACATGGTGAACAGCCTGTCGGATCCGTCCTGCCGCAAGTGTGAAAGTAGCCTACCTAGTGTTTCTCGAACAGTAACATTTCCAACAAGCTCTGCATCATTAGAAATTACCAGATCCAACAGAGCATCGACCCTAGTGGGAGCTTCTACAAACTGGCCCATAAAGTGGTCCTGCAGCAAGTTGAGGAATTTTCTCCCCTTTGTGGTTGAGGCAGAACCATGAACCTAGTCAATGTGTGGGAAGTTAAAATCTCCCATTATGACCACTGTGCCAGCCTGTGCAGCCCGCTCTATTTGGCTATACAGTTGCGTTTCTATCTCCTCTGTGATGTTAGGGGGTCTGAGATTTAACCAAGTATTATTTTTTCATAAGGTTTCCACATCCTCACCCACAATTGCCTCTTTCACACTTGTCTTCAGATCACTCCTTACATACAGGCACATGCCATCTCCTTTTCTATTGACCTTGTGTTTCCTAAATAGTGTAAAAAGCACTGAAAGAGAAAGTTACAACTGATATCGTACCCAATTATTATAAGAATTCACTGCTTGTCTGGATACTAAAATACAAAATTAATAAATTCTTTAATTTAATACATGCTAAAACCTAATGTGGGCAGAAGGCCCCTTGTATCACAAGCAATAGCCTATGCTTATTAGACACAGTGCCTATAACAAGGCCCTACACGCTAACCCTAGTTGGGGTGTTATAATGTCCGAAGGCCTAGAGTACGTGCACCTGAGTTTGGAAATTGCTTCTGGCAATATGTGTTTCATCGCCAGAGCCGTAACTCTATGGATATAACTTGTTGCGTATTTGAACCAACAATCTGTGGGTGGAAATGGAACATAAACCCAGGTAAGATCTGATAATGAAATGAAAATGTAAGCCCCAAATCATAGGGGGTTATTCAATTCTCAATCAAGTATGGGTAATTGGTAGATTACACCAGAACAGTGTCAGACAGATGTGAGGTCTGTTTATCTCATTTTATTCTATCATGTTTCACTCAACGCGTTTCACCAGTGTAAACCTGGATCATCAGGAGTTAGGATAGATATTTGACCTATGAGAGTTGTATAAATCACATCTGTGGGGTGTTGCATGTGAACTATGCTGCAATAAAGTATCAGCGACACACACACAGATGTAGAGAGCCAGGAACGCTGACACAAGACCGCTGCAGCAAAAGGACCAGCTCCCCAGGTAAAAAGGACTGTGTCAAGTTCGGGCACAGTCTAGTAGTGTGGCTGTAATAGACAAACTTCTATCTTGGTGGACGCTACCTGACTAACGCTAACACCCACATATACTGCGACCCCTATAACGGAGAGAGAGAGGTCACTGATAGACTGGAGAGGCTGTAAAGAACTAACGCAATCGCCACTGATGATGGGGGGCTGTGCCTTCACTAGAAACTAAGATGCACATGTGTCAGACAAAGCGCAACCTCCACTGATGTGGAAGGCAGCGTGCCCGGCTCTGGTATGTTTCACACAGAGTGAAACATGATAGAATAAAATTTGATAAACAGACCTCACATCTGTCTGACACTGTTCTGGTGTAATCTACCAATTACCCATAGAGATTGTTGGTTCAAATACGCAACAAGTTATATCCATAGAGTTACGACTCTGGCGATGAAACACATATTTCCAGAAGCAATCTCCAATCTCGGGTGCACGTCCTCTATGCCTTTGGACATTATAACACCCCAACTAGGGTTAGCGTGTAGTGCCTTGTTATAGGCACTGTATCTGATAGGCTATTGCTTGTGATACAAGGGCCCTTCTGCCCACATTAGGTTTAGCATGTATTAAATTAAAGAATTTATTATTTTGTATTTTAGTATCTAAATAGTGTAAAACCCTCAATATTTACAGCCCAGTCATGCGACGTACCCAAACATGTCTCAGCCACATCAACTACATCTATGTGTTCTTCTAGTACCATAGCCTCCAGCTTCCCAATTTTTCTAGCTAGACTTCTGGCATTTGTGAAAATGCTGCACTGCACTTTAGGGAGCAATGTTGTGAGGAAAGCCACTGTGATTGTAACAGCCAGAGCTACTAACACGGCCATCCTCTGCTCCAGCTCCAATGCATTGGTTTGTAAAGCAAGGGGTGCTGTCCCAGATACACTTTGTCCATGTTTGGGACTGCAGTAAATAGTGTATCATTTGTTCTCCTTTAGTTTTCTATATTTGGCAAATAAAATATTAAGATACTTGAAATGTCACTCTTTAAAGCAGAACTGTAATAGGTGTGGAGTGAAGTGCTTGAGGTGCCTTCTGTAGGTGAGGTTGTACTTTGGGACAGGCTTAGTGAACATGTTTGGTGTGGGGACTGGATGTAGCATGTTTGATCGGGGTGGAGTACACAACCAGAACATCAACAGTATGAAGACGGACAAAGAAAAAAATGTTTGATCTGTAGATACAAATAGCAAGATGGTTAGGTCATGGCAACCTAAACACTGGTCATAACAAAACATTATTTGAGATGATTACACCTTCAAGGCATAGAGTAGACACATAAGTAGGATTAGCTCAAGGACCACAAATAGTTTGAATGAGACACAAGTGTCCAATTATAAAAATCGGGAATATGTTACCCCCATCAGTCCTGGTTATTTTGGAGCCGTATAATTAATCTTTTAAAATTTTATTTTTTGACAATTCATATTTTCAAAAAATTAATATGTCCTGTTATAAATATTTTTTGCTGCCCTTTGAAGCCTCTTGTCATGCACTGCTCCCTCAGGGTCTGTGTCAAACTGCCCATACACATAGGATGAAACTTGGACTATTTTGGTTGACCATCATTTGAGAATTATTCTTGTCACATGGCCCCTAAATGTCAATGCATGGCTGTGTAAACATCCCACTGCTGTGTCCACCACGTCCATTGGAGTCAAAATGGAGGTAGTCATGTGGCTTAATCATGTGACCACTTTATTACCCATCCATGGCCACATCCTCTCCCACACAGGTGCTAGACCAATTTACAGTCCGGCGCCTGTGCAAAAGACAGATCCCGACCTGAGCCAGGGATGAAGGGAGCAAAACTCTTATGACCGTGGAGTTTACATGTCTTTTAATCATTTATAGACATTTTATTATTAAAAACAATTATATTGCAGTTAGTAGTGGTATTAGTCTTTTTAAGTCTGATATTTGCCAGTTTAGTCTTGGTTTGTTGATGGTCTGATCATTCATATAAACAGACCACGGCCGTAGCTATAGGGAAAGCGGCTGCTAGGGGGCCCAAACTCAGAAGGGGCCCCACCCAGGAGGAGGACTAAAAGATTTTGTCAGGCCCCCAAACAGGGGCGGACTGACCGGTCGGGCACTTCGGGCACGGTCCGAGGGCCCGGCCGGGATGGGGGCCCGCCGCAGAATAAATTATGTGTTAATGTTATGCCCCAGGGCTCCAGTCTTGTCGCCATTTGCGACTAGAGCCGCGCCGCAGCTCTGAATACGGCGGCGGGCACAGAAGCTGAACTATCATGTTCTTATCAGCAGCGCAGGAAGTCTCTCCCTCCCCCTGTGCTGCTGCCGCCGCGGCCAATAAGAAGAGGGACAGGGGGAGGGGCTGTGGCCACTGCGCCACCAATGAAGATAACTGAGCTGTTAATACAAATACAGGAGGCGGGTGCTGGAATCAAATAGCCGGCACCCGACCTCTATGACAGGGAGCGGCACCTGAGGGGTTAACTGCCGCTGATCGCAGCTCCCTGTCATAAAGGTCAGGTGCCGGCTATTTGATTCCAGCACCCGCCTCCTGTATTTGTATTAACAGCTCAGTTATCTTCGTTGGTCGCCCCCCCCCCCCCAGTATAATAAACATTAAGTGCGCCCCCCCCAGTATAATAAACATTGAGTGCGCCCCCCCCAGTATAATAAACATTGAGTGCGGCCCCCCCCAGTATAATAAACATTGAGTGCGGCCCCCCCAGTATAATAAACATTGAGTGCGCCCCCCCTAGTATAATAAACATTGAGTGCGCCCCCCCCCAGTATAATGAACATTGAGTGCGGCCCCCCCCAGTATAATAAACATTGAGTGCGGGCCCCCCCAGTATAATAAACATTGAGTGCGGGCCCCCCCCCTATAATAAACATTGAGTGCGGGGCCCCCCCAGTATAATAAACATTGAGGGCGGCCCCCCCAGTATAATAAACATTGAGTGCGCCCCCCCCCCCAGTATAATAAACATTGAGTGCGGCCCCCCCCCCCCCTATAATAAACATTGGTGGCTCAGTGGGAAGTGCCAATGAGGGTTAAAAAAAAAAATAATTAACTCACACCTCCTCCAATTGATCGCGTAGCAGCCGGTCTCCTGTACTTTCTTCAGGACCTGTGGTAACGTCACTGAGTTCCATCACATGGTCCATTACCATGGTGATGGATCATGATGTATCATGTGAGCACAGTGACGTCACCACAGGTCCTGAAGAAAACAGGAGACCGGCTGCTACGCGATCAATTGGAGGAGGTGAGTTAATTTTTATTAATTTTTTTAACCCTCATTGGCACTGCCCACCAATGTTTATATATTTATTATACTAGGGAGGGGGGGGCGCACTGCCCACCAATGTTTATATATTTATTTACTAGGGAGGGGGGGGGCGCACTGCCCACCAATGTTTATATATTTTTTATACTAGGGGGGGGGGGGGCACTGCCCACCAATGTTTATATTTATTATACTAGGGAGGGGGGCGCACTGCGCCACCAATGTTTATTATACTGGGGTGTTGGGGGGCGCACTGCGCCACCAATGTTTATATGTTTATAATACTAGGGAGGGGGGGCGCACTGCGCCACCAATGTTTATTATACTGGGTGTTGGGGGGGCGCACTGCGCCACCAATGTTTATATGTTTATTATACTAGGAGGGGGGGCGCACTGCGCCACCAATGTTTATTATGTTGGGGGGGACGTACTGCGCCACTAATAATGTTTATTATACTGGGGTGTTGGGGGGGGGGGGCGCAATGCGCCACCAATGTTTATATGTTTATTATACTAGGGAGGGGGGGCTCACTGCGCCACCAATGTTTATTATACTAGGTGTTGGGGGGGCGCACTGCGCCCCAATGTTTATATATTTTTATACTAGAGAGGGGGGGGGCGCACTGCGCCACCAATGTTTTATGTTGGGGGGGACGCACTGCGCCACCAATGTTTATTATACTGGGGTGTTGGGGGGGGCGCACTGCGCCACCAATGTTTATTATATTGACCTTCTACTACTCATTCTGCATTAAAGAATGCTATTATTTTCCCTTATAACCATGTTGTTATAAGGGAAAGTAATACAGTGAATAGACTTTCATCCTAGCAACCATGCGTGAAAATCGCCCGGTTCAACCGGAAGGATGGATCCGGCATTCCGGTATTTTGAATGCCAGATCCGGCACTAATACATTCCTATGGGGAAAAATGCTGAATCCGGCATTCAGGCAAATCTTCAGTTTTTTTCGCCAGAGATAAAACCATAGAATGCTGCGGTTTTATCTTTTGCCTGATCAGTCAAAAGGACTGACCTGAAGACATCTTTTCCGGTATAGAGCCCCTGTGACGGAACTCTATGCCGAAATGAAAAACGCTAGTGTGAAAGTACCCTAAAATATTAAGTTTAAATCCCCCTTTCCCAATTTTACATATAAAATATATAAACAATAAATAAACATATTAAATAGCGCTGTGTCCGAAAAGTCCAAACTATTAAATTATTAAAAAATCTCCTATGCGGTGAGCATTCGCCATTTTTAGTCACCTTGTCACCCCAAAAAATAGGATAGGACTGTTCTATTATGGGCCGAACGTTTCATAAAATGCGAAATGCACGCGGCTTTTTTTGGTGTTTTTTTTTTTTTTTTGCACGGTATTGAGTATCGCAATACTTTTTTATGGTGACGAAAGCGAATCAAAACTTTAGTATCGAAAAAACCCTACGCCAATCTGATCGGCGTAGCGTTGTCACGATACCAAAATTTTGATTCAGTTTTGATTTGGCGACTAAAAATGTAATTTGGCTCCTAAATTTTTCAGTCCAGGAGCCAATGGCTACTAGGTATTTTTTTTAGTCTGGAGCACTGTGCCCAGCACCCCGATTCCGAATGTTATGCTGGCCTGGTAATGGCAGCGGGGCCCGGTGCAGTCACTGTATTCTATTACACCGGGCCCCGCTCACTGGAAGCCGCCATTCAACTGCAGGAACTTGTCCGCCCCAGTACCCTATCTTTCTGTCCTGTATGAAGGACTAATAAAGAACATCACCTTGTGAAGACTCCGTGAGTGCCGCATATTATTTCTGATCTCTCTACATGCCCGCTCACTGTAATACTAATATTCATATGTGAACAACTTGAAATCCTCTGCGATCCTCTCCCTCCTGTACTCACAAACTCAGTAGCAGGCCGGGCGGCAGCGCAACTCACTGACGTCACGCGCCTGCTCCTCCCACTTTATGAATGAAGCAGGCGGAGCCAGTGGCGTTGCTAGGGCTGGTGTCACCCGGTGCGGTAGAAAATGGTGTCACTCCCCCCCCGAAGCAATAATTTTTAGCCATATATGGGGGCTATAGTGGTGCTGCTGCCATAGGGGGCATCCGTTAGCTCAGCAGACCCCCCCTAGCAGTCAGAGCCTGGTCTCGGGAGGGGCACTTCCAGATTATTTTCTGTCCACCACCACAAAACAATGGTGCTAATAGAACAAACTACACAGTGTAGTGGTATACTGTATATTGTGTGACGTCAGTGAGTTGCGCTGCCGCCGGCCTGCTACTGAGTTTGTGAGTACAGAGAGGGAGAGACTCGCAGAGGATTTCAAGTTGTTCACATATGAATATTAGAATTACAGTGAGCGGGGCCCGGTTGTAATAGAATACAGTGACTGCACCGGGCCCCGCGACCCTATTGGGGATCATTCACTCACAGGGACACTGTTATGGGGGGATCTGTGGATGACACATATATAGCATAGGTGCTATATATGTGTCACCCACAGATCCCCCCCACAACAGTGCCATCCACAGAGCCCCCACAACAGTGCCATCCACAGAGCCCCCACAACAGTGCCATCCACAGAGCCCCCACAACAGTGCCATCCACAGAGCCCCCATAACAGTGCCATCCTCAAAGCCCCCATAACAGTGCCATCCTCAAAGCCCCCATAACAGTGCCATCCACAGAGCCCCCATAACAGTGCCATCCACAGAGCCCCCACAACAGTGCCATCCACAGAGCCCCCACAACAGTGCCATCCACAGAGCCCCCATAACAGTGCCATCCACAGAGCCCCATAACAGTGTCATCCACAGATCCCCATAACAGTGCCATCCACAGAGCCCCATAACACCTTTTGGTTCAAAATATTTTTCTATTTGGCTATTCCCCACACCTCTTGTAATTGTTCCGCTACTTGTGGGCTGCGCGGGAATGAGTTCAGTCACTTCGGTGCGCAATCCCATCCTGAGGCGCGTGATCCCGCGAGACCCGCCACTGTAGGTCACGGGTCTTGCGGGATCACGCGCTGCAGGATGGGATTGCGCACCGAAGTGACTGAACTCATGCCCATGTAGCCCGCAAGTAGCGGATCAGTGGAACAAGTACAAGGTGGGTGGGGGATGATCTGTGGGGTTGCCCAGACAGCTAGGCCCTTCACAGTAGTTATTAACCCTTTCAGCAGTCCCCCATTCACTGAAGGGGAGACTGCTGAAAGGGATTAATAACTACTGTGAAGGGCCTCCCCCCCCTTTCACAGTAGTTATGCCCAGATATGTGCCCCCTTAACAGTAGTTATGCCCACACTGCTTCTAACAGAGGCTCACTAATGGACGCTGAGATTAGATCACCCCATATGAGAGCATTGAATCAATGCTTTCCTATGGGGAAAAATCTGACCCTGGAGGTCATCATGCAAAGGTCTGTTTTACGCCAGGAAGCCCTCAGGTGGCTGCCAGCGACTAGAGGCTGACTTATTGCTGGAACGTAACAATGCAGTTTCTCTAGAACATTGCAGCTCGATTGCAAAAGGGACACTGTACCCAGACCACATCAATGAGCTGAGTGGTCTGGGTGCCTTTTGTGTCACTTTAACTTTGAAATCTATTAAAGATTGTGTAGGGTGTGGCTGGAGGCGGGGCATGGAGGCGGGACAAGGGTGGGACTTGCAGCAGAACATGGGTGGGGCCTGTAAGGGGGCCCTTGATTTATTTTGCCCGGGGGCCCTGAGGGTTCTCAGTCCGCCCCTGCCCCAAAATCAGTATTATACGATGATATATACAGTAAAACTGTAGGAAATGGACAGAGCAGCTATTGGGCCTTGTCTGAGAGAGCTATCTTGACTAGCCACAGGAGTGGGGGTCGCATGAGGGGAGGGGTTGCAAAGAAGTTTCTGGGGTGGGGGGCATTCAAAAATTTGCTGTGGGGCCCAGTCATTTCTAGTTACGCCACTAAAACAGATGGATAATTGATCGTCACATTCTGGATGATTACAATTTTATGCATATGGCATAAGAAACTCACTATATACTGCACAGCGCCCTCTCAAGATTTTTGTTATGGTTTCTTCAAATTTAAAGGGCATCTGTCAGCAGATTTCAAGTATATGCTAATGAGCCTCTAGGAGCAACTAGAGCATTGCCTTTTCTCTTAGAGGCTCAGCTCTGTCTGCGACTACCGCTCTCTTGGGGCCTCAAATTTTTCTTGATCAACTTTGAGATATTTCTACACCTTGATTGGAGTCCACCTGTGGTAAATTCAGACTGATGGACATGAATTTGGAAAGCCCCTCTATATAAGGTCTTACAGCTGACAATGCATATCACAGCAAAAACCAAGCCATGGGGAGAAAGAACTGCCTGTAGAGCCCAGGGATATGATTGTGTAGAGGCACACATCTGGAGAAGTGTAACCAAAAAAAAATGTCTGCGCCACTGAAAATTCCAATAGCACAGTGGACTCCATAATTTTAGGCCCCATTCACACAATTAAATTTTTGGTCCGCATCCGATCAGCATTTTAGCGGATCAGATGTGGACTCATTCATTTCAATGGTCCACAAAAAATGCCGACAGCACACAGTCTGCTGTTCGCATCCGTATGTCCGTTCCACAGATCCACAAAAAAGATAGAGAATGTCCTATTCTTGTCTGCATAATGGGCTTATCGCCTCACCAAACTAAGCAATCGGGGGAAAAAGGGCCTTGGTAAGAGAGGTGACAAAAAATCCAATGGTCTCTCTGGCTGAGCTCCAGATCCTATGTGTAGGTGGGAGAAACTTCTGAAACATCAATGCCGCTCACCACCAATCTTCAATCTTTCATAGAAATATGCCTCACCTAAGTAAAAGACACATAAAAGGTTCAAAAACCTTTACTTTGCACTTAAAGGACTGTCAGAAACAAGGTTCACTTGTCTGATGAAACCAAGATTGAACTTCTGGCCTCAAATTCTAAGCATCATGTCTGGAGGAAACCAGATACTGCTCATCACCCTGCCCAATACCATCCCTACAGTGAAAGCATAATGGTGCAGCAGCTGGAACAGGAAGACTGGTCAGGCTTGAGGGAAGTTGAATGGAGCAAAACACACAATATTCATAATGAAAACCCGATCAAGAGTGCTCTGGACCGAAGGTTTACCTTCCAACAAGACAATGAGGATTGTGGCATAAAAAATAGCAACTTATGGTGCATGCCATATTTGCACCATAATTTGACTTTTTAAGCTTCTTGTAATTTTTATGAAGTGGCTCGAAAATGAGGAGCTTAGCAGAAGGCGAGGCTTAGCGCAGCCCACCCCATTTACTATATTCACTATAACTTGCACCAGCAGCTGGCGTCAGTTACAACGCAGTCTGCTCCAGCCCTGGCTGGCAAAGACTTGAGTTTCTGGAATACAGAGTGTCAGAGACTAAATTTATAAAGAATCTGGCTCTTGGGATCGGAACGCCAATCTTGACAAATTCAGGTGTGCAAACCTTGTGGCATCATACCCAAGAAGACTGTAATTTCTGTCAAAGATGCTTCAAGTACTTCAGTCCGGAGCAGTGGTGGATCCGGGGGGGTGGCGGGGCACAGGGAGATGAGCGCTTCCATTGTGGAAGCGCTCATCTCCATAGTCATCTGTATCGCCATCCTCAGGACAGCGATACAGAAGGCTGTGAGCAGAGGAGCAGGGGAGAGGTGTGTCCCTTACCTGTTCCTCTGATAGGCTGCCGGCACTAGGCCGGCAGCCTAATCAGAGGCCGGCACAGGCAGCGCGAGCCGTACAGCGCAGGACACAGGCCGGAAGAGGTTCTGCATCGCATCGCTGCCAAGGAGTAAGTATGTGTTTTTTTAATATATACAATACTTTTACTGGCACATTGGGGGGGGGGCTGTTATTACTGGCACATAATGGGGGGGCTGTTATTACTGGCACATAATGGGGGGGGGCTGTTATTAGTGGCACATAATGGGGGGGGCTGTTATTACTGGCACATAATGGGGGGCTGTTATTACTGGCACATTGGGGGGGGCTGTTATTACTGGCACATAATGGGGGGCTGTTATTACTGGCACATAATGGGGGGGCTGTTATTACTGGCACCTAATGGGGGGCTGTTATTACTGGCACCTAATGGGGGGGCTGTTATTACTTGCACCTAATGGGGGGCTCTATTACTGGCACCTAATGGGGGGCTGTTATTACTGGCACATAATGGGGGGGCTGTTATTACTGGCACATAATGGGGGGCTGTTATAACTGGCACATAATGGGGGGGCTGTTATTACTGGCACATAATGGTGGGAGGCTGTTATTACTGGCACATAATGGGGGGAGGCTGTTATTACTGGTACCTAATGGGGGGCTGTTATTACTGGCACATAATGGGGGGGGATGTATATTTAATGGGGGGTTAATGGGGGTGGCTTATTACTGGCACATAATGGGGGGCTGTTATTACTGGCACATAATGGGGGGAGGCTGTTATTACTGGCACATAATGGGGGAGGCTGTTATTACTGGCACATAATGGGGGGAGGCTGTTATTACTGGCACATAATGGGGGGGGGCTATTATTACTGGCACATAATGGGGGGGCTGATATTACTGGCACATAATGGGGGGGCTGTTATTACTGGCCCATGAATGGGGGAAGCTGTTTTTACTGGCACATGATTGTCGGGGGGAGTGCTTTTTATTACTGGCACATGATTGGGGGGGGGAGTGCTTTTATTACTGGCGCATGATTGGGGGGGTGCTTTTATTATTGGCACATGATTGGGGCACTATAGGGGCATCTACTGAGGCCACAAAGAAGGGGTATTTTATATGGGGGGCTCTGTACAGTAGAGTTTTATACTGGGACAAATTATGGTGGGTACTATGGGGACTATGGGGAAGGGGGGAGAGGAGTACTATGGGGTCATCTATGGGGGGCACTAAGAAGGGGTATTTTATACTTGCAAATTATGGGGGACACTGAGGGCATCTACTGGGGCATTTTATACTGGTACATTATGGGGGGCACTAGGAGGAAGGGGGAGAGGAGCACTATGGAGACATTTACTGGGGGCATTATATTGGGGTATTTCATACTGGCACATTATGGGGCACTATGGGGACATTAGCTCAACTGGGGGCATTACAAGGGGGTATTTTTTGCACTGTCACATTATAAGGAGAATTATTTCTACTTGGGGGCATTATGGTGGGCTTTATTACTCCCCCATAGTATGACCCCCTAGTAGCAGCACCAGCCTCTCCCTGCTCTGCTATCCCTCTGCCCCTCCAAATCCTTATTATGAAATCTTTCTCATTAGGATAAAACACAACATCAGCTCTGCCGAGCCCCCGGCCAAAGTGTTGAAGTGGTGTCCGAGATCCCCAAGGGCCAAGCCAAGTAATTGTAAGTTTTCATATGAAATATGTTTGTTATACACATATAGCCTACACTGTGCCACACAATATACAGTATACCTCTACACTGTGTAGTCTGTTCTATAAGCACCATTGTTCTGTGTCGGCGGACAGAAAATAATCTGGAAGTGCCCCTCCCGAGACCAGGCTCTGGATCTGCCACTGATCCGGAGTAAAGGGTGTGAATATTTAGGTCAATGCAATATTTTAGTTTTTCCTTTTTAATCAATTGGCAAAGATTTCAAACACTGTCATTATGGGGTATTGAGTGCAGAATGATGGGGGAAAAAGTAGAACATTTTTATTTTAGCACAAGGCCGCAACATAAAAATGTCAAAGGGTCTGTATTCTTTCCAAAATGCCTGTAAACTTTTTAAATATTTTAAATCCTGTGCCAGATTTACACCTGAATTCTGTGCCCCAAAAAGCATGTACGCCAGTTTTGTGCAGCAAATTGCACATTAAAAGTAAGGCGTTTTCAATAGTAAAGCTGCCCCACTTTCACTCTGCTCAGTCCTGCTTATATGGTAGTAAAGACAAATACCGCTATGTAGCACTCCTGTGTAACAACGAAGGGGCAAAGTAACTAAACACTATGGGGGAATTTATCATTAGGAGAATATTTGAAGTCAGTTTTGCTTTAGTCTTTGTTGGAGTACTTTGTGCCACATTTATCAAATATTGCTTGTTTGATAAATTTGGCTTGTCCTTAAACCTAACACTTCTGTCTAGAGAAGTAGTGTTGAGCGAACTTCTGTTTTAAGTTCGGCGTCTAAAGTTCGGCTTCCGGTTAGCGGAGAATCCCGATATGGATTCCGAATTCCGTTGTGGTCCGTGGTAGCGGAATCAATAATGGCCTATTATTGATTCCGCTACCACGGACCACAACGGAATTCGGAATCCATATCGGGATTCTCCGCTAACCGGAAGCCGAACTTTAGACGCCGAACTTTAGACGCCGAACTTAAAAAAGAAGTTCGCTCAACACTATAGAGAAGCTACTCCAATTTCCCTACTCCACCCTGCTCCTGGAGTGAGATTGTGACTTATTTGGGACTTTTTAAAAAAAAAGTCTCAATGATAAATCTGCAGTGAAACTCATTGACATAGCTCACCACACCCACTTTTCCACCCATATTACAAAACTGGAGTGAGTGGTGTACACATGCAAAAAGTCGCAAATGTTTGCGCAATCGCATAAATTATTGCGCAAGCGAGTGCAAAACAGTCGCACAAGCACTATTTTGTGACTTTTTGATGCCAAAATTCTGGAGTGAAGGTATGATAAATCAGGCAGGGGGATTTATCATTGTAGGTGTATTTAAGGTTAGACTGGAGTTGTTATGCTCACCTGTGCCAACTTTATGAAAATAGCACATGGTTATAATAAATGTGGCTCAAGTGCAATATTGTTGCGCCTATTTCAGTGAAAGAACACCTAGGGGATGCCTGGAGTGGAACTGTGACCTTTTTAAAAAGTCACGTCATAAATGTGACAAAAAGGATCTACTCTGCAGCCCTGACCAAATTTTGACTCCACATCTGTAGGTCGCAATAAAAGGCACCATGCTGAGAAAGCAGGGCTTGATAAAATCCCTCTTATTAAGTCTAAGGCTAGGTCTGCGCAACAATAAGTCGCATGACACAAGGGGTACAACTACACTGCAACATGTCGCGCAACGACAATTATTATAATGGTAGTCTATGGTGTCGCACTGCGACATGCTGCGACTGCGACGAGACAGTAGGCAAAAAATCCATCTTGAATGTTTTTTTTGCGACTGTCATGTCGCAGTCGCAGCATGTTGCATGTCGCAGTGCGACACCATAGACTACCATTATAAAAATTGTCGCGCGAGATTGGTGCGACAAATTTCGTCGTGTAGACCTAGCCTAATAGACATTTTCCCAGAAAGAACTCGTTTTCACAGTGTATAACAACATAGTAAGGGTACTTTCACACTTGCGTTTGATTCCGGCAGGTAGTTCCGTTGCCTAAACTGCCTGCATGATCAGGCAAACTGTATGCAAACGCATGTCATTTTTTCTGACCGATCAGGCATTTTTCAGACTGATCAGGATCCTGATCAGTCTGAAAAATGCCTGATCAGTCAGAAAAATGCATTGCAATCCGGATCCATTTTTCCGGTGTCATCAGGCAAAACGGATCCGGTATTAATTTTTTTCTCATTTTTAAAGGTCTGCGCATGCCTGATCAGTCAAAAAGACTGAACTGAAGACATCCTTATGCATCCTGAACAGATTACTCTCCATTCAGAATGCATGGGGCTATGCCTGATCAGTTCTTTTCCGGTATAGAGCCCCTGTGACGGAACTTTATGCCGGAAAAGAAAAACGCTAGGGCTACTTTCACACTTGCGGCAGTGTGATCCGGCCGGCAGTTCAGTCGTTGGAACTGCTCGCCAGATCCGCCGATCTGCCGCTGACTGAAAGCATTTGTGAGACGGATCCGGATGCAGATCCGTCTCACAAATGCATTGCAAGGACGGATCCGTCTCTCCGCTTGTCATGCGGACAGACGGATCCGTCTTGTACATTTTTTCACATTTTTACCGGTCTGCGCATGCAAAGGCCGGAATGCCGAATCCGGCGCTAATACACTTCCTATGGGAAAAAATGCCGGATCCGCATTCAGGCAAGTCCTTCAGTTTTTTTCGCCGGAGAGAAAACCGTAGCATGCCTGCGGTTTTCCTCTTTTGCCTGATCAGTCAAAGCGACTGAACTGAAGACATCCTGATGCAAACTGAACGATTACTTTCCATTCAGAATGCATGGGGATATGCCTGATCAGTTCTTTTCTCGGTATAGAGCCCCTGTGACGGAACTCTATGCCGGAGAAAGAAAAACCGCAAGAGTGAAAGTACCCTTATGTGAAAGTAGCCCTTAGTGGATAAAAGCTAAAAATCTGTTTAGCAAAATACTTTACATTCTCGGACACATGAAGACAGGAGACGTGTAACCTGCTCCAGATTTGTGAGTAAGTGCCCATATCAGCCCCACATCTCTGCCACTTTCAAAAGTGTTATGCAGTGTGTATTAGCCAAAAGAAATCACAAAATTTTGCACACGTATAACACGTGCCAAACTTTGCGACATTTTGGCGATAGTTTTCTGGTGCAGAGGGAATAATAAATGTTCCCCATAAAATGCACACAATTATATCTCGCCAAAAGGATAGATAATAAACACTGTGATATCATAGTGCTGGAGTAATAAACATAGTGATGTCACAGTACAGAGGTAATAAACACAGTGATCTCATAGTGCAAGTATAATTAACACTGTAATGTCATAGTGCTGGAGTAATAAACACAGCGATGTCACAGTGCAAGAGTAATAAACATAGTGATGTCACAGTGCAGAGTTAATAAACACAGATATGTCATAGCGCGCAGGTATTAAAACACAGTGATGTCACAGCGCAGGGGTAATAAAGACAGTGACGTCACAGCGAAGGGATAATAAAGACCGTGACGTCACAGCGCAGGGATAATAAATGTCACAGTGCAGCAGTAATAAACATAGTGATGTAACAATAATTAAGTCAGTGATGTCACTGCACATCATAATAATAAATACTATGAAGTAATAGGTAATTGCACACACAGATGCCACAATTCAGTAATAATAAATGCTGTACAAAATACAAGAATAATTGCACAGTGATGTTAACTATATAACGGTTTAAACACCGGTATTCCAATATGTGGCAGAATGGCTGTTGAGACACCTAGGGTTCAGGTTTAAACCCCTTGATCCAGGATTTGCCCTTGATCCAATACGGCGGCTTTAAAGATGGCAGCCATGTTCCGGACATAGCCTAAAAGATAGGCCCCCCTTACCATTACTTGCTGGGGTATCAGATATTTAATTTTCCCTTTTGTTTCTAAAATAAAATGGTGTCCTGAGACTTTTCACTCACCCGATATAACAAGTGAACTATGCTCTGGTTGCTCCTTTTGTAGCTGTAGTAATTGGAATCAGACATTTCCTTATAAATAGATATCAGTCTGTTGAGGAATATTAACCATTTTAGGGTACTTTCACACTAGTAACATAGTAACATAGTACATAAGGCCGAAAAAAGACATTTGTCTGTCCAGTTCGGCCTGTTTTCCCTACAAGTTGATCCAGAGGAGGGCAAAAAAAAACCCTGTGAGGTAGAAGCCAATTTTCCCTCACTTTAGGGGAATAGAAAATTCCTTCCCGACTCCAATCAGGCAATCAGAATAACTCCCTGGATCAACGACCCCTCTCTAGTAGCTATAGCCTGTAATAGTATTACACTCAGAAATACATCCAGGCCCTCTTGAATTCCTTTATTGTACTCACCATCACCACCTCCTCAGGCAGAGAGTTCCATAGTCTCACTGCTCTTACCGTAAAGAATCCTTTTCTATGTTTGTGTACAAACGCAGAGGATGTCCCCTCGTCACAGTCACAGTCCTGGGGATAAATAGATGATGGGATAGATCTCTGTACTGCCCCCCTGATATATTTATACATAGTAATTAGATCTCCCCTCAGTCGTCTTTTTTCTAACGTGAATAACCCTAATTTTGATAATCTTTCAGGGTACTGTAGTTGCCCCATTCCAGTTATTACTTTAGTTGCCCTCCTCTGGACCCTCTCCAGCTCTGCTATGTCTGCCTTGTTCACAGGAGCCCAGAACTGTACACAGTACTCCATGTGTGGTCTGACTAATGATTTGTAAAGTAGTAGGAATATGTTCTCATCACGGGCATCTATGCCCCTTTTGATGCAACCCATTATCTTATTGGCCTTGGCAGCAGCTGCCTGACACTGGTTTTTACAGCTTAGTTTGCTGTTTATTAAAATTCCTAGATCCTTTTCCATGTCAGTGTTACCGAGTGTTTTACCATTTAGTATGTACGGGTGACTTGCATTATTCCTTCCCATGTGCATAACTTTACATTTGTCAGTGTTAAACCTCATCTGCCACTTATCTGCCCAAGCCTCCAATCTATCCAGATCCCTCTGTAGTAGCATACTGTCCTCTTCAGTGTTAATTACTTTACACAGTTTAGTGTCATCTGCGAAATGATATTTTACTATGCAAGCCTTCTACAAGATCATTAATAAATATATTGAAGAGAATAGGGCCCAATACTGACCCCTGAGGTACTCCACTAGTGACAGTGACCCAATCTGAGTGTGTACCGTTAATAACCACCCTCTGTTTTCTATCATTGAGCCAGTTACTTACCCACTTACAGACGTTTTCCTCCCAGTCCGAGCATTCTCATTTTATATACTAACCTTTGATGTGGTACAGTGTCAAATGCGGTATTAAGTTCCCTATGACGGAACTCAATACCGGAAAACTTAAACGCTAGTGTGAAAGTACTCTAAAATGGTTAATTTTAAAAAACGCTTCAGTTTTGTCCCCATTCATTGTCAATGGGGACAAAACTGAACTGAACAGAACGGAATGATCCAAAATGCATTCTGTTCCATTTACTTGCGTTCCCAGACCAGAGAGCAAACCGCAACATGTTGTATTTTGCTTTCCGTCCTGGGATGCGGAGCAAGACGAATCCGGCATGACCCTCAATGCAAGTCATAAGGGATGGATCCATTTTCTCTGCCACAATCTGACACAATAGAAAACGGATCCGTCCCCCATTGACTTTTAGTGTATTTCATGACGGATCCGTCTTGGGTATGTTAAAGATAATACAAGCAGATCGTTCATAATGGATGCAGATGGTTGTATTATCAGCAGTGATGGCCAGTTCGCATTGTTCGCCCGCGAACATATGCGGGCTGCCATCTTTTTTCGCAAGGCACAGGTAAGCCCTTATATGTGCCTGGCTGCTGCGAGCCGGTCTGAAAACAAATGCGGTCCCCGGGAGCAGGCAGTTCCGAGAACAGCCCGATGAAGGCCCCCGGTGGCTGTTCTCGGAACTGCTGCTCCCGCTGACCGCATTTGTTTTCAGACCGGCTCGCGCACAGGCACAGGTAAGGGCTTACCTAAGCCTCGCCGGACTTGTGAAAAAAGATGGCAGCCCGCATGTGTTCGCGGGCGAACACTGCGAACTGGCCATCACTGATCATCAGTAACAGAAGCGTTTTTGCTGAACCCTGCCAGATCCAGTAAAAACCCTAGTGTGAAAGTATCCTTAGTTTGAATGCATCTGTTTCTCTCCAGTGCACAAATGTCTCACAATTACAAGGTGTAGTTATATTGTCACATGTTGCATATCTTTTATTTGTGCATTTGTTGCCCGGTTGAGGCAGATTTGCATTGTTCGGGAACAGGAGGAAGGAAATGATTTTCTGTAAAAGAAGTGGGAGTCAATTGTATTGTTTAATGTGTAGCTTGTTTCCTCATACTTCATAACTCCAAAATCATTACTGAAATCAATTTCACGTCAGTATTTCCTTGACTGCACAGCTAAAAGGTATGCCATAGTGGAATATCAACTTTCAACACTTTGTGCTAGACAAATACTCATCTTTCTGTCTAATGAAGAGGTTAATTGTCATTTCAGGACAGAGGAGTTGCATACTATGTATTGTAATGTGGGTGAGTCAGCGCCACTCCTCAATTATTTTTCCTCTCAACGTGTTAAAACCAAAATGAACTTAATGTATAAAGAGAAAGGTCATGCACATAAAAAAAAAAAACATTTAGGCCCCTTGCACACGTGAGGATTTGGTCAGGATCCGTTGAGGTGCATTTCGTGATAATCGCGCAATTTTGCTTGCGTCTGGCGTCCGTTTTGTAGATTCAACTTTTACTGCAAACACATATAAACAGTGATGGTCAGTTCGCAGTGTTCGCCTGCGAACACATGCGGGCTGCCATCTTTAGTAAGGTAGACTCACCCGTCTGGCGATGCACAGGTAAGCCCTTACGTGTGCCTGTGCCGGGAGCCGGTCTGAAATCAAATGCAGTCACCGGAGCAGGCAGTTCTGAGAACAGCAGATGAAGGCCCCCGGCGGCTGTTCTCGGAACTGCCTGCTCCGGTGACTGCATTTAAATTTCAGACCGGCTCCTGCACAGGCACAGGTAAGGGCTTACCTGTGCATCGCCGGACGGGTAAGTCTACCTTACTAAAGATGGCAGCCCGCATGTGGTCGCTGGCGAACACTGCGAACTAACCATCACTACATTTAAATACCCCCCAGCATGCATTGGTTTTTTGGACAGCTCCATTTGTTTGGGGAGTTTTGATCGTTTGGCTGGTGTGTGTGTGTTGGTGATTTGGATTCCCTTTGCAGGATGTCCACTCTTCACCGTATCATTCACTGACCATGTGTTCTTGCATTGGCTGGTCTTCCGCTGTTTTGGAGGAACAGCGGAGGAAGCGGATGTGGGTGCATCCTATAATTTCACAGCGGGTCAGCAAAGGGTAATTTGTTGGTTTGTACTCTGACCTCCGAGCGCACCCTCTGAAGTTCTTTAAATATTGTCACATGTCGGTGGCTACCTTTGATCGGATGTTGGGTGAGTTGAGGCATGCCTTGACTTTCCAGAACACCAACATGCGGCGGAGTGTGTCACCTGAAGAACGTCTCATTATTACGTTATGGTAAGACTATATATTATCAGACTCATACATGAATGACCCACTGTTTGCCATTACATAGCAGTTTTGTCTATGGCCTGTGTATTGTGAACTTTACCTGTTCTATGTATAAGTACTTAATAGTAGCACACGTGTATTGTATATTGTACATTTTGATTAAGAAACTGTGTGTGCTTTTGGGCCGGGCACTTTGTATAAAGTCACTTGGTGTACTACCAAGTTATTGATTAGTCACACCAGATTCAAGTTCCGCGGGAGTTAATTATTCTAACCCTGGCTGTAATGATGAGGATATGTCACCTGTGTGTATATTGTAATGGTCTGGAAGTTGATTAGGTAGACGGTTTTCCTTACTTTAAAGTACACTGCTCAAAAAAATAAAGGGAACACATAATAACACATCCTAGATCTGAATTAATTAAATATTCTTCTGAAATACTTTGTTCTTTACATAGTTGAATGTGCTGACAACAAAATCACACAAAAATAAAAAAATGGAAATCAAATTTTCAACCCATGGAGGTCTGGATTTGGAGTCACCCTCAAAATTAAAGTGGAAAAACACACTACAGGCTGATCCAACTTTGATGTAATGTCCTTAAAACAAGTCAAAATGAGGCTCAGTAGTGTGTGTGGCCTCCACAGTGCCTGTATGACCTCCCTACAGCGCCTGTGCATGCTCCTGATGAGGTGGCGGACGGTCTCCTGAGGGATCTCCTCCCAGACCTGGACTAAAGCATCTGCCAACTCCTGGACAGTCTGTGGTGCAACGTGACGTTGGTGGATAGAGCGAGACATGATGTCCCAGATGTGCTCAATTGGATTCAGGTCTGGGGAACGGACGGGCCAATCCATAGCATCAATGCCTTCGTCTTGCAGGAACTGCTGACACACTCCAGCCACATGAGGTCTAGCATTGTCTTGCATTAGGAGGAACCCCAGGGCCAACAGCACCAGCATATGGTCTCACAAGGGGTCTGAGGATCTCATCTCGGTACCTAATGGCAGTCAGGCTACCTCTGGCGAGCACATGGAGGGCTGTGCGGCCCTCCAAAGAAATGCCACCCCACACCATTACTGACCCAATGCCAAACCGGTCATGCTGGAGGATGTTGCAGGCAGCAGAACGTTCTCCACGGCGTCTCAAGACTCTGTCACGTCTGTCACATGTGCTCAGTGTGAACCTGCTTTCAACTGTCAAGAGCACAGGGTGCCAGTGGCGAATTTGCCAATCTTGGTGTTCTCTGGCAAATGCCAAACGTCCTGCACGGTGTTGGGCTGTAAGCACAAGCCCCACCTGTGGACGTCGGGCCCTCATATCACCCTCATGGAGTCTGTTTCTGACCGTTTGAGCAGACACATGCACATTTGTGGCCTGCTGGAGGTCATTTTGCAGGGCTCTGGCAGTGCTCCTCCTGTTCCTCCTTGCACAAAGGCGGAGGTAGCGGTCCTGCTGCTGGGTTGTTGCCCTCCTACGGCCTCCTCCACGTCTCCTGATGTACTGGCCCTGTCTCCTGGTAGCGCCTCCATGCTCTGGACACTATGCTGACAGACACAGCAAACCTTCTTGCCACAGCTCGCATTGATGTGCCATCCTGGATAAGCTGCACTACCTGAGCCACTTGTGTGGGTTGTAGACTACGTCTCATGCTACCACTAGAGTGAAAGCACCGCCAGCATTCAAAAGTGACCAAAACATTAGCCAGGAAGCATAGGAACTGAGAAGTATTCTGTGGTCACCACCTGCAGAACCACTCCTTTATTGGGGGTGTCTTGCTAATTGCCTATAATTTCCACCTGTTGTCTATCCCATTTGCACAACAGCATGTGAAATTGATTGTCACTCAGTGTTGCTTCCTAAGTGGACAGTTGATTTCACAGAAGTGTGATTGACTTGGAGTTACATTGTGTTGTTTAAGTGTTCCCTTTATTTTTTTGAGCAGTGTATATAGTTTAACCACAATATAGGTCACTGGATGTTTTGGTATCAGGACCTTCTTCAGCTGTGTTATCTTCTTCAGCTGGAGCGATCAAAGAGTAGTGCAGACCTCACTTTGTTCACATAACAGTGTTGAGGCTGAAATTACATTACTGCTATTAGTGTCGATGACACTTTTTCATTTACTCATCACTAGTTCAGACAAGAACCAAAATTGCCTTTGTACAGTGATGAGCTGTGTCCTGAGAACACAGTACATAATAGGGCATGCAGAAACGTACATACTGTACTGTCACTCAGATTAATTACTGTACGGGTTAATTACTGTATATTCTTGTCTTACATAATGCATATGAATGTTGTTAAACAATGTACTACATTTTTTACATCCATCCCATATAATCTTTCCTCCCTTTAGTCTGTTAAGCTGATGAGTTTATACCTTTAGGTCAGGGATGCCCAACCTGTGGCCCTCCAGCTGTTGCAAAACTACAACTCCCAGTATACCCAGAGAGCCTACAGCTATCAGCCTACAACAGGGCCGCAGGTTGCGCATTCCTGCTCTAGGTAATATCTCTAAAGGACACCTCCACATTTTGTGGTAGACTTTGAAGTGCAAATAATATAATGTAAATGTATGGCCTGCCAAAGCTTTCATCAGAAATAATATCTATAGGAGTGGACTTTATGAGACAGCCACTTATTGAAAGGGATTCTCCAGTTTTTTAATACTTTTTGGCCGCTTGGTGGCCCCAGTCCATGTCAGAAGTCTACAAACGGGTACAGGTGAGAAGCAGAGTTAAGGGAGGTTGAATGCAGCGGTGGACCTAAGGAGCCATAACTAGTGTTGGGCGAGCATGCTCGAGTCTTCTCCCCGCATGTTTGTTGGCTGTTACGCAGCCAATAAACATGCAGGTGAGTACTGACATTCACTGTAATGCCGTAGCCATGTTGGCTGCTGGCATTACAGTGATTGGCTGGCATGAAACTATAGCACCCGATGACACGTGTTCGGCTCATTATTAGTCAGGAAGAGCTGGAGAGCAGAAGGGAGAGATAATGTAGGGATTAAAATAGCAATATTTTCGTTTTTATACTTGTTATAGACCCAAAAGTCCTTTTAGGGACTATAGTTGTATCTAGCAGCAATATATATTTTTAGCGCAACCTGCGCTCAATAGCTGGCAATTGTTTGGCCGCGGCAGACAGCAACATTATCTTTGCTACATCTCCCGTGTAATGTGTGCGCAGCCTAAAAATATCTGTGACATCCAGTGCACTTTTTCTGTAGACGGTGTCCGCTGCGGACAGTTACATTACCTGCGCTACATCTCCTGTATAACGTTTGCATATCCGAAATATCAGTGACAGTCAGTCAATTTTTTTTGCTGCTGGTGACAGCGACATTACCTGCGCTACATCTCCTGTATAACATTTGCCCATTCGAAATATCAGTGACATTCATTCAGTGTAACTTTTTATTGGGCGGTGGTGACAGCGACATTACTTGTTCTATACCTCCTTTTTAATGTGTGCGCATCCTAAAAATATCTGACATTCTGTGTACTTTATTTGCGCATACACTTACAAAACCTGCGCGACTGTACGTGTGACATACTTGCAAGCATATATACCATTTAATATGCGCAAGGCGAGCAGTAAGGGACGGGAAAGTGTCCGTGCTGCTGATGGTGCACGCAGAGGCTGTGGCCCTGGGCGTGGTGAAACTATGCCTGCTGCCAGAGCACAAGAAACACACTTATCCACGATACCTAGCTTCATGTCCCAGTTTGCAGGGCGGCGCAGGACACCACTCTCGAAGTCAGACCAGTGCGACTAGGTGGTCGGTTGGATTGCAGCAGATAATGCTTCCAGTCGGTTAAGCACCACCCTGTCTTCCACAAAGTCCAGTCTCAGTAGCCAAGAGTCTGGTCAACAGAATCCTCACCTTGATACTCCTTCCACCCACCATGGAGAGTCTTGGCAAACAAGTGATCCCACACTCGCATATTCCGAGGAGCTGTTTTCATCACCATTCCTTAATTTGGGCCTCTCGCCAAGCCCGCTTGAAGAGGGACATGAGGAGATCTTGTTCCCTGATTCCCAAACTCTGGAGCATCCACAGTCAGAAGAAGATGATGGTGGGGAACGTCAATTAGTGTTTCACCAGGTGGATGATGATGATGAGACACAGTTGCCAATAAGTCAACCGCAATTAGTGTCTCAAGAGGTTCGTGATTAGGATGAGACAAAGTTGTCAATAACTGTAGTTGTTGTTAGGTCAAAAAGTCAGGAAGATGACCAGAGTGAGGAAGTGGAAGAGGAGGTGCTGGACGATGAAGTCACTGACCCAACCTGGGAAGGTGGCAAGCCGAGCGAGGACAGCAGTACAGAGGGGGAGGGATCTGCAGCACCGCAACAGGCTGGAAGAGGGCCACACCAAACAGGCCCACAACTGTTCCCCGGGGCACCCCCTTGCGGCAATCTCCCTTGCCAAGGGGTAGGTGTTCTGCAGTCTGGCGATTTTATGAGGAAAGTGCGGACGATAAAAGAATTGTCATTTGCAACCTGTGCAGTACCAAAATGAGCAGGGGAGTGAACACTAGCAACCTCACCACATTTAGAATGATCGGCCACATGGCATCAAAGCACCCTAATAGGTGGGCCGAACACCTGGGTCCACAACCAGTGTCTGCGGGTCACACCACTGCCTCCTCTTCCCTTGTGTTACATGCTGGCCAATCCCCTGTCCAAGATGCAGGCCAGACAGGCTTTGTGAGCAGCAGAGAGCAGTAGTGGCATACCAGCTGCAACATGGTCGTCGCCTTTCCAGTCAGCTTCCACTCCTCACAAGCGACCAGTGGGCATTGATGTCTGACCTCTGTGAGGTTTTACACAACTTTGAGGAATCAACATAGATGATGAGCGGCGATAACGCTATTTTCAGCATAACCATCCCACTTCTGTGTCTACTTAAACGATCTCTGCTTACAATTAAGGCGGACGCTTTGTATGTGGAAGAGGTGGAAATGGGGGAAGAAAGTACACAGGGGGATAGCCATATCACCCTCAGTTTGTCTTCTCAGCGCGAATTGGATGAGGAGGAGGAGCAGGAGATGCTTGCCTCCGCTACAGAGGGTAGTATCCATGGAAGTTTTATTTCATCTGTTCAGCGTGGATGGGTAGAAGAGGAGGAAGAGAATGAGGAGATTGAGAGTCATCCTCCTGATCAAGACAGCGAAGTCTTGTCTGTTGGGACTCTGGCACACATGGCTGACTTTATGTTAGTGTCACGGCGGACGTGCACAGTTAAACAGATAACACACCAACCAGGCTCTGGACGAGAGACGGGGGAAGGGTCACCTCCTAATTTATCCCTGACCTCTTTCCCTACAATGCTCAGCCCACAGACCAAATCTTGATGGTAGATTTGCTGTGTCCACCAGCCTATGCTAACAGAACCCTGAACTCCCTGAGATGGTGAAGTGGGGAGAAAGGAGCTGCCAGCTCGCACAGAACCTGGATGGGATAGATGACATAAACAACCAAACAAGAAAATACACTTATCTGCAGAGAGCAGGAACAAACAGCCAACCTTCCTTCCAAGACCACAATGAAGAGTATAATCCGCTCAGAGCACCTTGGCTGGAGACTATTTAAACTAATGACTCCACCCAGTGCACCTGATGCGAGGCGGATCCAGCACAGCATCAAAACAAATACTAGACTCGTGCTGCAATCCTGGCTGACCTCCGCACATCGTCAGAGTGGGGCATGACAGTTAGGCTGCCTTTCCCGTGACCCTCGCGTTGTATGCATTTTGGCCAACACCAATTACTGGTTGTTCACCATTCTCGACCCCTACTACAAAGAGAACTTTTCATCTCTCATTCCTGTGTTGGAGAAGACGAGCAAAATGGTGCAATACCAGAAGGTCCTTGTGGAAAAATTGTTCCAAAAATTTCCAGCTGACAACACTGGCAGCAGAGTACGTAGTTCCTTGGGCAACCGAGGAGGGAAGATGAGGGGAACACACAGTAGTTCCAACAGAGGCAGGGCAACACTCTCCAAGGCCTGGGACATTTTTATGACACCCCGCCAGCACCCTCAACCTGATGCGCAGCCTAGTGTCGCAATTAGGGAAATTTTTTTGAAGATGGTGAAAGAGTACATAGCAGACCATGTCAGCGTCCTCAGTGATTCCTGTGTGCCTTACAACTATTAGGTGTCCAAGCTGGACACATAGCACAAACTGGTGCTCTACGCCTTGGAGGTGCTGGCCTCCCATGTCACCAGCGTTTTGTCAGAGCGGGTATTTAGTGCTGCTGGGGGCATAATAACTGATAAGCGCATCTGCCTGTCAACTGAAAATGCTGACCGTTTGACTCTTATAAAAATGAACAAGGCCTGGATTGCCCCTGACCTCTACTCCACCAGAGAAAAGCGGCTGAACATAAAGGCACTCTAAATGTGGCTTTTATTGTGTATTGAATAGACTGTATTCCCATGCACCCCTTCCACCACTAAAAAGGGTATATGGTTCAATCTCCCTTTTCTCATCCTTCTCCTCCATCATATCAACATGCTTATTAGGCTGCCCTCGCTTCTAATGTTTTTGAGGGTCACCAGCAGACCCTCACCCATAATGTTTTTGAGGGTCACCAGCAGGCCCTCAACCATAATGTTTTAGAGGGTCAGCTCAGCAACAGACACTCACCCCTAAATTTTTAGATGGTCAACTCGGCAGCAGGCCCTCGCCCACAAAATCTTTTAGATGGTCAGCTCGGCAGCAGGCCCTCGCCCACCAATTTTTTTTAGATGGTCAGCTTGGCAGCAGACCCTCGCTCAGAACATTTTTTAGATGGTCAGCTCGACAGCAGGCCCTCGCCCATAATGTTTTAGATGGTCAACTCGACAGCAGGCCTTCGCCCACAAAATGTTTTAGATGGTCAGCTCACCAACAGACCCTCACCCACAATTTTTTTTTAGATGGGCAGCTCGGCAGCAGGCCCTCACCCATAATCTTTTAGATGGTCAGCTCGGCAGCAGGCCCTCGCCCACAAAATTTTTTAGTTGGTCAGCTCAGCAGCAGGCCCTCGCCCACAAATTATTATATATTTTTTTTAAATCTTTATTAGTTATGACCAAATACATATATAACATATAAGCATATTAAAACATATATTAAAAAGGGGCATAACATGTTCTAGCAATATATTAATCAACTCCTATAAGCTTCCTATCCGGATGGTTCTTCAGATAGAGCTTGTGATGCATTCTGTCATCCCGATAATAGTATTACATTTACATCCCCCCCTAATTTTTCCCACTCTTGTCCCCTCTTATCGTTGCTGGAGCCACAGGGGTCAATCATAACACAGCCTTAAGACCAGTTATTCCAGACCTGATACCAGGTCTGCATTTGCGCCCTTCCCCGATACCATATGCACTCGTATTCTCTAGTTTTCTCCCTAAACTCCTTCCATTCTTCAAATTTGGGGTATTTAACTGAGCCCTATTTCTTTACAATGATAGCTTTGGCCAAAGATAACCACCTTAACCACAGTAATTTATACTTCTGACCTTTCTTTATATTTGGAAAAATACCTAAGATTGCAATTTCTATTTTTGCAGCCGATTTTAAGGAGGAACTGCAATAATTGGGCATTCCCATATTAAATGGATAAGTCCAGCATCTTCACTGTGACATTTAAGACACTTATATTCTTTAACCTGATAGATCTTAGATAGGAGCCAGGGAGTATAATATAGACGGTGTATTATCTTAAACTGAATTAATCTGTGTGTGTTTGAAATGGAAGATTTTTTGATATTTTTGCAAATTTCTTCCCATGGTAGTGGGCTATTACATCCCAATTCTTCTTCCCATTTTGCTTGCTCTTAAATTTGATCTTTTTCGATAATTCTTTTATCAATTTGTGATATATTAGTGAAATTGTAAGTCTAGTCTGTGACGCCTTATAACAATAATCCAAAAAAGTGCTATCTCTAATCATCAAATAATTTTTATTCTCTGTGTATTTAAAAATGTGCCATAATTGTGCGTATAAGTATGTGCCATATAAGTAATTGTAGTGTCAGGAAAAATTTCCTCTAAATGTTTTAAATGATTATTTAAATACCCAGCATCAGGAAAGGTGAGTAGCTAATTTAAATTTGTGTTTTGCCATAGTGGGGTGAATTGTACAGCCTGCGAGATTCCAACTATCTGTCTTATTTTCTTCCATGTCTTTTGCAACATCTCACTAAAAGGATTTTCTACGCCCACAACATTTTTTAGATGGCAAGCTCGGCAGCAGGCCTTCGCCCACAACATTTTTTAGATGGTCAGTTCGGCTGCAGGCCCCCGCCCATAATGTTTTAGATGGTCAACTCAGCAGCAAGCCCTCGCCCACAAATTTTTTTAGATGGTCAGCTCAGCAGCAAACCCTCACCCTTAATGTTTTAGATGGTCAGATCAGCAGCAGGCCCTCACCCCTAATGTTTTTGAGGGTCACCAGCAAGCCAGAAATCATAATTTTTCAGGGGTGTGTATGATGCCCTACTTTATATGTAATAAAGGGTGTATTGGAGTGCCGATTCCTTGTAATTTTTGGCAGCCCTTTCCCTTAGTGCATAGGCTTTGAGTGTAGGAGTCTCACTACCTGAACAATTGTACCACAATGTAAAAGAGGCCCTCCTTTATGTGATATACAGGTTGTATCGGAGTGCCTCTTCCTCGTGATTTTTGGCAGCACTTGCACTTTATATACAATTAAATATACAGGAAAGAATGTTTCCTAACAATGTTTCCTCTAAAATCGATTTTATCTTCGGTTTTGTGCGTATTATTGTCAGTCTGTAAAAGTGGCGTACTACTCAGACAACATCATTCCCAGCAGCGACCTGGGAGTCCAAGATGCATCCAGACATCCTCCCCATGCTGTTCCCGAACCATTTCGGTGGTGTTTCCATCAATTTCTGACCTTTTCCTATGAACCAGACATCCTCCCCTCTTCAGAGCAGGGAGTGCCTGGTTTAATGCTTGGGTTTTCCCATCGACTTCCATTGTGCTCGGGTGCTCTGTAGAGCACCCGAGCATCCCGAGGTGTTCTACTCGAGCACTTTGGTGCTTGACCAACACTAGCCATAACCCCTCCACATGTCCGGTGAGGAGGCAGGGGAGCCAAAAAGTGTTAAAAACTGGAGAAACCCTTTAAGGCTGTGTCTGGCAAAGATGTGATATCTTTGTAGTCACATCCTAGACTGCAGCAACCATATGCATAGCGCAGTGAAAGGAAGGCAGACAATGGTGCTTGCAGTTGCAGACTGCAAATCTCTCTTTCCTTCAATAGCTGGGTGTTGGTGTTATATGGTATCCTGTTTACTTCCTATGAGAGTGGAATAGTACACAATGTACCAACAGAGTTTGCAAGTCTGAGCTTTTCCTTTCCGTTTGTGAATTCCAGATATAACTGGGATTTTCCATGATTTCTAAAAACGTTTTAATATGTTTAAAACTGGAAGACAAAACAAATTGCAATATATATACCTGATTATTTCATGATAATGGCATCTGTCAAGAGTTGGATATACTGTATTATACAAATCAAAAGGATTTAAATGACTTTAAGAAGGACAAATTGTGACGGCTGGATGACATGGTCAGATCATCTCCAAAACAGCAGGTCTTGTGGTGTTTTGTAGAATGTAGGGGTAAGTGCCACTGCCTACCAAAAGTGGTTCAAGGAAGGACAACCAGTGAATCAGCGACACCATTGTTGGCAGCCAAGGATCGATGATGCGTGAGGGGATCAAAGCCTAATACCGTGATGTGGCAGAATCTTCCATACGCACGCCAGGTCTAAAAAAAGGGGTGTCAGGCCCATCTCATTCATCATTTTCTACACCTGGTTTAGGCGTAAAAAATGATCTAAATGACAAGTAGGAAGCTGTCTTACATTTAGAATCGGTGGGGGGTGCGCCCAAGTTATGTAAAAGCCGGCACCCCTATATTACCTCAGTGATCCACCGCCAGCTATCGGGGTTATTAAAACCGGCATCTAAACCCGAATGGACCTCATGCATAGTGTAAGGGAAGTTAGGAAAATGGAATACTTAACTGCATGTATTACTAACTCAGTCGATAGATTTACAAAGATCTGGCAAACATGGGATGACGCTTTTGATCACTTACAATAAAAGACCCTTGATTACCAGTTAGATTATTATTTTTCCCCCTTCCTCTAATTTCCCCCATGTGTCGTGTCATTGTAATTGTCTTATGTCCTTTTGTGGTTTCAGCCCTTAGTGCGTTTATTGGCCTCAGATGCAAAATGTATGTTTTGTATACTAATGTACATTTGTTGATATTGACGTTATGCAACATAATATTGTACCTGTATTGCCTCTTACGATTGTGCAATGAGACAATGTACCTGTACTATTTTTTCATTGATAAAAAAATCAATAAAATAAACAATTAAAAAAAAAAAAAAAAAACGGCATCTAAAATGCCGGTCTTAATAAATGTGCCCCCAAGTACACTCTTTTATGGCAACAGTAATTTACTAATGGCAGTGGTCTTTTTCAGCAAGACACTGCACCCTGCCACACTGCAAACATTGCTCAGGAATGGTTTAAGGAACATGAAAAGAGTTTAAGATGTTCACTTCGTCTCCAAATACCCCAGATTTAAATGTGAGCTGAAAAAAACAAGTACAATTTATAGAGGCCCCAACTAAGGGCTCTTTCACACCTGCGTTCTTTTCTTCTGGCATAGAGTTCCGTCGTCGGGGCTCTATGCCAGAAGAATCCTGATCAGTTTTATCCTAATGCATTCTGAATGGAGTGAAATCCGTTCAGGATGCATCAGGATGTCTTCAGTTCCGGAACGGAACGTTTTTTGGCCGGAGAAAATACCGCAGCATGCTGCGCTTTTTGCTCCGGCCAAAAATCCTGAAGACTTGCCGCAAGGCCGGATCCGGAATTAATGCCCATTGAAAGGCATTGATCCGGATCCGGCCTTAAGCTAAACGTCATTTCGGCGCATTGCCGGATCCGATGTTTAGCTTTTTCTGAATGGTTACCATGGCTGCCGGGACGCTAAAGTCCTGGCAGCCATGGTAAAGTGTAGCGGGGAGCGGGGGAGCAGCATACTTACCGTCCGTGCGGCTCCCGGGGCCCTCCAGAGTGACGTCAGGGCGCCCCAAGCGCATGGATCACGTGATCGCATGGCACGTCATCCATGCGCATGGGGCGCTCTGACGTCATTCTGGAGCGCCCCGGGAGCCGCGCGGACTGTAAGTATACCGCTCCCCCGCTCCTACTATGGCAACCAGGACTTTAATAGCGTCCTGGCTGCCATAGTAACACTGAAAGCATTTTGAAGACGGATCCGTCTTCAAATGCTTTCAGTACACTTGCGTTTTTCCGGATCCGGCGTGTAATTCCGGCAAGTGGAGTACACGCCGGATCCGGACAACGCAAGTGTGAAAGAGGCCTTACAACTATGTCTGGGTACCAGATACCACAGAACACCTTCAGAAGTCTATGCATTGATAGGTCAGGGCTGTTTTGGTGGGATAAGGGGACCTACACAATATTGCACAATAATATTGGTTTGAATGTTATGGCAGATATTATATATATATATATATATATATATATATACAGTACTGTGCAAATGTTTTAGGCAGGTATGGGAACAAATGCTGCACAGTAAGAATACTTTCAAAAATAGAATTGTTCATTTATTTTTATCAATTAACAAAATGCAGTTCTAGTTAATATAGTAACTGGAGGGCACTCAAATACCAGAGAACATCAAAGCAGGATCTCAGTGATCCCAATTTATTACCTAAAATTGTGACAGAACTAAAACCGTACTCACATATATCTAAAAACATGCAACTAAAAATATGCAACTAAAAACATGCACATATAGCAAAATCGACCGCACAATGAAATATCCACACAATCCGTGTAGGGCTGCAGTGTCCATATGCAACTCAGGTCAGGTGTATGACCGCATGTATGCAGATTCAATTTGTGTGCAAACCCAGCAAGCAGTATAGGTCAAATGTTCAACCAATATAGTCTTGTCCAAAACTTCATACAAGCCCCATAGGGCAAAGTACATTACCCTCCTGCGTCCCCTTGATCTTGCTCCAGCCACTTGGACTCAGGTCAATGACGCGGCGTCCCACGTCACCTGGCTGCGTCCCACGTGATACACGTAGCTGTTGTAAGGCTGGTCAGTGCGCTGGGTCCTAAGGTCCGGATCGTATGGTTGTATCCGCACTGGAGATCACTCCCTGGGGGTCCGAGGGGTATGGTGACTTTTGGTAATGTCACCTCAGAGTTCAAATGAAAAGTCCTGTGCTGTCATGAACCAAACTGGACGCGTTTCGGGGATCAAGCCCCTTCCTCAGCGGTAATGACAGCTTCCATAGACATTTTCCCTTTTATACCCTCCTTTCTTAAGCAGAGCATTCTGGGACCTCGATCACATTGAGATCCCGGTATGGATCAGTTCATTTGAAGCCATGCTCATTTCATATACACTTGCACCTGCGATAATTAATAAATCCACCATGTACATTATTATCCTTCCCTGTATGGATTATACAGCCCTTCTCTTATATCACCACCTCTCTAGGGGTCAGTCTGTATGTACACGGTTCATAAATGGAAAAAACGCATGCGGTTTGGAAAAACCGCATATGCGTTTTTTATGCGTTTTTTACACCAAAAGCATCATTTTCAACAACATATTGTGTATCAACAATATAAATCAATAAACATGACTAAAACCTCATATTAAGACTAAAATGTCACTAAAATGAATTAAAACAATCACTTGAATCGACCCATACTCTGTACTTCGCGAGTTGGGTTCTAGTAGTACCAGGGGAGTGGTCAGGGGGGGAGAGGGGATCCAAGTGCTGATAAACAGCCAAACTTGTATCCCATGTCCCCCCCGGACAACGCCCCATTATCACACTTAATCACAGGAACCCGAATAGCTCCATTTCAGCATTCAAACCTTTTGGGGCCAACGTGTCGAATTCAAAAATCCTCCGGGATTCTTGTCTAGACATACGGGTCACAGGGTTGCCACCTCTTTTCGAATTATATACCTTTTCAATCGCTGTAAAGCGCAAAGAGGTTGGGTCACAATTGTGGAAGACCTTAAAGTGTTTGGAGAGTGAGTGCAACTCATCTCCCTTCAAGATCTTCAACACATGCTCCCTCACTCTCTTTTTCAGGGGTCTTTTTGTTCTGCCTACATATTGTTTGTGGCATGAACATTCGAGGAGATATATGACATTCTGGGAGTCACAAGTTAGTGTTTCCCTAATCTCAATCTCGAAATCATTTTGGGAAGATTTGACCTTTGTAGTCTTTTTAGGAAAAGAGGTGCCTTTACAATTCAAACACCTTCCACACCTAAAAAACCCTTTTGTTGTCATCCACATAGAACCTGTTGGGGTCTTCTGTTGTTTAATAGTGGGAGCTATTCTCGATGCTAAATTATTCGCTTTGGTGTATGTTATTTGTGGGGATTCTGTCAGGAAAGGGCCCAGGAGCTTGTCTTCTAATAGGAAATGCCAATATTTTCGGACTACTCTCTCCACCTGTTTATGTTGTGTGTGAAATGGTAAGATAAGTCTCAAAATTTCCTTTTGTGTAGTGGCCTCCTTTAATCTAAAGAACGAATCCCTTTCCATACCCCTTACTTTATTAATAGCTTCCATAATAATCGTGGGTGGGTACTCCTTCTCCAAAAATTGGTCCCTTACTGTCGCGGCCTCCAATTCAAATCGTTCCCCTTGTGTGCAATTGCGCTTTAACCTCCTAAACTGGCTGACAGGTATATTAGTCAGCCATCTAGGCAGGTGGCAACTTGAAAACCTGATATAGCTATTCCTAGTGACCGTTTTAAAATGGGTACTACAAATAATTTGGGACCCCTCCACTTTTAAATTAATGTCCAGAAACGTAGCCTCTCTATTTCTTATATCTGGAGTAAACTTCAAGTTCCTGTCATTCTGATTAATATCAATTAAAAACATATTCAAAGATTCCTGATCACCCTGCCAAATAAAAAATACATCATTGATGTATCGCTGCCAGAGCACCAGACTCTTCCCCAGTCTCGGACGGATGATATCGTCTTCCCATTGGGCCAAAAATAAATTGGCATAACTGGGGGCGAATCTGGTGCCCATGGCAGTACCTGTCAATTGTAAAAAGAACTGGTCCTCAAACATGAAATAATTATGTGACAAAATGAACTGAACTGCCTCCACAATAAAACCAATTTGTGCTTCTTCCAGACCACTATTGCTTTTAAGTTGTCTATTCAGAGCTTCTAGGCCCAGAGCTTCTAGGCACAAAATGATGGCCTTCAGGGGGAATGTAGAAAGAGAACTGAGACGAATGAAACCCAGCAATAAAAATAACCTTAGCAGGAAGGAGATTGAGGCAATTAAACAGCTGCAGAGGGATCACGATGTGACGATACGCCCTGCAGATAAGGGTGGAGCTGTTGTGATCTTGGACACAGAGGCATATAGAGCCGAGTGCCTTAGGCAGCTAAATGATGTTGGCACCTATAAGAGACTGGGGAGGGACCCGACAGATGATTTTTTCCAAATATTAACTACACAAAAGGAAATTTTGAGACTCATCTTACCATTTTACACACAACATAAACAGGTGGAGAGAGTAGTCCGAAAATATTGGCATTTCCTATTAGAAGACAAGCTCCTGGGCCCTTTCCTCACAGAATCCCCACAAATAACATACACCAAAGCGAATAATTTAGCATCGAGAATAGCTCCCACTATTAAACACTCGAGAATAGCTCCCACTATTGAGCACCGGGTCCTTGTGAAGAGGCAAGGTGAGCCGCTGAACACGATTGTATTGTAAAATGCAGTTCTAGGTACACTTGTAGTGGGCCCCAGTGGTAGCCGGTGTAGAAGGTGGGAGTGGTGGTGGCCCTAATGTACTGAAATTGTCACAGTATCCTACCTCATGCCATTGCTCCATGAGGTCCATTGTAGTGAAAGTTGTAGCACTGAAGAATGAGGCCAGAGTTGAACCTAACAAAGTCCTTTTTACTAGGTGCAATGTATAACTTGAAAATACATACAGTAGCAGCAGGCTTTAGTGCAATTCTTCTCTGACACCAGCAAGGATATTAAGGCAGGTTGGGTGGTGGCAGTTCAGCACTTAGGTGATACTAGCCTAGTGGTTATTTGGTGATGAGGATGTTTTTCGCCGTATTCCTTCACTTCATAGCAGGGTCTGTATAAGCTGAATTTAGCAGTTCACTCTGCGGTCTTTATCTTCTCAATGCTTTACATGAGGCAATTTAGTAATGGTTCTCTCCAGAGAATTCTCTGTAGGAGAAGGAGCACTGCAGTCTGCGTCATCGCCACTCTGTAGCTACAGAAGAACTCCCTCTCTTGGCAGGAAGCAGGACCAGCCCACTCCTACCACGAGAGGAGGAACAAGGTGGTCAACCCTGTTACTGCCTACCTTTGCCATGCCTTCCTTGCTAGTAGTAATAGCCAGGAAACAAACCGGAAATACAATGCATAACAATAAACAATTTGTAGTACCCCCAGGTCTGGGGTACTACACACTTGCACACTGTTTTCAAAGGAACTTAGCAGGAAGGTTGCAAACATCTTAGAGAGCTAACCATGAATGTAAGCTTGAGCAAATTCTTCTCTCTCGTCGTGTAATTCCAGACAGACTCGATGATGTTGATATCCTCACTTCCAGGCCTCTTCTTTACACTGAAGATAAATTTTAACGGGGTTGTTTGCCTTTGAAGAGCTTTTCTACAGATACCACAGCATGGTTAGACTCACAGTGGTTCTCATACTTCCCTGATCCCCAACACTGGGTTCCGGCAGCTAACAACCTGATGGTCTGGCATAATGGATATGTTTCTGACAGTATTTCTCAGCATTGAGAACACCATACTGCCATGGGCAAATCTGGTGCCCATGGCAGTACCTGTCAATTGTAAAAAGAACTGGTCCTCAAACATGAAATAATTATGTGACAAAATGAACTGAACTGCCTCCACAATAAAACCAATTTGTGCTTCTTCCAGACCACTATTGCTTTTAAGTTGTCTATTCAGAACTTCTAGGCCCTTGGTATGTTCAATAATCGTGTATAATGAACTAACGTCCAAGGTGCCCATAATCCAGTGTTCCTCCCATTTCAACAATTCTATAGTTTTAATTATGTCTGTTGTATCTCTAATATATGATGGGACTTTCTTAACCACTGGTTGAAGCCAATTGTCTATGTATTGTGATAAGTTGGCCGAGAGGGACTCGATCCCTGAAACAATCGGTCTACCGGGAGGGGATGTTAAATCCTTATGGATCTTGGGAATACAGTAGAAGGCCGGGATCCTCCTCTCTGTACCCAAGATAAACCGAGCTTCCTGTTCTAATAAAAAGGTTCCCTCTACTCCTTTCCGGCTTAACAGTTAATATTTGGAAAAAATCATCTGTCGGGTCCCTCCCCAGTCTCTTATAGGTGCCAACATCATTTAGCTGCCTAAGGCACTTGGCTCTATATGCCTCTGTGTCCAAGATCACAACAGCTCCACCCTTATCTGCAGGGCGTATCGTCACATCGTGATCCCTCTGCAGCTGTTTAATTGCCTCAATCTCCTTCCTGCTAAGGTTATTTTTATTGCTGGGTTTCATTCGTCTCAGTTCTCTTTCTACATTCACCCTGAAGGCCATCATTTTGTGCCTAGAAACTCTGGGCCTAGAAGCTCTGAATAGACAACTTAAAAGCAATAGTGGTCTGGAAGAAGCACAAATTGGTTTTATTGTGGAGGCAGTTCAGTTCATTTTGTCACATAATTATTTCATGTTTGAGGACCAGTTCTTTTTACAATTGACAGGTACCGCCATGGGCACCAGATTCGCCCCCTGTTATGCCAATTTATTTTCCGCCCAATGGGAAGACGATATCATCCGTCCGAGACTGGGGACGAGTCTGGTGCTCTGGCGGCGATACATCGATGATGTATTTTTTATTTGGCAGGGTGATCAGGAATCTTTGAATATGTTTTTAATTGATATTAATCAGAATGACAGGAGCTTGAAGTTTACTCCAGATATAAGAAATAGAGAGGCTACGTTTCTGGACATTAATTTAAAAGTGGAGGGGTCCCAAATTATTTGTAGTACCCATTTTAAAACGGTCACTAGGAATAGCTATATCAGGTTTTCAAGTTGCCACCTGCCTAGATGGCTGACTAATATACCTGTCAGCCAGTTTAGGAGGTTAAAGCGCAATTGCACACATGGGAACGATTTGAATTGGAGGCCGCGACAGTAAGGGACCAATTTTTGGAGAAGGAGTACCCACCCACGATTATTATGGAAGCTATTAATAAAGTAAGGGGTATGAAAAGGGATTCGTTCTTTAGATTAAAAGAGGCCACTACACAAAAGGAAATTTTGAGACTCATCTTACCATTTCACACACAACATAAACAGGTGGAGAGAGTAGTCTGAAAATATTGGCATTTCCTATTAGAAGACAAGCTCCTGGGCCCTTTCCTGACAGAATCCCCACAAATAACATACACCAAAGCGAATAATTTAGCATCGAGAATAGCTCCCACTATTAAACAACAGAAGACCCCAACAGGTTCTATGTGGATGACAACAAAAGGGTTTTTTAGGTGTGGAAGGTGTTTGAATTGTAAAGGCACCTCTTTTCCTAAAAAGACTACAAAGGTCAAATCTTCCCAAAATGATTTCGAGATTGAGATTAGGGAAACACTAACTTGTGACTCCCAGAATGTCATATATCTCCTCGAATGTTCATGCCACAAACAATATGTAGGCAGAACAAAAAGACCCCTGAAAAAGAGAGTGAGGGAGCATGTGTTGAAGATCTTGAAGGGAGATGAGTTGCACTCACTCTCCAAACACTTTAAGGTCTTCCACAATTGTGACCCAACCTCTTTGCGCTTTACAGCGATTGAAAAGGTATATAATTCAAAAAGAGGTGGCAACCCTGTGACCCGTATGTCTAGACAAGAATCCCGGAGGATTTTTGAATTCGACACGTTGGCCCCAAAAGGTTTGAATGCTGAAATGGAGCTATTCGGGTTCCTGTGATTAAGTGTGATAATGGGGCGTTGTCCGGAGGGGACATGGGATACAAGTTTGGCTGTTTATCAGCACTTGGATCCCCTCTCCCCCCCTGACCACTCCCCTGGTACTACTAGAACCCAACTCGCGAAGTACAGAGTATGGGTCGATTCAAGTGATTGTTTTAATTCATTTTAGTGACATTTTAGTCTTAATATGAGGTTTTAGTCATGTTTATTGATTTATATTGTTGACACACAATATGTTGAACACATTTATGAACCGTGTACATACAGACTAACCCCTAGAGAGGTGGTGATATAAGAGAAGGGCTGTATAATCCATACAGGGAAGGATAATAATGTACATGGTGGATTTATTAATTATCGCAGGTGCAAGTGTATATGAAATGAGCATGGCTTCAAATGAACTGATCCATACCGGGATCTCAATGTGCTCGAGGTCCCAGAATGCTCTGCTTAAGAAAGGAGGGTATAAAAGGGAAAATGTCTATGGAAGCTGTCATTACCGCCGAGGAAGGGGCTTGATCCCCGAAACGCGTCCGGTTTGGTTCATGACAGCACAGGACTTTTCATTGGAACGCTGAGGTGACATTACCAAAAGTCACCATACCCCTCGGACCCCCAGGGAGTGATCTCCAGTGCGGATACAACCATACGGTCCGGACCTTAGGACCCAGCGCACTGACCACCCTTACAACATCTACGTGTAGCACGTGGGACGCAGCCAGGTCACGTGGGACGCCGCGTCATAGACCTGAGTCCAAGTGGCTGGAGCAAGATCAAGGGGACGCAGGAGGGTAATGTACTTTGCCCTATGGGGCTTGTATGAAGTTTTGGACAAGACTATATTGGTTGAACATTTGACCTATACTGCTTGCTGGGTTTGCACACAAATTGAATCTGCATACATGCGGTCATACACCTGACCTGAGTTGCATACGGACACTGCAGCCCTACACGGATTGTGTGGACATTTCATTGTGTGGTCAATTTTGCTATACAGGGAGTGCAGAATTATTAGGCAAGTTGTATTTTTGAGGATTAATTTTATTATTGAACAACAACCATGTTCTCAATGAACCCAAAAAACTCATTAATATCAAAGCTGAATATTTTTGGAAGTCGTTTTTAGTTTGTTTTTAGTTTTAGCTATTTTAGGGGGATATCTGTGTGTGCAGGTGACTATTACTGTGCATAATTATTAGGCAACTTAACAAAAAACAAATATATACCCATTTCAATTATTTATTTTTTCCAGTGAAACCAATATAACATCTCAACATTCACAAATATACATTTCTGACATTCAAAAACAAAACAAAAACAAATCAGTGACCAATATAGCCACCTTTCTTTGCAAGGACACTCAAAAGCCTGCCATCCATGGATTCTGTCAGTGTTTTGATCTGTTCACCATCAACATTGCGTGCAGCAGCAACCACAGCCTCCCAGACACTGTTCAGAGAGGTGTACTGTTTTCCCTCCTTGTAAATCTCACATTTGATGATGGACCACAGGTTCTCAATGGGGTTCAGATCAGGTGAACAAGGAGGCCATGTCATTAGATTTTCTTCTTTTATACCCTTTCTTGCCAGCCACGCTGTGGAGTACTTGGACGCGTGTGATGGAGCATTGTCCTGCATGAAAATCATGTTTTTCTTGAAGGATGCAGACTTCTTCCTGTACCACTGCTTGAAGAAGGTGTCTTCCAGAAACTGGCAGTAGGACTGGGAGTTGAGCTTGACTCCATCCTCAACCCGAAAAGGCCCCACAAGCTCATCTTTGATGATACCAGCCCAAACCAGTACTCCACCTCCACCTTGCTGGCGTCTGAGTCGGACTGGAGCTCTCTGCCCTTTACCAATCTAGCCACGGGCCCATCCATCTGGCCCATCAAGACTCACTCTCATTTCATCAGTCCATAAAACCTTAGAAAAATCAGTCTTGAGATATTTCTTGGCCCAGTCTTGACGTTTCAGCTTGTGTGTCTTGTTCAGTGGTGGTCGTCTTTCAGCCTTTCTTACCTTGGCCATGTCTCTGAGTATTGCACACCTTGTGCTTTTGGGCACTCCAGTGATGTTGCAGCTCTGAAATATGGCCAAACTGGTGGCAAGTGGCATCTTGGCAGCTGCACGCTTGACTTTTCTCAGTTCATGGGCAGTTATTTTGCGCCTTGGTTTTTCCACACGCTTCTTGCGACCCTGTTGACTATTTTGAATAAAACGCTTGATTGTTCGATGATCACGCTTCAGAAGCTTTGCAATTTTAAGAGTGCTGCATCCCTCTGCAAGATATCTCACTATTTTTGACTTTTCTGAGCCTGTCAAGTCCTTCTTTTGACCCATTTTGCCAAAGGAAGTTGCCTAATAATTATGCACACCTAATATAGGGTGTTGATGTCATTAGACCACACCCCTTCTCATTACAGAGATGCACATCACCTAATATGCTTAATTGGTAGTAGGCTTTCGAGCCTATACAGCTTGGAGTAAGACAACATGCATAAAGAGGATTATGTGGTCAAAATACTCATTTGCCTAATAATTCTGCACGCAGTGTATGTGCATGTTTTTAGTTGCATGTTTTTAGATATATGTGAGTACGGTTTTAGTTCTGTCACTATTTTAGGTAATAAATTGGGATTACTGACATCCTGCTTTGATGTTCTCTGGTAATTGAGTGCCCTCCAGTTACTATATTACTTTGCACTTTTTTTTACCGGATTTGGGTGAATCCGTGGAGTGAGCACCGGGTCCTTGTGAAGAGGCAAGGTGAGCCGCTGAACACGATTGTATTGTAAAATGCAGTTCTAGGTACACTTGTAGTGGGCCCCAGTGGTAGCCGGTGTAGAAGGTGGGAGTGGTGGTGGCCCTAATGTACTGAAATTGTCACAGTATCCTACCTCATGCCATTGCTCCATGAGGTCCATTGTAGTGAAAGTTGTAGCACTGAAGAATGAGGCCAGAGTTGAACCTAACAAAGTCCTTTTTACTAGGTGCAATGTATAACTTGAAAATAAATACAGTAGCAGCAGGCTTTAGTGCAATTCTTCTCTGACACCAGCAAGGATATTAAGGCAGGTTGGGTGGTGGCAGTTCAGCACTTAGGTGATACTGGCCTAGTGGTTATTTGGTGATGAGGATGTTTTTAGCCGTATTCCTTCACTTCATAGCAGGGTCTGTATAAGCTGAATTTAGCAGTTCACTCTGCGGTCTTTATCTTCTCAATGCTTTACATGAGGCAATTTAGTAATGGTTCTCTCCAGAGAATTCTCTGTAGGAGAAGGAGCACTGCAGTCTGCGTCATCTCCACTCTGTAGCTACACAGGAACTCCCTCTCTTGGCAGGAAGCAGGACCAGCCCACTCCTACCACGAGAGGAGGAACAAGGTGGTCAACCCTGTTACTGCCTACCTTTGCCATGCCTTCCTTGCTAGTAGTAATAGCCAGGAAACAAACAGGAAATACAATGCATAACAATAAACAATTTGTACTACCCCGAGGTCTGGGGTACTACACACTTGCACACTGTTTTCAAAGGAACTTAGCAGGAAGGTTGCAAACATCTTGGAGAACTAACCATGAATGTAGGCTTGAGCAAATTCTTCTCTCTCGTCGTGTAATTCCAGACAGACTCGATGATGTTGATATCCTCACTTCCAGGCCTCTTCTTTACACTGAAGATAAATTTTAAAGGGGTTGTTTGCCTTTGAAGAGCTTTTCTACAGATACCACAGCATGGTTAGACTCACAGTGGTTCTCATACTTCCTTGATCCCCAACACTGGGTTCCGGCAGCTAACAACCTGATGGTCTGGCATAATGGATACGTTTCTGACAGTATTTCTCAGCATTGAGAACACCATTAATCCTGACCAAATCCCCAACCCTATTTGTGGAAATGCAGCCCCAAACTTACAAGGAACCTCCTCCATTCTTTACTATTGCCTGCAGACACTCATTACTGTACCACTCTCTAGACCAGGGATGCTCAACCTGCAGCTCTCCAGCTGTTGCAAAACTACAACTCCCAGCATGCCCTAACATCTTTAGGCTGTCTGCTCTAGACCCTCAGTGAACAAACTGCCTTCTGTTACATCCAGATACTTCAAAAGTTTGTGAACCCTTCAGAATTTTCTATATTCTTTATTTCTGCATACATTTGACCTAAAACTACATCAGATTTTCACACAAAGTAGATAAAGATAACCAAATCAAACACATCAGTCAAAAATAATAGACCTGGTCATTTATTTACTTGAGGAAAATGATGTAATATCACATGTCTGTGAGTGGCAATAGTAATCAAACCTTTAGGATTAGCAGCTAATTTGGAGGTGAAATTAGAATTAGGTGTTTTCAGTCAATGGGATGACAATTGGGTGTGAGTGGGCAATCTGTTTTATTTAAAGAACCACTCCCATGGTTTTTTTTTTCAGACTTGCATTTCAGATAGATCTTAAACCTACTTTACTAATAAAGTAACATTTTTAGATAATTAGTTTGTACAGAAATTCACCAGATCAAGTCACATGGGTTACACTTACCAGATAAATGAAACAACCAGCAATACATAGATCTATGTTAGCTATTCTATAAGCCTCTTTATATTAGGAAATTAATAGTGTTGAGCAAAGCGAGCTTCAGATGCTTCATCCCAAGTCGCTTCATTCAAAACTTCGGAATAATACGGTACGGAGAGTCATCTCTATACAGTATTAAAATATATGGGCTCCGATGAGCTGAAGTTATTCACAAAGTCACGCATGACTTCCATGAATAAGTTCGGTAGTTGATCTTTGAAAGGAATCCATGTTCTTTATTATGTCAAAATCAATTCTGCTTTTACTGAAGTTTCATTTCTATGTTAGGTACTAACTCTGATTGCTGTGAAACTAATATACTGTAAGGTTTCTATTCTCTGTAACCCTGAATCTTATCTCTTTGGCACTACTCCCGGACAATATTCCTAATATGGAAGTTCCGTTTTTGTTTCTATTTCTCTGAGCGTAGAATGAAACGTGTTAATATGATAGGTTAAATACATAACATACGATGATGCCAATTAAGAGGGTAAAGCCCCCTCTATATAACCTGTGTGCGTTAAAAATAAACCTTAGAGTGTTCATTCAGTACATCACTGTTGTGTCTTTTATTACATACTGAGTGAAGCGCTCTCCTGACGTCAGAAGGACTCAAACCAAGCCGATACTAGAAGTTTTGGTGCCAGGGGTACCAAGTGGGACTCAGAGATTCCTATCAGTCAGAGATTCCTATCAGTTGGGGGCTCGTTTCCGGGATCGGGAAGGTTTTCCTCGTGTTCGGTAAGGAAGGCATCTGTTATTGTCCTCTGGCCGATCCGAGGACCACGTCCCGATCTAGTAAGTAGAACCTACAACTTCTAGTATAATTACTGTATCAGGGATACAGGGTACAGACTCCGGGAGTCTGGGGGAGTGACCCGGGGACTCCGGGAGTTCGCCGTGAGGATCACTCAGAGAAAATATAGTGCGCACTAGAGATACTGTCTCAGGGAGACAAAGACGGAGCTTGGTTTGACTCTTTACTTTTTAAAAGCTGTTTTAAAGTATAAGATTATTAGAGTTGATATAAGGATACTGATGTCCGGGTGGTAAGTGTACGGACTGAAGTTCACTATTTGCATAGAGTTTTAAGGACATTGCATTGTTGTTTTACTGTGTTGCGGAGGTCTGCAATACGCCCCACCCCCGGCTGGGAGCAATCCGTTAACCCACAGATAGGTGAACACAAGCAGCAGACCAAAGCAACAAATTATATGTTTGATGAAACTCTCTGATATATTGTGATCAGACCTGAGTCCTTTGCCTAGTTGACAGGATTAATTTCTCTGAGCCTTAAAGGTTCAGTGCAGCCAGTCCTAGGAAAGTAGCATCATTAAAATATCAGACGGAATGGGATCACAAGAGTCTAAAACCAATTATCCCAAACCTGAGACGGGAGAAACATGCAAAGTTTATGTTGCACGGTGTAGTCCCACAAATTACTTCCTAGTTAACCCATGGGTGGATAACTTAGCTGGATGGACTGAGTTCATGCAAGCTGCTAGCCCCTTTCCCAGGGACGGCGATAATAGCCCGTACCACATGGACATGATAAAGGGTCTTTGTCTGGAAGACAAAGAAGCATGGCCACATTTTGACCATGATCCGTCCTGGAATATGGATTACATGATACAAGGGGGTGAACAATGGTTGGAGATAGCCCCACATTGGTACAATGTACCATCAAATAAGAAGAAAGGGAAAACTAATAAGATTCCAAAAGATGACAGTCAGTTACATAAAATGGAGAAAAGAACAGAATTAAAAGACGTGTCTGAAAAGCCAAACCCACCACCTTACACTGTCCCGTCCGCCCCTGCACCCCATCTCACACTAAACCCTGTACACATATGTCCAAGCATGCAGGAGATACAGGACGAAGATATAGGTGCTACATTTATGCAGGTCCATGACGACCTAGAGAAAACAAAATACAGTCAAAAACAACAGAAAGCTGCAGAACAATATAAGTACCACACACGCAGCAAGGGAATAGAAGCTAAAGAAGAACAGGTAGAACTCAGTGCACCCTTCATAACAATAGGAGAACACTTAATGAAGAAACCCATGGACATTGAGGACCTTAATAAAATTATCAAACACTGCCCCAAACCCACAGTGGCTCCTTTGGGAACCATCACCTATCTTAAAAAGGCTTGTAAAGGCAGAAATTGTACACAAGAAGATTTAAGGCTCATAATAGATGGCATCATAGGAACACATACTGCTTGAGATTGGGATGAAGTCCCATCCATTTCTACACTAGTAGATGGAACTGTTGATGCCAGCCGGTACATATGCAATACAGAAGAAGGGATGAAGAAGATTTGGACCCAAGTTGAGGATCATATGAATAAGGTATTCAAACAAAAATCATCTCTGCCTATTGCTGTAGCTTGTAAACAAAAGCCCACAGAGTCTGTTACTGAGTTTTGGAAGAGATTCATGGACTGTTGGAGACTGGAGGCGGGACTCCCTACCCTCCAGAACGACAGCCTGATCATCTCCACATTCATTAACAATCTGTCAGACAAATTAACCCTTCCAGTGAAACAAGGTGTATCCTCATGGACCTCAGATGATACTGTCACTTTTGAAAAACACCTTTATGAAAAGGAATCAGCAGGATGTTTCGAAATCAGAAAAATCACACCCACACATGCCTATGCCAACAACAGGGGAGGGGGCAGAGGAAGGAGGAGAGGAGGACATACTAGTTACAACCAGAACACACAGTGGCAGCAAGGACACCCACAAGATCAGATACAAAATAACTGTTGTTATAACTGTGGGAAAGAAGGACATTGGGCAAGACAGTGTACACAGCCCAGGAGGCACCGGGGTAGACAGGGCCAAAGTCAGGTACCAGACACAAATACACAGTCTTTTAACCTTCCTCAACAAAGACCCCAACAAACAGGCCAACAACCAAGATTCCCCATTGATTGGAATCAGCAACAACAATCATACTGATGCTGCCCGGAGGGAGGTACCCCGATTTTCACACAGGTCACCACACACTGGAAAGACACACCTGTTATTCTACTGAGAGTGGGAGGAAGAAGAGTAGGATTCATGGTAGATAGCGGTGCAACTTCAAGTGTGTTAAGTAAAGATTTATACAAGGGACCATTGAGAAAATCTGAGCCCTCTATGGGAATTAATGGGGTTTTAACAAAAACTTTCAAAACTGACTCACTACCACTTGAGACCATGGACAAGGAGTACATCACAGACCATGCCTTCAGCATTATACCAGATTGCCCTGTCAGCCTGTTAGGGAGAGATTTGTTCATTAAGCTTGATTTACAAGTGTCAGCCAAAAATCAGGGCATAAGAGTACATTCAGATCTCATTCCAATCTCTACACCAGTGCCACTGATTCTTGCAAACATACAGGACCACCCAGAACTCAACAACATCAACCCTGCATTATGGTCTTCAAATGAATATGACACGGGGTTCATAGATTGCACACCTTACAAGGCTACTGTGATATCAGGTGTCCTCTCAGTGTTCCAGAAACAGTACCCGTTGTCCACAGAAAAAATTGAGGGCTTGAGGCCAATGATCGAAGAGTTTTTAAAAGAAGGCATCCTGGAAGAGGTGATTTCACCCTTCAGCACTCCCATAAATCCTGTGGCAAAAGCAGATGGTTCAATTCGCTTTGTGCAGGATTTAAGGGGAATCAACAACATCATTGTGCCTATAGCCCCCATTGTACCTGACATTACTCAGTTGCTATCTGCCATTCCAGCGGACGCTGTTTGGTTCAGTGTGATAGATCTGAAAAATGCATTCTTTTCTATCCCAGTTGACAAGAAGACCAGACTACTTTTTGCTTTTTCCTTCGAGGGGCGACAACTAACCTGGGCAAGAATGCCGCAGGGATATGCTGATTCACCTGTAGTGTTCAGCATTGTCCTCCAAATGACTTTAAAACCATGGCACCCCCCCCAAGGTTCCGTGTTGTTGCAATACGTGGATGATTTACTGTTGTGCAGTATGTCAGTGGAGGCCAACATTGAGGATGGTATATCACTGTTACAATGGTTGTTTGAATGTGGACACAAAGTGTCATTAGGGAAAATGCAATGGTGTAAACAGCAAGTCGAATACTTGGGGTTTGTCCTGACAAAGGGGGAAAGGAGGATCAGTCCAGGGAGAGTTCAGTCTGTAGCGGGATTGGTCACCCCGCACTCCAAGAAGGAAATGCTATCCTTCCTTGGAATGATAAACTACTGCAGACAATGGATCCCAGACTGTTCCTACCATGATAATATCTTGAGACAGGCAACACTGCAGGACAAACCTGATTTAATAAGATGGTCTTCAGAAATGTACAATGCATTTGATTATCTGAAATGTTCATTAATGTCAAGTCCAGGATTGGGCCTCCCTGACTACAAACTGCCCTTCCACATGTTTGCACGACAAAACTGTAAAACCATGGCGGGCGTGCTGACACAAGAACATGGAGGCAAGTTGCGCCCATGTGCATTTTTCTCGAAGGTAATGCCCACCTCTGTCCAAGGGATGCCGGCATGTCTGCGTTCTCTTGCAGCCTGTGCTATGATGGTAGAGTTGGCAACTCCTTTTACAATGGGACATTACACCATTTTGCACACCACACATGATGTTGTAGGCCTACTCAAGGGCATCCACACACAACACATGTCTGCACAAAGGCTTTCAGGATATGAGGTACTACTGCTCAGTGACCCTTCACTCGAAATCAAGTATGCTTCCCACACCTCAGGACCAGCACCAATACTGAATGCTCTCTTAGGCCTTAAAGGACAGGAAGATTGCCTCACAGATACACATGATTGCTTACAGGTCCTGGAACACGAAACTTCTCCAAGACATGATTTGTCATCCACACCCATTATAGGTGCTCCAGAGGTTTTTGTAGACGGTTCATGCACCAGACCAGATGACACCAGTTACTGTACAGGCTACGCCATTGTCATGCTCCCAGATGTTGTACTAGAGGAAAAGCCCATAAAGTTTCAGTCTGCACAGGCAGCTGAACTCATTGCCCTTACCAGGGCATGCATTCTACATGCTGAAAAACCAGTCACCATTTATACTGACAGTAGGTACGCACATGGGGTAGTGTGGGATCATGGAATGATTTGGCACAGAAGAGGTTTCACTGCAGCAGATGGTAAACGCATCTCACACTCACAGTTGGTCGCAGATCTACTTGAAGCCATCAGATTGCCTTCACAATTGGCAATTATCCACTGCAAGGCACACACCAATGGTAAGGATCATGTCTCACAGGGCAATGCGCTGGCAGATAGGGAGGCGAAACGAGCGGCCGACTACAGCCCCTCAGGTCCATGTAAACGTTGGGAGATGCCATGTTTGGCACCCCCAACCCTTGAGATGTCACAAATGCTTACCGATCTTCAAAGATACGCCACTGAACAGGAACGGCAAGACTGGTGTTATCCAGTATTGCAGAAAAATTCTAAGACAGAATTACTCTGCAAAGAGGGGAGACCATGCATTCCCCAACACAGTGCTTCCATCTTCATAGCACATTTCCATGGAGCAGGACATAACAGCATACAGACAACTCAGTCATTGTTGAGTCAAAATTTTTACATTACTGACATCAAAAAGTTAGTAACAGAATATGTACACAGGTGCATTACATGTTTGAGGAACAACCCCAACAACCCCTTGAAGGTAGTCCATCAACACCTTGACTATCCCACTACTCCATTCACCCATTTACAGGTAGACTTCACACATATTCCCAAAACTCAGGGTAGACAGGAATATGCTTTGGTGATTGTTGACATGTTCTCCAGATGGCCTGAAGTATTCCCCACCAAATCAGAGGATGCTAAAACAACAGCAAGGATACTTACTCAACAAATCATTCCTAGGTGGGGATGCCCTCTGATGATTGAATCTGACCAAGGGCCAGCATTCACCTCCAAACTCAACAAGGAAATTGCTAAATTACTACATATAGAATGGAAATTTCACATTCCATATCACCCGCAAAGTTCTGGCATTGTGGAACGCATGAACAGGACTATCAAAGATAAATTGAGGAAGGCCACTGCAGGTACTTTTGAAAAATGGAAAGAGATCCTACCCATAATACTTGCAGAAATAAGGATGACACCTAATAAGAGGTTAGGGTTATCACCATTCGAGATACTCATGGGAAGGCCTTTCCCCACCCCCTGGGCAAGACGCCCAATGATAGTGCAGGAAGGTGATCTTGATTTAATAAGGGAAGAATATGTCACCAAATTGATACAGGTTCTTAATAAAACTGAGGAAAAAGTTGCTTGTAAGTCTCCCTCTCTTCCACAGGAACCCACCCACCCATACAGGGTGGGGGATGAGGTAGTGATCAAAACACTGAAGAAAGGAAAATCCCAAGGTGACTTCGCATATGGCCCACCCACTACCGTGGTTGCAGTGACCAGAACAGCTGTGCTGACTGAACAATCTCCAACTTGGATCCACGCCACCCGAGTGAAGCTTGTGAGAAAAAGAGAGGAGGCAGGAACGGAGGCAGACAGCCTTGGCCTTGAAGAAGGACAAGAGGTACTAACGAGGGCAGACAGCCCTGACCTCCAACAAGGCCCAGAGGTACTAACGGGGGCAGACAGTCCTGACCTCCAACATGATGAGCTCCTCACTCCTTTCTGGGAAATGGTTGAATGTACTGACTAAGATTGCTTCAATAATCTTGTTGATTATACCAATTAGTAGTAAGGGGGAAGTAGCCGCAACTAGCAAGGGCGGCGTCATCACTTTTTGGTATAATTCATCTAACACTCACGTAGCCACCTACACCTTTTGCCTTTGTGATATCTTGAAAAAATGTTCATATTATAGCTATTGTTCCAACGACTATGTAGAAGGACAGGCCTATATATGTGTAACAGACTCATACTGGGGAAAAGGTTGTGGATACTGGGGATCAGTGGGATGGAATACAGGGACAAAATGGGGATATAAACCAGAAAGCGCCCTCAAAAGGAGGGATAAAAATTCTAAGTCCCTTTTGACTAGAATGACACTCCTTGAGAGAGGGACGTGTTATGTGGACACCTCTTCAGTGTATCATTGCAAAAAAAGGTCAGCGGAAATGAAGATTGTATTGACAATAGACAACCCTGGTAAATATGATGAAGGAGATTATGTATTGGGATGGTACTTCCATAACATGTGGGGAGCTGAGACTTCTCAGGTAACACAAATGTTCAAACTTAGAGATATGTATAAGTCTAAGGAATACCAGCCCATCACAGGTGTCCCCAAAAACCCACTAGCTCCACATATAGTTTCTCTAAAAAACCTAAGGGCCATATCTAATCCCACATATGAGGATACTTTAGCCATGGGGACGGGCTTTTCTGATGTTAATCTGTGGCTGGAGTGGATGAAGTATAGTGCAGCCTCTGTGAATAAAAGTAACTGTTACATATGCGGTGCTGCCAAGCCACACCTAGGTACCGTACCTCTAGTGTTACCAGAAAGTGTTGAAGAATGTTTTTTGACTCTTTTTGTTAATATGTCTTATAACCACAGTGCATGTACAGAATGGAAATCAAAATACCCTCTTTTGTTAAAAAATCCTCGCCCAGGGGCAGGTATCCAGGTATATCCAGGTAACTACACATGTTACAAGGGGAGTACACATGGGAGGAATGTACAGAATTTCACCAAAGGTTATTGTCACAAATACAGCAATCTGAACATATCCCTCACTCAGAACCAAGTGTACTCCATAGGAGATGTGTACTGGATCTGTGGAGATGGAAAGATAAGATCCAGATTGGAAGGTGCCTGGAAAGGTGAATGTGCGCTTGCCAAAGCTATAATGAACATGCACATTTTTTCTGAATCAGATATTATAGAAAAAGGGGTGCTAAAGAGAAACAAAAGAAGCGCCCCCCTTTCAAGTTTTGATCCCCATGTGTATATAGATGCAATAGGTGTTCCAAGAGGGGTCCCAGATGAGTTCAAAGCTAGAGATCAAGTAGCCGCCGGATTTGAATCAATATTTCCCATCATTACTGTGAATAAAAATGTGGATTGGATAAATTACATATACTACAATCAGCAAAGGTTTGTAAACTATACCAGAGATGCATTTCTAGGGGTAGCAGAAGAACTACAAGCGGACTCAATCATGACATTCCAGAATAGAATGGTGTTGGATATGATTCTCGCAGAGAAGGGCGGAGTGTGCCGAGTATTGATTGATCCAACCTCCTGCTGCACATACATACCAAATAATACTGGCCCCACTGGTAAGGTCACAATAGCTATAAAAAAGCTTGAAGATCTGTCAGTAGAACTGAAAAAGAACTCAGGTATAAATGATCCATGGGATCAATACTTTGGGTGGTTCACAAATTGGAAACAAGGTCTCATGCAACTAGGGATTGTCATACTAATAGTAATTGTAGTAATAGGTGTAGTAGCATTATGTGTTATTCCCTGTGTGAGACGAATGCTAGAAAAAGGGCTCTCTAATATGTCATTATATCAGACTACTGTACCCCAGGAGGATCGAAGCCCAGATGGGTATAAGAATTACCTAATATCATATAGAGAGAAAAAGGACAAGAAAGGAAAGAACCATGTAGTGTGATCCACTAAAGGTTCTTAAGAGGGGATTTGAAAGGAATCCATGTTCTTTATTATGTCAAAATCAATTCTGCTTTTACTGAAGTTTCATTTCTATGTTAGGTACTAACTCTGATTGCTGTGAAACTAATATACTGTAAGGTTTCTATTCTCTGTAACCCTGAATCTTATCTCTTTGGCACTACTCCCGGACAATATTCCTAATATGGAAGTTCCGTTTTTGTTTCTATTTCTCTGAGCGTAGAATGAAACGTGTTAATATGATAGGTTAAATACATAACATACGATGATGCCAATTAAGAGGGTAAAGCCCCCTCTATATAACCTGTGTGCGTTAAAAATAAACCTTAGAGTGTTCATTCAGTACATCACTGTTGTGTCTTTTATTACATACTGAGTGAAGCGCTCTCCTGACGTCAGAAGGACTCAAACCAAGCCGATACTAGAAGTTTTGGTGCCAGGGGTACCAAGTGGGACTCAGAGATTCCTATCAGTCAGAGATTCCTATCAATCTTTATAGTGGAAACCCACTTAAAACTGAACTCGGCTTTGGTTCTGACTAGTACCTCGGCTCATCGGAGCCCATAAATTCTAATACTGTACAGAGGCAAATCTCCGTACAGTATTATTCCAAAGTTTTGTATCCGAAGCTCGCTTCACTCAACACTAGAAATTTAAAATTTAATCAAATTTGTGTTTTGATGTTTGGAAGTCTGAAAACAGGGGTCACATGACTGAGTGACATCATACAGTGATGTAAGGATGATGAGAATACAGACTACCAGGAGGAGGATCAGTGGGTGGAAACAACATTATGGAGGAAACGCCCACCCTTTTACACATTTACACTCTCCCCCTTCAGACAGCAGTATTCTGGGACTTGTAGTCAAGACTGCAGCAACATGGGGAGGAATTTTGAAACAGCAGTCATTTTTAATGAATATAGTACAGAGAAAAGGCAGATAAAGATGGCGGACCAGCACAGGAAAACCAGGAAGCAGAAAGGAGACTTGTAGCAGGAATCAAGGAAGATAGCAGGTAGAGATGCGTTCATTTCACGCATTGAATCCTTTAGGTTTAGAGGAAAAAATAAACGATGGGAGTGCTTCTTTAAAGTGCAGGAATCTATCAAAGCGTGATCTTAAAGGGGTTATCCAACCCCTAAAATGCCTCCCCAAACACTCGTGATGCTAGGGAGGCTCGTGCCCATCTCGGCCTGCCAATGGCTGTTCCCCAACATCGGATGTTTTCATCCACAAGACAGGGAGATGCACGGTGGTATGAGAAGCGTCACGGTTGCCAGGGAGCCAGGTAAGTACAACCTGTGTGAGGGGGCCTGGACGTATGGGGAGGCATTTTAGGGGTTGGATAACCTCTTTAAAAACATGTTTGTGGAAGTGTATCATGGTATGAACAAAGAAAATTTCTGAGGACCTTGAAAGTGGTCTGCTTCTGGATGCACCCTGATTCCTCCTTCTTCCCAATGACAGGCGCCTGGAGAGTTATTTCTCAATGATACACACAGACGGTATGTCTCTGAAACAGCTCTGAGTTTATTCTGAGAATACCGGCTTCTTATACATCCATCCATACATACAGGAAACAGCTACGGCTCACATTACAATACTGCTGACTAGGAACAGTTCCTTATATGGACATAAGGCTAATTTAAATATATTCACCCTCTAGTATGATGTCACCCAGCATCCTATCCTTCATACAGATCATATAGCTTATTCTATTTAACCCTTCAATCCCTTCTTAAGTCATGAATATGACTTATCTTCTTTCTCTCATAGAGAGGTAAGTAGCATATGATTGTCCAGGATCTGTGGGTTTTGGACACATTACACAAAAAATCTGTTTGAGGGAAGGGATACATTGGATACAACAATATATGACAATCAAGGAAGCAATTATAATTATAATACTGATAAATAATGTTCTTAACCAACTAAAATCCGGCAGCCAGCTCAATAACCAGTCCCACCAAGAGGATGAATCAACATCTTTCTTGATATTATTAGCAATTTCATGTAACGCTTGAATATGGGACCGGATTGATCTGAAATGGTCAGATAAATTAAAGCAACACATTCCTTTAAAATCTTGACATCCTATATTATGTTTAAGTAACAGATAATCCACAGCAAATCTAGTTTCTAGCACTGCTCCTCGTATGCCTTGTAGATCTAAAAGCATGTCTGATAAGGCAATAGAGGTATGATTCAGAGATTTTGCCAAGTAACATGCAATAGAATTTATAGTACGAGTATTATATATAGCCAGTCCAGGCACTCCTAATATAGAGGCGCCCAAACTTGTATATTCTGTACAGCTGAGAAGGGGTAAAGTAGAGTCACAGTTTTCTGATAAAGTCTTGGTAACCGATCTGTAAGCTCTCCTGATAGGGGGTTGACTGGGAAGGGCCAAAGTCAGCCTGGATAACGCACAAGGACCTCCAATAACATTAGCAGGAATGTAATTGTAAGTACTGTTACCACAAGACAAAAAACATCTCTTAGGGAGCATTATATTATAGATAAAACTGGGGGTCACAATGGTCTTATTACAACTCATGGAATTATTCAGCGAGCTAGCAAGCCTACTATTCTTTTTACAAGTGTCGTCAATATAATCATATACACTATTCTTAGGTAATCCACTTTTTATGTCTCTATTATCACAATATAAAGTCATATCCTGGGAAAAGGTAAAACAAGTCTCTGCTGCAGTCACATTGATAGTAATTATTCTAATTTTATCCCTGCTATTTCCTAATTTCTGACACTCCCCACAGAAGTCATACAGTGGAATAAAAGATTGGGTATTGTTAGCCTTCGACCAGACTTCAAGGAGGGATTCATCAGGTGTAGGCACAGCAATAACACATGTTTGTATAAGATCCCGTGGGGTCTGTAAGTCTTTAAGGCACAATGAACTAACATTTTCGGGCATTTGCCATCCTGACTATACTATTCTCTTCAGAATAAAAGGGGACGGGAGCAAAGGGATCTTGCTCCTGAGATCTTTTATATACTGACTGATTATTTGGTGCACCGCAGAAGAAACTCATCTCCCCTGGGTGATAAATACATGTAGTAATAAGCCAGACTGGCAAGAAAACACAAAGATTAATAATTATCAGCAGACAAACAAATCTCCCAGAATGTTGTGGGGTCATCATCTTCAGCCTGTGGCAAGGCACTTTTCAGGGAATCTTCTTCTGAGCTCCCCTCTTTGTTCAGGGATTTCACACCTGCTTCACCCTCTATGTCTTAATCCGTCACCGGAGAAGAAGCCTCAGGGACCCTTTTCACTCTGCTAGCGTGAATCCAGATTGGAGCCTCTTCTGTGAGAATCGCTGTTCTGGTGACTGCTACCACTCGGGTGGGTGGTGCAAACGAGAACTCAGTCTGCTTTCGTCCTTTTGCCAGGCGCTGGACTATCACCACGTCTCCTGGTTGGAAAGGATGCGTAGGTTCCTGTGGAGAGAAAGGAGAGGCACGAGCAACATCTTGTTCAATTTGATCTAAGACCTGGTATAAAAAAATCTCTCCAAATGAGGTCAGTGGTTGCCTGTGCACCCTATGGCCAAGACCATGATATTGTGCAATTCAAATCGGGGCGCTTGCAACTGGAATACATGGTTTCCCCTCTTTGCAGATAAGACCCGTATTAGGGTCTTGTACTGCACCTACCGACTGCCATTCTATTTTGTCACTACTTGTAGCCAAATCCTGGAGGCTTAGCAATAGATTGTCAGCAAGGGTAATGTCTGGAACTAGGGAGGGCATTTGAACTGTTGCTGTCGTTCTAATAGCAGCCTCTTTTGCTGCCTGATCAGCTAGGGCATTCCCTTTAGCTTTGTGCATTTGGAGACCCATATATGCCTTACAATGGATAATAGCAACTTTGCTTGGTAATTGGATGGTGGCCAGGAGATCATGTACTAGGGTGGAATGTGAGAGTTGTTTCCCATCTGCAGCTATGAAGCCTCTCCTCTGCCAGATTACCCCATGACCATGTACAACCCCAAAGGCATACTTGCAATCGGTGTATACATTTACATCTCTCCCCTCAAAAAGACAACAAGCTCTAGTGAGGGCAATCAGTTCAGCTGCTTGGGCTGACTGAAAAGGTATAGGATTTGATTCCAGTATAACATCAGGGAGTTGAACCACAGCGTATCCTGCATGATAAGTGCTGTCATTAGGGCGGGAACAGGATCCATCCACAAAAATATCAGGTGCTCCTTCAATGGGTGTGGACTGTAAGTCAGGCCTAGGTGAGGTATGTTCATGTATAAGTTCAGTACATGCATGGGGAGGAGGCAAATCATCCTGCTCTGCCTTGTGGCCAAGTAGGGCATTCAGTATAGCCATTGGACCGAATGTGGGTGCTGAGTATTTGATATGAAGTTGAGGATTAGATAGCAACAAAACTTCATATCCACTCAGTCTTTGTGCTGACATATATTGTGTATGTATGTTCTTCAATAGGGCCTGAACATTGTATGAGGTATGCAGAGTGGTGGGATGACCTAGGGTGATAGGCGTGGCCATCTCAGCGACCATAGCACAGGCTGCCAAACTCCTGAGACACGCAGGCATGCCCTGAACCTGTACGGGAACCACTTGCGAGAAAAAAGCAACAGGGCGGAATTTGCCTCCATGATCCTGCGCCAGGACTCCCGCCATGGTTTTACAATTGTCCCTGGCAAATAAGTGAAACATCACGCCATAGTCGGGTAGGCCCAAACCAGGACTTGAAACCATTGCACATTTCAAATGACTAAAAGCTTGTAACATTTCCTCAGACCATTTAATGAAGTCATGCATCTCAGTATTAGTGGCTTGTCTCAGAATATTATCATAGTAGGAACAATCAGCAATCCATTGGCGGCAGTAACCAATCATGCCAAGAAAGGTCAACATGTCTTTCTTGGTTTGTGGGCGGGGCAGACCCAGTACGGCGGTAATTCTGGTATGGCTGATTTTCCTCTCACCTTTACTGAGAACAAAGCCCAAATACTCAACAGTTTCCATACACCATTGTAATTTCTTCCTAGAAACTTTGTAACCACATTCACATAACCACAGTAATAAACTAACACAGTCTGCCTGGCAGGCTTCCCGGGTAGAACTAAATATGAGGAGATCGTCCACATATTGTAGAAGGACAGAATCATGATGGGCAGTCCAAGGGCGCAGTCTAACTTGGAGGACAATGGAGTAGACTACTGGGGAGTCTACATAACCCTGAGGCATTCTACACCAAGTTTACTGGCGAAATTTAAATGTGAAGGCAAAAAGTGTCCGTGTCTCCTTGTCAACTGGGATGGAAAAAAATGCGTTCTTTAAATCAATAACAGAGAAAAACTCTGCATGGGCAGGAATAGCTGATAGCAGAGATGGTACGTCTGGAACCACGTACCATCTCTGTGCATTTACCACTCTAAGATCCTGGATAAACCTAAAGGTATTATCTGCCTTTCTCACTAGGTTGATAGGTGTATTATAGGGGGAAATAATTTCCTCAATAACCCCTGCCTCTAGGAATTCCATCAACATAGATAAAGATGAAGAGGGTTTAGGGCAGTGTTTAACAATCTAATTAATATCATCTACTTCAATAGGTTTCTTTAACAAGGTGTCCCCTACAGTCATAAAAGGGAACTGTTCCTCGAGGTCATTGTCCTCATCAGGATGAGGTATATGTTCAGGTTTGGGAAAAGACTTTTGTGATCTAAGGCCTCTGGGAGATATGACATCCCCATCACCAACAGCACCAGCCGCTGGATCCTGACCACTCTGATCAGGCATAGGTTGTGGTAACTGCAGAGGTGGCTGCGGGAGCTGGGGAGCTGTAGGTGGTTGGATGTTGGTAGCAGTATATCCAGCCAGTAAATCTAAGTCATCTTTTGAAAGGGATGGATATATCTGTGGGATATTTCCTAAATAGGGAGGAGGGGGCTTCTGAAGTGAACCCCTTGTCAATTCTTTTTCTAACTCATGTTTCTTTTTATATCCCTCCTGGTTCTCTGCCTTCTGTTTGTTAACCTTTTTATTTGGTCTATCATACCAATATGGTGCATAAGTAAGCCAATTTTCCCCTCCCAACTTCATATACTGCATGTCCCACTGGAGGTCTGGACCATAATATGGGTAAGCTTCATTGTCACCCAAACATAACCCTTTTACCATATCCATATGAAAGGTGTCATTAGCCCCTTCCCGAGGGAACAAATTTATACTCTTCATCCCCTCTGTCCATCCTGCCATATTATCCACACAGGGAGTAACTAAATAATAATCAGTCCCACAGACCCCGGCTACATAATCCTTACATGTTTCTCTTACATACGGGGGGTGGGGGGGGGGGGGTGGAGAGACCTTTCCTTGCTTTGCACCCATTTCTTCTAACTTAATTGAGACAGAGGCAGAGCAGAACTCTCCCCAGGACTGGCTGTACTGACCCGTAAAGGCTCCGACAATTCCTGTCAACTGGGTCAGAGGACTTATGTCTATTTTCAACTTCCTTCTCAACTGTCTGTTAGTATTATCCCTTAAAACCGTCATTTGCGTTCACCAGTTTCTAGGTTAGCGGGTTTCCCCTCGCCAGAGTGGTGGGGCGTCTTACGGTCTTCCAGGACACACACAATAAAGTTAATACAGTTTTCACAGTATCATTTGCTGCTTACCTTCAGCATAAAATTAAATTACCTAATGCTTCATAACATCATAACATAAAAGAAAGCAGAAGAAAGTGACATAAGAAGCAATATAATTTGGGTGACAAGAGGAACCAGGGTGTAGACACTATTTGAATTCTTGCCAAAAGAATTCCTCTTTTAAATCCTTCCCTAAAGAATTTATCTGTTAGACTTGGCCAGTAGTCTATTTATAGTCTATCTTGCCTTAAGATAGATACTATTCCTTTCAGTGTGTCTAAAGTGGATTCAATATAGAAACAACAGTGTTTCTTCGGAAAGCATCGGAATTTCCCCAGTCCTAAAAGGCAGGAATTTTCCGTACTTACCGAATTCCTGTATGTTCAATCCCGGACAGAGCTCCCAGCTGAAAGTGGTCTGCTTCTGGATGCACCCTGATTCCTCCTCCTTCCCAATGACAGGCCCCTGGAGAGTTATTTCTCAATGACACACACAGACGGTATGTCTCTGAAACAGCTCTGAGTTTATTCTGAGAATCCTGGCTTCTTATACATCCATCCATACATACAGGAAACAGCTGCGGCTCACATTACAATAGTGCTGACTAGGAACAGTTCCTTATATGGACAATATATGTAATGTAAATATATTCACCCTCTAGTATGATGTCACCCAGCATCCTATCCTTCATACAGATCATATAGCTTATTCTATTTAACCCTTACGACCTCAGAAGAACAGTTGTGTGTGGTTATCAGGCTGGAAAAGGTTATGCAGCGACCGGGACACGCAGGGGAAAACACGTGAGGCTCACGGTGGGCCGATGGGGGTAGTAGTTGTTTGTGCGGTTAGCAGATGCCTCCCTGGGCAGGCGTGCAGTCATGAGGAAGACAGCACAAAATCCTCCAGGGCACTCTCTTTTACAGGGAACACCAGCCAGATGGAAGATGGAAGTTGAGGTGCCCTTGATGGTAATTGGTGTTTAAGGTGCTTTGGTGGCTGGGCCCCTGGTTTGTGACGCCAGCACTGTAAGGTGCAAATGTTGAGAGTAGCAGTAGTAAGAATGATGAGTCGTTTGTTGTAAACCAGTTGAACATTTACTGCAAATCAATAGTCTCTGGACAGTTGGTACAGTTCATCAATGGAAAGTTTTTTTTGTAAAGCATAAGTAATAATAAATATAAAATAATCAGCAGGCACTCACCATCTGTATTTCACACATATATAACACATTTATTATTATTTAAAATTTAAAATATCAAAATGAATAAAAATATAAAATAGATAACAATATATCTAAATTATGCACACAGTATAGAAAGTTAATAACCATATGTTAATATATGTATAAAATAGAGAGGGCTCACCTATATATTCAAGAGTGGAACAGGGTGCTCCTATCAAGAGGATTCACCCAATCCTCTGGAAAAGAGGAAAATCGGAAAGAGAAATGGTAGGGCACACCAGTATCAGGAACCACACAGATATTGGATAAATTAATATATTATTTTATTATATTATTAGTGATATACTTTTAATAACCATTAATAAAAATATCATAAAAATATCAATTTCATAAACATTCATAAAAATTCATAAAAACTACTTAAAAAATATACTAATACATATAAGAATTATTCAATAATAACACATAGCTACAAGGTATATATAACAATAATGATATAAAACTCCTATATTTTGTGCTAATAATTCAACTATATGTATGCCAGAGTGTATTTGAGGAGGTAATTAGTGTCCTTCCAATAGAGTTATTTAACTCATTCAATACTCCGATATAAGGAAAAAAGTTTGTTGGTTTGGATACAGTCTTTAGGGTAGTCACCGATATCTTTGCAACTGTTGCGACTCAATAGTTGCAATCTGTATTAGAGTGTTATACTGTTGCTGGATTTAGTAACAAAGAGCCGAAACTAGTTATACTCACAATTTCTGATGTAGTGATGTCGGCTTTTACTGCGTCACAGGTGGCGTCCCACGTGTGATAGGCAGTGAGTTACACAATTGCCAGCAAGTACAGATGATGCGGCTATAGGATCTTCGGTGTATTTGTATAGCCGAGCTGTATTGGAGATGAATCAGTTATTCAGCAAAAGTGGACAAAGTCACACAGCTGGCTCTCCAAACAGACAGATATCCGGCTTATCTCCGCTTATTCGCGATGCAAAATCACCGATCCTTTGCTTGTCTTTCCTTTCATTTGAGCTCTTTGAGTCTTCCGATGCCGTACTTTATTCCATGGGACGATTACCAAACGCGTTTCGGAGTTAACTACGACTCCTTCATCAGTGGCTGAAATCTCCATGGAACTGACCGACTTTTATATACCTCCATCATGTGTTGATTAAATTAAATTAATCAGTTTGAAAACGGAAGTGACATACCATGCTTCTCCGGTCTAATTTGTGAATATGTCCCTTACTAATTCAATTTAAAACCAATAAGAATACATTAAATATACGGTTTGAGTATATCGCTAACACACTGCAGTATATTTAAAAAGAATCACATTTATCTATATAACTATATATCCATATAAACATACACGCATATAAATACAGCTGCAACCTCTTATTTTTTGCTTACTATTACACCTATAGTTATGCCTATTTTATTCACCATCTACAATTTGCATGTACCGATCTGCTCCATACTATTTATCTATGTTAATAAGGACACAGACCAATAACTGCAAATAATCACAAAGTGTCAAAAACCGCACCATATTTGTGCGGTTCTGACACTATATTCTATGTATTGCGGTTTCGATGCGTTTTTTTGTTTTGGTTTCATATTATTTCGATATCGATCATTATCAAATATATATGAGCAATTTAATTACATAAAATCAAGAACTAATATATAAACCTACTGTGTTGTTTTAAAAAATATATAAAATGTAGAAATAGAATAAAAATATTTTTATATAAGCATAAAATCTCTATGGCTATGTACATCACTAAAATAGGACTCATAAATATTTTATTTTGTTAATGACTTTTCTTAATTTTATTATACTTCTGTCAACAAGTGGATATTGAAGGGGGGAGTCCATCACCAGGGGGAGACTCGGAGGCATAAAATACTCACGGGTCTCTCCTCGGTCAGGGACCCCCCCCCCCAAAACACATCTATAAAAATCCATATATTTCAATTTCAGCATTCAATCCTGCTGGTAGTAGCGTATCAAAGTCAAAGATGAATCTTGATTCAACCCTTGACATTTTCTTGATGTGATCTCCTCCCCTCCAATCTGTTTCTATTTTTTCCAGGGCTGAAAAAACCAATCCACTAGGGTCTTGGTTATGTACAAGTTTAAAGTGGTTTGACAAAGTGTGTTTTATATAACCTTTCTTTATATTGGAAATATGTTCCGCTATACGAACTTTCAACTGTCTCTTCGTTCTTCCCACATATTGTTTTTTACACGGACATTGTATAACATAAATAACGCTGTTAGTGTTGCATGTGAGAAAATCCTTAATTATATGTTGGTGCCCATTCGTTGTAGATATCACTGTCGATGTCTTTTTAGGAAATCTAGTATTTTTGCACCCCATACATTTTCCACAACGGAAAAAACCTGTAATGTTTGTCCATTTTTGTATGGATGAATCAGTTTTATTTTTGGTTTTTGGGATGGTTGGTGCTACCATGAGTGCTAAATTCGGGGCTTTGGTAAAGATAACTTGTGGGAAGTCAGGAATTAATTGGCCTATTATTTTATCTTTATTCAAGAAATGCCAATGTTTATTTAAAATATACCTCACTTTTTTATGTTGCGTATTGAACGGGACAATTATTCTCATATTTTCATCTTTCTGTATTTTTATTTTTGTGTCAAAAAAGGATTGCCGATTTAATTCTCTGACCTTATTTAGTGCGGTATCCAAAACCTCTATTGGGTATAGCTTCTCCAAAAACTGATTCTTCATATCTATAGCTTCCTTTTCAAAAACTTCCAATTTTGAACAGTTTCTCCTAATTCTTCTAAATTGTCCTATAGGTACATTTAGGAGCCATTGTGGCAGATGACAGCTATTATATAGAATATAACTATTCTTTGATGTAGGTTTTCGAAATGTATTACAAATCAACCTGGAGTCCTCTATTTTTATTTCTAAATCTAAGAATTCCACCATTTCTTGGCTGGTCTTTCCTGTAAAGCGTAAATTATAGTCATTTTTATTTATATCCTCCAAAAATGTGTCTAATGATTTCTGGTCATTTTTCCATATAAACAGGACGTCGTCAATATACCTTTTCCAGAGCACCAGGTCTGTCCCCAGCTTAGGGTCTATAACCTCTCGTTCCCAATTCGCCATAAATAAATTGGCGTAGCTGGGGGCAAACCTGGTGCCCATGGCAGTACCACATATTTGCAGATATATATTAGAATCAAACCAAAAATAGTTGTGATCCAGAATATATTGGGTAACTGTCTGCAAATATTCAATCTGTTCTATGGGTACCTGACTATTTTGTTGCAATTGCTGCCCCATAGCTGTTATTCCTTGTTTATGGTTTATTACGGTATATAGAGACTGCACGTCCAATGTTCCTATGATCCATCCGGGTTTATATTGTATCTTCTCAACCATATCTATCACTGACGTAGTGTCCCTTATATATGATTTGGTGGTTTTGACTACTGGTTGCAATAATTTATCTATGTAATGTGACAGATTGGCTGTCAATGAACCAATGCCAGAAATTATTGGCCGTCCTGGTGGGTTTATAGGGTCTTTATGCAATTTGGGGATGCAGTAAAAAACTGGTAATCTGCACTGGCTATTAGTAATATAATGGAATTCTTGTTGGGATAAAATGCCTGTTTTCTGACCTTGTTCACATAATGTTACTAATTGTTTGTGAAATTCTATAGTAGGGTCAGTACGTAACTGCTTATACGTTATTGTATCAGACAACTGTCTTATACATTCTTGATTATATTTGTCTTTATCCCATACTACAATTGCTCCCCCTTTATCTGCCGGACGTATTATTATTTGTTGGTCCTTTTGTAATTGTTTTATTGCCTGTATTTCGGCTTTTGATAAATTATTATCTCTACTTTGGTTTACCTTTATTTTCCTAATGTCGAATTCTACAGCCTGTCTAAAGGCCATCATCTCATCACCAATTTCTTGGCGTGGATATTTAGCTGATTTGCTTTTTACATCTGTATGTATATATTTTCGGCTTTCTATTAAAGGGCCTCCATTTACTATAGGATTTTTAATGAAATATTTCTTTAAGCATAATTTTCTAATGTACTTTTCTATACCAATCATTGTATCAAACTTGTTTAATTGATTTGATGGTGCAAACTTAAGGCCTTTGTTCAATAATTTTATCTGTGAAGAAGTGAGGGGAGTTGTGCTCAAATTTATAATGGCATTTGTGTCTTCTAATTGTAATGGTGATTGTGATTTCTTCTTTCTAGATCCTCTACGTAGTGCCCTTTTTCGTGTCTTTGTGATTTGTGTTGATGTCTTTGAGTGTTCTGGTGCTCCTCGTAACGTGTTACTGGTCGGGATTTGTATTGTTGATGTGTTTTGTGATGGTGATAATCCGGGTTGGTATCCCTGTGTCTCAAATTGTACCGATGTGTTGGTGATTCCATTTGTGTGTGATGTGGCTGTGGTGACCGTCTCGGTGTTTTTTGCCGTGATCTTATTTTGTGGTGAGGTGGAGTTTGATCTAAAAAATGGTTCTCCGTAAATATTTCATATCTATTGGAAGTTGGTATGGTATATTCCGCTTGTGTTAGATTGTGTGTTATATCTCTCTCTGTGGGTGATTTTGTGTATTGACTATTAATTCTTTTTTGTATAGGTTTTTTTAGGTCTTTTCTTGCATTTTTAGCATTAAAGATTTTTTTACTTTTTTTAGAAATTATATCATATTCCACTTTGTCTATATTTTTACAAATTCTATCTTCCCATGATTTATATTCCTCATTTTTTGGTAAATTTGTCATAGTCACTTTTAGTTCCTCAATCTGGACTGTTAGTTGCTCCAAAATTTGAGATCTCCTTTTTATCACCATTTCCATTAAAACAATGGATTGTGTATATAGGAAATCATCCCACTCTTTTTCAAAATCAATATTAAGCAAATCATATGCTGGGGTTTTGGATAACAACAGTCCAGTTGGTATTATTCCTTGTATAATATATTGTCTGAGAGCTCTAATTTCCCAGCGTTGTCTCAACTGTTTTTGCAATAAGGTTTCTAATTCCCTAAATGTGTCTGCTACAGATTTTTCATTAGATGAATTTATAAGTCCTTCATCATTTTTATCAAACGTAAAGGCTTCCACCTTCAAACGTTTATTTTCCATGTGGCTCCAAATATCCATTCTTAAAACAACAGGGAGCTCACTCTCAATGGGTGATAGTAAGTAAAAAATGTATAAAATAGAGAGGGCTCACCTATATATTCAAGAGTGGAACAGGGTGCTCCTATCAAGAGGATTCACCCAATCCTCTGGAAAAGAGGAAAATCGGAAAGAGAAATGGTAGGGCACACCAGTATCAGGAACCACACAGATATTGGATAAATTAATATATTATTTTATTATATTATTAGTGATATACTTTTAATAACCATTAATAAAAATATCATAAAAATATCAATTTCATAAACATTCATAAAAATTCATAAAAACTACTTAAAAAATATACTAATACATATAAGAATTATTCAATAATAACACATAGCTACAAGGTATATATAACAATAATGATATAAAACTCCTATATTTTGTGCTAATAATTCAACTATATGTATGCCAGAGTGTATTTGAGGAGGTAATTAGTGTCCTTCCAATAGAGTTATTTAACTCATTCAATACTCCGATATAAGGAAAAAAGTTTGTTGGTTTGGATACAGTCTTTAGGGTAGTCACAGATATCTTTGCAACTGTTGCGACTCAATAGTTGCAATCTGTATTAGAGTGTTATACTGTTGCTGGATTTAGTAACAAAGAGCCGAAACTAGTTATACTCACAATTTCTGATGTAGTGATGTCGGCTTTTACTGCGTCACAGGTGGCGTCCCACGTATGATAGGCAGTGAGTTACACAATTGCCAGCAAGTACAGATGATGCGGCTATAGGATCTTCGGTGTATTTGTATAGCCGAGCTGTATTGGAGATGAATCAGTTATTCAGCAAAAGTGGACAAAGTCACACAGCTGGCTCTCCAAACAGACAGATATCCGGCTTATCTCCGCTTATTCGCGATGCAAAATCACCGATCCTTTGCTTGTCTTTCCTTTCATTTGAGCTCTTTGAGTCTTCCGATGCCGTACTTTATTCCATGGGACGATTACCAAACGCGTTTCGGAGTTAACTACGACTCCTTCATCAGTGGCTGAAATCTCCATGGAACTGACCGACTTTTATATACCTCCATCATGTGTTGATTAAATTAAATTAATCAGTTTGAAAACGGAAGTGACATACCATGCTTCTCCGGTCTAATTTGTGAATATGTCCCTTACTAATTCAATTTAAAACCAATAAGAATACATTAAATATACGGTTTGAGTATATCGCTAACACACTGCAGTATATTTAAAAAGAATCACATTTATCTATATAACTATATATCCATATAAACATACACGCATATAAATACAGCTGCAACCTCTTATTTTTTGCTTACTATTACACCTATAGTTATGCCTATTTTATTCACCATCTACAATTTGCATGTACCGATCTGCTCCATACTATTTATCTATGTTAATAAGGACACAGACCAATAACTGCAAATAATCACAAAGTGTCAAAAACCGCACCATATTTGTGCGGTTCTGACACTATATTCTATGTATTGCGGTTTCGATGCGTTTTTTTGTTTTGGTTTCATATTATTTCGATATCGATCATTATCAAATATATATGAGCAATTTAATTACATAAAATCAAGAACTAATATATAAACCTACTGTGTTGTTTTAAAAAATATATAAAATGTAGAAATAGAATAAAAATATTTTTATATAAGCATAAAATCTCTATGGCTATGTACATCACTAAAATAGGACTCATAAATATTTTATTTTGTTAATGACTTTTCTTAATTTTATTATACTTCTGTCAACAATGCACATGTTTGTATAAGATCCCGTGGGGTCTGTAAGTCTTTAAGGCACAATGAACTAACATTTTCGGGCATTTGCCATCCTGACTATACTATTCTCTTCAGAATAAAAGGGGACGGGAGCAAAGGGATCTTGCTCCTGAGATCTTTTATATACTGACTGATTATTTGGTGCACCGCAGAAGAAACTCATCTTCCCTGGGTGATAAATACATGTAGTAATAAGCCAGACTGGCAAGAAAACACAAAGATTAATAATTATCAGCAGACAAACAAATCTCCCAGAATGTTGTGGGGTCATCATCTTCAGCCTGTGGCAAGGCACTTTTCAGGGAATCTTCTTCTGAGCTCCCCTCTTTGTTCAGGGATTTCACACCTGCTTCACCCTCTATGTCTTAATCCGTCACCGGAGAAGAAGCCTCAGGGACCCTTTTCACTCTGCTAGCGTGAATCCAGATTGGAGCCTCTTCTGTGAGAATCGCTGTTCTGGTGACTGCTACCACTCGGGTGGGTGGTGCAAACGAGAACTCAGTCTGCTTTCGTCCTTTTGCCAGGCGCTGGACTATCACCACGTCTCCTGGTTGGAAAGGATGCGTAGGTTCCTGTGGAGAGAAAGGAGAGGCACGAGCAACATCTTGTTCAATTTGATCTAAGACCTGGTATAAAAAAATCTCTCCAAATGAGGTCAGTGGTTGCCTGTGCACCCTATGGCCAAGACCATGATATTGTGCAATTCAAATCGGGGCGCTTGCAACTGGAATACATGGTTTCCCCTCTTTGCAGATAAGACCCGTATTAGGGTCTTGTACTGCACCTACCGACTGCCATTCTATTTTGTCACTACTTGTAGCCAAATCCTGGAGGCTTAGCAATAGATTGTCAGCAAGGGTAATGTCTGGAACTAGGGAGGGCATTTGAACTGTTGCTGTCGTTCTAATAGCAGCCTCTTTTGCTGCCTGATCAGCTAGGGCATTCCCTTTAGCTTTGTGCATTTGGAGACCCATATATGCCTTACAATGGATAATAGCAACTTTGCTTGGTAATTGGATGGTGGCCAGGAGATCATGTACTAGGGTGGAATGTGAGAGTTGTTTCCCATCTGCAGCTATGAAGCCTCTCCTCTGCCAGATTACCCCATGACCATGTACAACCCCAAAGGCATACTTGCAATCGGTGTATACATTTACATCTCTCCCCTCAAAAAGACAACAAGCTCTAGTGAGGGCAATCAGTTCAGCTGCTTGGGCTGACTGAAAAGGTATAGGATTTGATTCCAGTATAACATCAGGGAGTTGAACCACAGCGTATCCTGCATGATAAGTGCTGTCATTAGGGCGGGAACAGGATCCATCCACAAAAATATCAGGTGCTCCTTCAATGGGTGTGGACTGTAAGTCAGGCCTAGGTGAGGTATGTTCATGTATAAGTTCAGTACATGCATGGGGAGGAGGCAAATCATCCTGCTCTGCCTTGTGGCCAAGTAGGGCATTCAGTATAGCCATTGGACCGAATGTGGGTGCTGAGTATTTGATATGAAGTTGAGGATTAGATAGCAACAAAACTTCATATCCACTCAGTCTTTGTGCTGACATATATTGTGTATGTATGTTCTTCAATAGGGCCTGAACATTGTATGAGGTATGCAGAGTGGTGGGATGACCTAGGGTGATAGGCGTGGCCATCTCAGCGACCATAGCACAGGCTGCCAAACTCCTGAGACACGCAGGCATGCCCTGAACCTGTACGGGAACCACTTGCGAGAAAAAAGCAACAGGGCGGAATTTGCCTCCATGATCCTGCGCCAGGACTCCCGCCATGGTTTTACAATTGTCCCTGGCAAATAAGTGAAACATCACGCCATAGTCGGGTAGGCCCAAACCAGGACTTGAAACCATTGCACATTTCAAATGACTAAAAGCTTGTAACATTTCCTCAGACCATTTAATGAAGTCATGCATCTCAGTATTAGTGGCTTGTCTCAGAATATTATCATAGTAGGAACAATCAGCAATCCATTGGCGGCAGTAACCAATCATGCCAAGAAAGGTCAACATGTCTTTCTTGGTTTGTGGGCGGGGCAGACCCAGTACGGCGGTAATTCTGGCATGGCTGATTTTCCTCTCACCTTTACTGAGAACAAAGCCCAAATACTCAACAGTTTCCATACACCATTGTAATTTCTTCCTAGAAACTTTGTAACCACATTCACATAACCACAGTAATAAACTAACACAGTCTGCCTGGCAGGCTTCCCGGGTAGAACTAAATATAAGGAGATCGTCCACATATTGTAGAAGGACAGAATCATGATGGGCAGTCCAAGGGCGCAGTCTAACTTGGAGGACAATGGAGTAGACTACTGGGGAGTCTACATAACCCTGAGGCATTCTACACCAAGTTTACTGGCGAAATTTAAATGTGAAGGCAAAAAGTGTCCGTGTCTCCTTGTCAACTGGGATGGAAAAAAATGCGTTCTTTAAATCAATAACAGAGAAAAACTCTGCATGGGCAGGAATAGCTGATAGCAGAGATGGTACGTCTGGAACCACGTACCATCTCTGTGCATTTACCACTCTAAGATCCTGGATAAACCTAAAGGTATTATCTGCCTTTCTCACTAGGTTGATAGGTGTATTATAGGGGGAAATAATTTCCTCAATAACCCCTGCCTCTAGGAATTCCATCAACATAGATAAAGATGAAGAGGGTTTAGGGCAGTGTTTAACAATCTAATTAATATCATCTACTTCAATAGGTTTCTTTAACAAGGTGTCCCCTACAGTCATAAAAGGGAACTGTTCCTCGAGGTCATTGTCCTCATCAGGATGAGGTATATGTTCAGGTTTGGGAAAAGACTTTTGTGATCTAAGGCCTCTGGGAGATATGACATCCCCATCACCAACAGCACCAGCCGCTGGATCCTGACCACTCTGATCAGGCATAGGTTGTGGTAACTGCAGAGGTGGCTGCGGGAGCTGGGGAGCTGTAGGTGGTTGGATGTTGGTAGCAGTATATCCAGCCAGTAAATCTAAGTCATCTTTTGAAAGGGATGGATATATCTGTGGGATATTTCCTAAATAGGGAGGAGGGGGCTTCTGAAGTGAACCCCTTGTCAATTCTTTTTCTAACTCATGTTTCTTTTTATATCCCTCCTGGTTCTCTGCCTTCTGTTTGTTAACCTTTTTATTTGGTCTATCATACCAATATGGTGCATAAGTAAGCCAATTTTCCCCTCCCAACTTCATATACTGCATGTCCCACTGGAGGTCTGGACCATAATATGGGTAAGCTTCATTGTCACCCAAACATAACCCTTTTACCATATCCATATGAAAGGTGTCATTAGCCCCTTCCCGAGGGAACAAATTTATACTCTTCATCCCCTCTGTCCATCCTGCCATATTATCCACACAGGGAGTAACTAAATAATAATCAGTCCCACAGACCCCGGCTACATAATCCTTACATGTTTCTCTTACATACGGGGGGGGGGTGGAGAGACCTTTCCATTTCTTCTAACCCATTTCTTCTAACTTAATTGAGACAGAGGCAGAGCAGAACTCTCCCCAGGACTGGCTGTACTGACCCGTAAAGGCTCCGACAATTCCTGTCAACTGGGTCAGAGGACTTATGTCTATTTTCAACTTCCTTCTCAACTGTCTGTTAGTATTATCCCTTAAAACCGTCATTTGCGTTCACCAGTTTCTAGGTTAGCGGGTTTCCCCTCGCCAGAGTGGTGGGGCGTCTTACGGTCTAACAGGACACACACAATAAAGTTAATACAGTTTTCACAGTATCATTTGCTGCTTACCTTCAGCATAAAATTAAATTACCTAATGCTTCATAACATCATAACATAAAAGAAAGCAGAAGAAAGTGACATAAGAAGCAATATAATTTGGGTGACAAGAGGAACCAGGGTGTAGACACTATTTGAATTCTTGCCAAAAGAATTCCTCTTTTAAATCCTTCCCTAAAGAATTTATCTGTTAGACTTGGCCAGTAGTCTATTTATAGTCTATCTTGCCTTAAGATAGATACTATTCCTTTCAGTGTGTCTAAAGTGGATTCAATATAGAAACAACAGTGTTTCTTCGGAAAGCATCGGAATTTCCCCAGTCCTAAAAGGCAGGAATTTTCCGTACTTACCGAATTCCTGTATGTTCAATCCCGGACAGAGCTCCCAGCTGAAAGTGGTCTGCTTCTGGATGCACCCTGATTCCTCCTCCTTCCCAATGACAGGCCCCTGGAGAGTTATTTCTCAATGACACACACAGACGGTATGTCTCTGAAACAGCTCTGAGTTTATTCTGAGAATCCTGGCTTCTTATACATCCATCCATACATACAGGAAACAGCTGCGGCTCACATTACAATAGTGCTGACTAGGAACAGTTCCTTATATGGACAATATATGTAATGTAAATATATTCACCCTCTAGTATGATGTCACCCAGCATCCTATCCTTCATACAGATCATATAGCTTATTCTATTTAACCCTTACGACCTCAGAAGAACAGTTGTGTGTGGTTATCAGGCTGGAAAAGGTTATGCAGCGACCGGGACACGCAGGGGAAAACACGTGAGGCTCACGGTGGGCCGATGGGGGTAGTAGTTGTTTGTGCGGTTAGCAGATGCCTCCCTGGGCAGGCGTGCAGTCATGAGGAAGACAGCACAAAATCCTCCAGGGCACTCTCTTTTACAGGGAACACCAGCCAGATGGAAGATGGAAGTTGAGGTGCCCTTGATGGTAATTGGTGTTTAAGGTGCTTTGGTGGCTGGGCCCCTGGTTTGTGACGCCAGCACTGTAAGGTGCAAATGTTGAGAGTAGCAGTAGTAAGAATGATGAGTCGTTTGTTGTAAACCAGTTGAACATTTACTGCAAATCAATAGTCTCTGGACAGTTGGTACAGTTCATCAATGGAAAGTTTTTTTTGTAAAGCATAAGTAATAATAAATATAAAATAATCAGCAGGCACTCACCATCTGTATTTCACACATATATAACACATTTATTATTATTTAAAATTTAAAATATCAAAATGAATAAAAATATAAAATAGATAACAATATATCTAAATTATGCACACAGTATAGAAAGTTAATAACCATATGTTAATATATAATGGATAAATGTGGTAGAGTCAATTTGTAAAAAATCGATTAAATATTCAGATAAAAAGATCGATTGAATAGTCAGATAAAAAAATCGGATAAGTGGTCGAATAAAAATCAGATAAATAGCAGAGAAGTGTCCTTAGAATATTTCATATATAATTTTCAGATATTATATGAATATAATTTCGAAAATTCGCTAAGTATACTTGTCTTCTTATTCTTATGGGTAATCCAACATAATCCAGTGTTAAATTAGTTGCAGAATGTTCGTAATATATTATACTTGCTCTAGTTTCGGTCGATCATTTTTCATACATTTCCTTAATTTATACCATGAAAGATCTGATATTCACAGTAGAGCACTGCAGCTATATAGTTTATCAGTGGGTGATTTTCGAATTAATAGTTCAATATAAATAGTCTTGTTATAAATTTTGATTGTGCTTGCTGTGGAGGCGTCCCTCTCACAGTTAAGCTACTCACCCAAGTCTAGAGCGCTTGTCTATGTGATGTGTTGATTTCGTTCAGCTGTCAGCATCTCACATGGCATTGAATGGAAAAAAAATGAAGTTGTTGGGAATCTTGTATGATCCTTACTTTTTCGATTCTTTAATCTTTAATCCTGCAGGATGATTTGGTCTGTAGTTTGGTTCCTTTAGTCCGCCAGACGCGTTTCGAGGTGACCTCACCTCTTCCTCAGTGCATTCTTAAGCCATTATATATTAACATATGGTTATTAACTTTCTATACTGTGTGCATAATTTAGATATATTGTTATCCATTTTATATTTTTATTCATTTTGATATTTTAAATTTTAAATAATAATAAATGTGTTATATATGTGTGAAATACAGATGGTGAGTGCCTGCTGATTATTTTATATTTATTTACTTGTTAAGAGATTGGGTGAATCACTTGCAGCAGAGCACCATTACCGCGGTGTCAAACAGAGTGAGCCACTATAATTCACAATATAAGTAATAATACGTTCGCCTGTAATCCTATTATCAGGTAGTGGCAGTTGTCAATGAAGGAGTTGTCCCTTTTAAAGTAGACACTTTACAGGCAAGGATCCTGGTGGTAATCCTAAATTCACTCTATAGCACTCTGGTACTAAGTATGCTGATATATCTGGTTACTATGAACTATTCTTTAAGGGTGATCTCCCTTATAGCAGGCAAACCCATCTGCTTCATTATTTGCAGGATACTCTTCTAAATAGGTTTATATTTTTCCACTATGACCCGGAAGGCTTGTGTAGTGGATAAGGACAATTCTGCGCACTAATTGTCTATTTGTGTCCTGGCACTTGGAAAGTTGCTCTCAGGCACTTGTGCTAATGAGGTCCATGAGCTAAGTTTAGCTGTTACCCTCGCTAGGCTCTCTGCATCTTTGAAAATTTTATTTTTATTGAAAAGAAAGGCACCATACAATGACATACCATGACATTTTCCGTATTACAGACATAGGATACAGATTGTATATTTCAAAAAGGTTACATAGCACCTTTTCAGAGCGACAATATGAACCACATTGGAGAGACATAATCTAAATGGCAAGACGTACATGACGTCCATGATACTAGATAAACATTTAGCATCAATCCACTAGTATCCATTCCTGTAAATGATCTGATCAAATAAGTAAAGGATATCACAGTATGGCTTGTGTATTTTAAGAACGCAAAATAAGAGGGTAGAGGGCTGGCTCTCTGCATCTTTATACATAGACTCACTGTCTGGTGCTTGGTTGCTGTGGTAGTCTTCTCCAGGCTTGATCAGGGCCCAGAGGAAAGGAAAACAGCTACATGGTGATTTTAGCCTGTTTCTCTCCTCCATGAACTTGCTTTTCCTCCTCTCACCAACTACTAACTAACTCCAACTAACTAACTTCCTGTCTAGACACACCCAAACTATATGTATTATGTGGTGCCAGCACCACCTAGGGGTGAGTGGGTGTAAATTACATTGCCAGTCTGATAAAAGGAAATACCCTACAATGCAAATACATAAATATTCAGATGTTTAAAATGTCCCCTTTTCACACAAATGTGGAACGCTGCAGTTACAAAACCGTCTTAAAAAGTCTGGATTCCACCAATCAACAGTAAGACAGGAGAGCAGGCAGTCAGTGCTCACTATTGACAGTAAGTATAGAAGGCAGGGAGAGACAGAAGCAGTTCTACAGTATATAGGGATGATTATATACATAAATTATATATAACTATCTCTATATATTTATATATATATATATATATATATATATAATATTATATACTGTACATACTATAAAAAAAGATTTTACGGCTTTCCCTGCCTTCTATACTCACTGACAATAGTGAGTGCTGGCTGGCAACTTTCTTGTATCTTCTGGCGGCAGGTTAGTGAGTCAGCGCACTGGGGATACAGAGTGAACACACACTGTCAGCACTCACCACTGACAGTGTGCAGATGGCAGGAAGAAAGGACAGAGCTGAATTTACAATAATATAAGGTCACTCAGTTTTATATATTTGATATGGATATGCTTGCAGGATGGGAGGATAGAGGCAGGCTGGCTCTGGAGCGTCTTCAGTGTAGATACTGTAGACACTGAAGATGGGTTTTAGGCATCTTTCACACGAACCATACGGATGCATTCAGGATGCGTTCAGTGAAACTCACACCATTTCACAAGCAAGTTCATTCAGTTTTGTCTGCAATTGCATTAAGTGTTTCAGTTACTTCAGTGCGGGTGAATTCAGTTTTGATACGTTTTTCAAGCGCGTGAAAAAAACCTGAAGATTTACAAACAACATCTCCTAGCAACCATCAGTAAAAAACGCATTGCATCCGGATGCAATTTGTTTTTCACTGAAGCCCCATTCACTTCTATGGGCCAGGGCTGCGTAAAAAAAACACAGAATATAGAACATGCTGCAATTATCACGCAATGCAGAAATGATGCGTTGATGTGCACAAACCCGTTAAAATGAATGGGGCAGGATTTAGTGTGGGTGCTATGCGTTCACTTCAAGCATTGAACCTGTGCAAAAAACTCACTAGTGTGAGTTTAACCTCCTCAGGACCGCCGTACGCAGGATTGCGTCTTTGCGGCGGTCCTGTTGTTCTGGGTGGACGCGCCGGTGCGTCCTCTCGCGAGACGCGAGATTTCCTGTGAACGCGCGCACACAGGCGCGCGCGTTCACAGGATCGGAAGGTAAGCGAGTGGATCTCCAGCCTGCCAGCGGCGATCGTTCGCTGGCAGGCTGGAGATGTGATTTTTTTAACCCCTAACAGGTATATTAGACGCTGTTTTGATAACAGCGTCTAATATACCTGCTACCTGGTCCTCTGGTGGTCCCCTTTGTTTGGATCGACCACCAGAGGACACAGGCAGCTCAGTAATATGTTGCACCAAGCACCACTACACTACACCCCCCCCCCCGTCACTTATTAACCCCTTATTAGCCCTTGATCACCCCTGATCACCCCATATAGACTCCCTGATCACCCCCCTGTCATTGATTACCCCCCTGTCATTGATCACCCCCCTGTAAAGCTCCATTCAGATGTCCGCATGATTTTTACGGATCCACTGATAGACTGATCGGATCCGTAAAAATCATACGGACGTCTGAATGCAGCCTTACAGGGGAGTGATCAATGACTGTGGTGATCACCCCATATAGACTCCCTGATCACCCCCCTGTCATTGATTACCCCTCTGTCATTGATCACCCCCCTGTAAAGCTCCATTCAGATGTCCGCATGATTTTTACGGATCCACTGATAGACTGATCGGATCCGTAAAAATCATACGGACGTCTGAATGCAGCCTTACAGGGGAGTGATAAATGACGGAGGTGATCACCCCATATAGACTCCCTGATCACCCCCCTGTCATTGATCACCCCCCTGTAAAGCTCCATTCAGATGTCCGCATGATTTTTACGGATCCACTGATAGACTGATCGGATCCGTAAAAATCATACGGACGTCTGAATGCAGCCTTACAGGGGAGTGATCAATGACTGTGGTGATCACCCCATATAGACTCCCTGATCACCCCCCTGTCATTGATTACCCCTCTGTCATTGATCACCCCCCTGTAAAGCTCCATTCAGATGTCCGCATGATTTTTACGGATCCACTGATAGACTGATCGGATCCGTAAAAATCATACGGACGTCTGAATGCAGCCTTACAGGGGGGTGATCAATGACAGTTGGGTGATCACCCCATATAGACTCCCTGATCACCCCCCTGTCATTGATCACCCCCCCTGTCATTGATCACCCCCCTGTCATTGATCCCCCCCCCTCTGTAAGGCTGCATTCAGTCTTTTTTTTGGCCCAAGTTAGCGGAATTTTTTTTTTTTTCTTACAAAGTCACATATTCCACTAACTTGTGACAAAAAATAAAATCTCACATGAACTCACCATACCCCTCACGGAATCCAAATGCGTAAAATTTTTTAGACATTTATATTCCAGACTTCTTCTCACGCTTTAGGGCCCCTAGAATGCCAGGGCAGTATAAATACCCCACATGTGACCCCATTTCGGAAAGAAGACACCCCCAGGTATTCCGTGAGGGGCATATTGAGTCCATGAAAGATTGAAATTTTTGTCCCAAGTTAGCGGAACGGGAGACTTTGTGAGAAAAAAATAAAAAATATCAATTTCCGCTAACTTGTGCCAAAAAAAAAAAATTTCTATGAACTCGCCATGCCCCTCATTGAATACCTTGGGGTGTCTTCTTTCCAAAATGGGGTCACATGTGGGGTATTTATACTGCCCTGGCATTCTAGGGGCCCCAAAGCGTGAGAAGAAGTCTGGTATCCAAATGTCTAAAAATGCCCTCCTAAAAGGAATTTGGGCCCCTTTGCGCATCTAGGCTGCAAAAAAGTGTCACACATCTGGTATCGCCGTACTCAGGAGAAGTTGGGCAATGTGTTTTGGGGTGTCATTTTACATATACCCATGCTGGGTGAGATAAATATCTTGGTCAAATGCCAACTTTGTATAAAAAAATGGAAAAAGTTGTCTTTTGCCAAGATATTTCTCTCACCCAGCATGGGTATATGTAAAAAGACACCCCAAAACACATTCCCCAACGTTTCCTGAATACGGCGATACCAGATGTGTGACACTTTTTTGCAGCCTAGGTGGGCAAAGGGGCCCACATTCCAAAGAGCACCTTTCGGATTTCACTGGTCATTTACCTACTTACCACACATTAGGGCCCCTGGAAAATGCCAGGGCAGTATAACTACCCCACAAGTGACCCCATTTTGGAAAGAAGACACCCCAAGGTATTCCGTGAGGGGCATGGCGAGTTCCTAGAATTTTTTATTTTTTGTCACAAGTTAGTGGAAAATGATGATTTTTTTTTTTTTTTTTTTTTTTCATACAAAGTCTCATATTCCACTAACTTGTGACAAAAAATAAAAACTTCCATGAACTCACTATGCCCATCAGCGAATACCCTGGGGTCTCTTCTTTCCAAAATGGGGTCACTTGTGGGGTAGTTATACTGCCCTGGCATTCTAGGGGCCCAAATGTGTGGTAAGGAGTTTGAAATCAAATTCTGTAAAAAATGACGAGTGAAATCCGAAAGGTGCTCTTTGGAATATGGGCCCCTTTGCCCACCTAGGCTGCAAAAAAGTGTCACACATCTGGTATCTCCGTACTCAGGAGAAGGTGGGGAATGTGTTTTGGGGTGTCATTTTACATATACCCATGCTGGGTGAGAGAAATATCTTGGTCAAATGCCAACTTTGTATAAAAAAATGGAAAAAGTTGTCTTTTGCCAAGATATTTCTCTCACCCAGCATGGGTATATGTAAAATGACACCCCAAAACACATTCCCCAACGTTTCCTGAATACGGCGATACCAGATGTGTGACACTTTTTTGCAGCCTAGGTGGGCAAAGGGGCCCATATTCCAAAGAGCACCTTTCGGATTTCACTCGTCATTTTTTACAGAATTTGATTTCAAACTCCTTACCACACATTTGGGCCCCTAGAATGCCAGGGCAGTATAACTACCCCACAAGTGACCTCATTTTGGAAAGAAGAGACCCCAAGGTATTTCGTGATGGGCATAGTGAGTTCATGGAAGTTTTTATTTTTTGTCACAAGTTAGTGGAATATGAGACTTTGTAAGAAAAAAAAAAAAAAAGAAAAAAATCATCATTTTCCGCTAACTTGTGACAAAAAATAAAAAGTTCTATGAACTCACTATGCCCATCAGCGAATACCTTAGGGTGTGTATTTTCCGAAATGGGGTCATTTGTGGGGTGTTTGTACTGTCTGGCCATTGTAGAACCTCAGGAAACATGACAGGTGCTCAGAAAGTCAGAGCTGCTTCAAAAAGCGGAAATTCACATTTTTGTACCATAGTTTGTAAACGCTATAACTTTTACCCAAACCATTTTTTTTTTACCCAAACATTTTTTTTTAATCAAAGACATGTAGAACAATAAATTTAGAGCAAAATTTATATATGGATGTCGTTTTTTTTGCAAAATTTTACAACTGAAAGTGAAAAATGTCATTTTTTTGCAAAAAAATCGTTAAATTTCGATTAATAACAAAAAAAGTAAAAATGTCAGCAGCAATGAAATACCACCAAATGAAAGCTCTATTAGTGAGAAGAAAAGGAGGTAAAATTCATTTGGGTGGTAAGTTGCATGACCGAGCAATAAACGGTGAAAGTAGTGTAGGTCAGAAGTGTAAAAAGTGGCCTGGTCTTTCAGGGTGTTTAAGCACTGGGGGCTGAGGTGGTTAAGCTACATTCACAATGTATTTTGTTTCTGTGTCCGTTTTTTTTTTTTTTGTTTTTTTTTGAGGATAGGATGCAGACCCATTCATTTCATTGGGTCCGCAAAAAATTCGGACAGCACACAGTGTGCTATACGCATCTGTATGTCAGTTCCGCAGCCCCGCAAAAAAAAATAGAACATGACTCAAAACACATACAGTCGTGTGAATGTAGCCTTACTTAGCAATGCGCATTTAGAATGCGCTGCTAAGGGACACCTTCAAAGCCAATTTTAATAGAACAATTTAATAAAGTATATTACAAAAAGATTCATTATCACTTCCCCTACAAAAAAAACAACAACATTTAAATAACGGTTACACTTTAAAGTTTTTAAATGGCTGTCAAATTTCTAACCTTAATCCAATAGAAAAATGTTGAAGAGCAGTTTATGGGAGGAAACCCACCAACATAAGAAAGGTGAAATTGTTACATATGGAGGAATGGGCTAAAATTCCTCCAAACCGATGTGAAGGACTAATTAGCAATTACTGGAAACATTTAGCTGCACTTATGGCTGCACAAGAGGGTCACACCAGATACTGAAAGCAAAGGTTCACATACTTTTGCCACTCACAGCCGTGTGATATTGGATCATTTTCCTCAATAGCTAAATGACCAGGTCTAATATTTTGGCTCATTTGTTTGATTTGTTTAGCTTTACTTTTAGGACTTGTGGGAAAATCTGATGTAGTTTTATGCCTAATTTGCAACATCTGGCCCCGAGAATTGCTCTTTAAAGGGTTTTTTATTGAAACACTTTTATGGCACGTCAATCAGACATGTCATTAAAGTTTGAATGGTGCAGTTTGATAGATGGTAGCTGGGTAGCTGAAGTGTGAGTACCCTCAATTTAGGAACTCAAATTACAGAAACTTCCAAATTGTGTCACATGGAGGTTTCTATAACTCCTGTCCTTTTCAGTGCAGACAATGGCTCTCATGCCTTTGTCATGTGCAACCGGCATAAAAGTAATGATTATCTGTTTTGACAAATGAACATATATTCTTTTGGTTGTAATAGTTTTAAGAATTTTCGTTCATAAGGCTGGTGGCACACGTACTTTTTTTATGCTGGTGTTTTTTAGGCAAAATACATAGTTCAGTCACATTATTCTGACCACCAGTTAGTACCCAGAGTAACCGCCATGTGCAGCACAGACAGCAGCTAGATGGGCTGGAGGTGACTCAATAAGGTCCGGGTAGGTTGTCACAGGTATCTGGAGCCATGCTACATCCTACAGCTGCTGGAGGTTGCATGGGAGAAGAGCCATAGAGCAAACCCAACTAGGTGGTCAACAGATGCTCAATTGGGTTCAAGTCTCAGGAACTAGGTGGTCAGAGTAGTACTTGAAAGTCTTGGTCATGCTCTCCTGACCAGTCTCAGACATTTCTAGCCATGTGACTTGTCACATTGTCTTGCTGGAAGATCCCATTCACCCCCAGGGAAGACAATCAGCATGTATGGATGTACAAAGATGGATTCATACCCAAATCGTTGAGATTGCCTTCTACATAGATGAGTGGGCCCAGAGAATGCCATGAAAACATTCCCTAGGCCATAACGCTGCCACCACCAGCTTGTGTTCTTCCAGCAATGGTTGCAGGGTGTTTGTTCTCTGCTGTTTTACACCTGAAACGCCAATGTCCATCTATTCGATGAATCAGAAAATGTCTCGGAGAAGGCAACCTTTTGCCAATCAGCAGAGGTCCAATTCCAATACTGCCGTGAAAATAGAAGCCTTTTCTGCCAATTCAACTTTGTTATCAGAGGTGCAGTGACTATGTGCTTTTGAGCCCCATATGCTGTAGGGTTCACTGAAGTGTTGTTTTAGACACATGCCTCATAGCCCCCTGGTTCATTTTGGCGGTGAGCTACTACATTGTAGAGTGTCGGTCTGCCTTTGCGGACATTTGAAGCCAACGTTCACCTCTCACATCAATGGCATGTTGCGCTTCTCTGTTTCTACATCACTTATTCACAATGGTGCCATTTGACCACTCATGATACACTTTCACCACAGCAGCACACAAACAGTTCACAAACTGCACAGTTTCAGAAATACTGCCACCCCTGGCCCACAAGCCAATAATCATCACTTTTTGCAACCCCTTTTACCCATGACAACAGCAAGTAATATGTTTGCAGACAGCCTATCGCACACCTTATATACCCACCAAGCCAGCCCATCACACGTGCCTTCCTTCATGATCTACACACTGCTGATGTAGAAAATAAGAAGTGGCCATAATAATGTGACTCGACCGTGTATGTTAGTTATAGATGGTGGACGGAAATCAATGGGAAATGTTAGGCCCCTTTCACACGGGCAAGTTTTCCGCGCGGGTGCAATGCGTGAGGTGAACGCATTGCACCCGCACTGAATCCGGACCCATTAATTTCTATGGGGCTGTGCACATGAGCGGTGATTTTCACACAGCACTTGTGCGTTGCGTGAAAATCACAGCATGTCAATCATTTTTTTGAGGCATTATTTTAATTTTTTTGCCCAAAAATGCACAAAACTGTGTGTGGCAGCACTGCTACTGATTAAATGCTTTGGTTATAGCATTTGATAAACTTTTGAATGAGAAAATGCATATCCAGCAATGCATCTAAGCAACATTTTCAACAGTAAGAATGATTTTCTGCATGGCAAATCATTACAATTATTGCAGTGTACAGAAAATATAGTAGAAGTCTTGTTGGATCTACATTTAGCATATTATCATAAGGTGGCACTGAACGTGTTAATGTCCCTGTTGGTGACACATTTACAAGCTGGGGTCTGTCTGGCTGTTTGATCACAAGATCATGAGGTGCAGTAGAAAAGTCCCACTTGAAAGCCTATTAAGAATGCAAGGAATGTGCAAATACAAGGATTCTTTCCCCCCTGCAGACACAGACTATGAGCGAGCACATCACCCACACCTGGGAGCAGGGACAATGAGTCACCCTGTAGAAGAATAACTCCTGCACCAGGGGAAGGCACAGGACTTTCTTGGTGGGAACTATGGTATGACGCTTGCTCATACAATGCACATGGCATCATATGCTATAGTTAGACTAGGTTCCCACGAAAGAAGCTCAGACAATTGTAAAGCCATTTTCAGAATCACTTTCCACTATTGCACAGAGAAAACTGCAGTGTAAATCAACCCTTCTGATACGTAGAAGCTGTGTGAACACAGAAACAGAACAAGTTTGATTTCAAATGACATTTTCAAAATTCAGATATTAGTTATATACTGTTGTACACAACATATTATATTCAGGGTTTCTAACTGGGAAGGTGTTCTCATAATATACACAAGCCGGTGAAGAATAGCATAAAATGGTGAGTTAAAAAGGTTCTATAAAAATATAGGCATAGTGTAGACCAATTTGGGGTTAATGTCTTACGGGCAGTCTAAAAGAAATAACTACTGTGTACAGTCATCCACTGAGCTTTGCATCAGAAAGGTAACGGCCAAAGGGTGAGAAAGGCGCTCATAGGGTAAGTAAATCGAGGTACAACAGCTTCCTTCAAAGAGCTGGTGGATGCGATAGACTCACCTGTTATGGTTGCACCGAAGTTAAGTGCAACTGTATTGCAGGTGAGCTGTGAAGTATAAAATGTGCAGGTCGGTGCTACCAGATGCGTCAAGAAGCCCCTTGGGACGAAGGCCAAGTCGCCTCTCGGGTATATATTGGAAAACGTGTCTTAACTTATCACTGTGGAGTGATCAAGCTGGTAGACGATCATAAGGCGCATTACCACGACCTGGTACAGGATACAATAAAGTTTATTTTGAGACAACGCATTTCGGGGTCTAAACGGCCCCTTTATCAAGTCTGTGTCACCCTAGTTTTTTGTGCAGCTGGGTGTGTACTGCCTGGTTTCTTCTAAAAAAGGCGCATGTTCGTACCTTAATTTTGTTCTTGTTACACTTTCAGTGAGTGTAGCGGTTCACCGCTACAGTCCTATGTGCGGCACGTGTAGAAAGGGCGCGCAGGCAGAGAGCCGCACGTGCCGCACATAGGATTGTAGCGGTGAACCGCTACACTCACTGAAAGTGTAACAAGAACAAAATAAACTTTATTGTATCCTGTACCGGGTCGTGGTAATGCGCCTTATGATCGTCTACCAGCTTGATCACTCCACAGTGACAAGCTAAGACACGTTTTCCTTTGCATCAGAGGCAGGGGTGGACTGGCCATAGACCCTACAGGGAAATTTCCCGGTGGGCCATTGCCCACGGGGTCTCCCTAGGCCTCCTCAATGCCGCTGGCCAAGTACAAAATGATCTAATGCTCTCAACATTAATAAATGCAAGGAGTATAAGGTACTTATGCACCTGGTCAGCAGCCATGTGCCCTCCTGACTTCAACTGTATCAGGATTTTATCCTGCAGTGTGATATTTCATTTTGCTGGGGCGGTATTTTGTGCTGCACTATGATATTGCTAACCCCGCCTATTTCTGTTGTCCCTGCCCACTTGTAGGTTGTGTTGGCCCTGCCTACTTGTTTTGACCCGCCTTCTGTCAATTTGGACCCGCTTACAACATGGGGCCGCTTTTTGGTTCTTTCCCAGGGCCACTTTATGTTCCCAGCCTGCCCCTAATCAGACGTATATGTTTGAATACCCGAAGACAGTATTCAAATTTCAAACATATGCAGTGATGGATACATTGAGTTCAATGAGGTAAATGGGGGTCCAAAGGATTCATCATTGGACTCGGTTTGACCTGCTTGCCATTCTTGTCTTTTTTTGATGGACAGAATAGCACAGCGGACCAAGAGAGTCCAGGAGGTAGAGATTAGCAGGGAACCATGAAGCTTCAGAAGGGGAGCGACAAGTGATTGGTGATGTGAGTATGACTTTTAAAAAATATATTTTTGCCACATAATTTGTCACTGAAAGACCCTTGGAAGACAATGAGACTTTTTTTTTTGTACAAGGCAGAGTTGATCAGGGTTTACTGACCCTGCAGCTCTGCACTCCTCTGCTCCCGAGACATCCGGTGGTGACGTGATCTCAGGTTCAAACTGCATAGCGCTTATTGAGGAGAAGTCATCCCTGCACTAATGTAACCGCTGCTGCGCTGCTTCTCTCTCTGCCTCTCATCCCATAGCATCCAATCACAACATACCTTTCATTTTATTACATCACTTCTGTGGCTCTTCAGCTGTTGCAAAACTACAACTCTCATCATTCCCTGATAGCTGCAGGCTGTCAGGGCATGTTGGAAGTTGTAGTTATGCAACAGCTGAAGAGCCACAGGTTGGTAAACATAGGTCTACAGTATTGTAAGAAGCGCTGTAGTATACCTCCCAACTTTTTGAAAAGGTCAAAGACAGACAATTGCATTGACCCCATAATACCCCTACACAGTACTTATGCCCCCATAGTGCCCCCACACTGTAATTATTCCCTGTAGGGCCCCCTACAAAGGATGTATTCCCCCATAGTGTCCCTACACAGTATTTTTGTCCCCATGGTGCCCCAACACTATAGTTATGCCCCGTAGTCCCCCCTACACAGTATTGATGCCACCTTTATGCCTTCACACAGTAGTCATGTCATAGTGCCCCCACACAGTAATCATGACCCCATAGTGCTCCCCTATACTGTTAATAATAATATTAATAATAATAAAAAAAGTAATACTCACCTAGCCCTGTTCCCCCGATGATTGGAGCACATCCTGCACTTCCCAGCATGTGTGATGCGGTGAAACATCGTGCATGCTGGGCTTTGTAGGAGGAGCACAGAGACTGATTTCCTGGCCCGCGCACTCTTCCTACACAGCCCAGCAGGCACAATGTATCACCACATTGCACCTTAGACTGGGGAGAGCACAACTGATGACTCCCTACTTTACTATTGCATTAAACTGTCTCTGCGTCCTCAGATTCAGGTGTAAAGATGTTTTATGCGGCCATACACATTCAATAGCAGTTGGCCAAATGCTTAGCTATCTTTCCTGATTCCCTCTCAGCTCCATCATACACATCGACTCGACCAAACGTGTATTTAATTGGTGGAGAGGAAAAAGACATTGCCAGAGACACAAAAAAATTAATAAAAGCTAATAAAAAATGCTATGTACCTCAAAATGGTGCTGTAAAAAGCCCTGCTGCAAATCAATGAAAAAATTAAAAATGATAGCTCTTGGAATGCTAAAACTAAACAAATGCTTGGTCCTAAGGTGCAAATCAAGTGGTACCTTAAGGCCTCTTTCACACGGGCATCATGTTTTTTGCCCGGATAAGATGCGAGTGCAAAACATTGTAATGCGTTTTGCACGCGCGTGAGAAAAATCGGCATGTTTGATACCCAAACCCGAACTTCTTCACAGAAGGTGTTTGGGTTAGGTGTTCTGTAGATTGTATTATTTTCCCTTATAACATGGTTATAAGGGAAAATAATAGCATTCTTAATACAGAATGCATAGTACAATAGGGCTGGAGGGGTTAAAAAAAAATAATAATTATTTAACTCACCCTAATCCACTTGTTCGCGCAGCCCGGCTTCTCTTCTGTCTTCTTTCTTCAGGACCTGGGTAAAGGACCTGTGGTGACGTCACTGCGCTCATCACATGGCCCGTCACATGATCTTTTACCATGGTGATGGATCATGTGACGGACCATGTTATAAGGGAAAATAATAAAGATCGGGTCCCCATCCCGATCGTCTCCTAGCAACCGTGTGTGAAAATCGCACCGCATCCGCACTTGTTTGCAGATGCTTGCGATTTTCACGCAGCCCTATTCACTTCTATGGGGCCTGCGTTGTGTGGAAAACGCTTAATATAGAACATGCTGCGATTTTCACGTAACGCAAAAGTGATGCGTGAAAATCACAGCTCATGTGCACAGCCCCATAGAAATGAATGGGTCCGGATTCAGTGCGGGTGCAATGCATTCAACTCACGCATTGCACCTGCGCGGAAAACTCGCCCGTGTGAAAGGGGCCTAAGGCCTCTCACATGAACAATACAGATTGGCTCAGGATGCGTTCAGGGTGCGTTCAGTGAAACTCACACCATTTCGCAAGCAAGTTCAGTCAGTTTTGTCTGCATTTATGTTCAGTGTTTTAGTTTTTCTCCTACCAACCATCAGTGAAAAACACATTGCATCCGGACTGCATCCATGTTACATCCGGACGCAATACGTTTTTCACTGAAGCCCCTTTCACTTCTATGGGGCCAGGGCTGCATTAAAAACGCAGAATATAGAACATGCTCGCGCAACGCAGAACTGATGTGTGAAAAAAGACGCTCATGTACACAGACCCATTGAAATGAATGAGTCAGGATTCAGTGCGGGTGCTATGCGTTCACTTCACATATCGCACGGAAAACTTGCTCGCGTGCAAGGGGCCTAAGAGGCTAAACATGGGGATTCCAGAACAAAAAGATAGTGTTCCCATGGGCTGCACATGCTGTTAAATAATAACAGATCTTACCCATCCCCGCCTCTGTCAGGCCTCTTTCACACGAACGTGGGCGCTCCGTGGCCGTATTGCGGGTCGCATTTGCGGATCCGCAATACACGGGCACCGTTCCGTGTGCATTCTGCATCACAGATGCGGACTCATTCACTTCAATGGATCCGCAAATCCGGAGATGCGGAATGGTGCAGAACGGAAGCACGGAACGGAACCCTACGGAAGCACTATGGAGTGCTTCCGTGGGGTTTCGTCCCATACTTATGTTCCACAAAAAGATAGAACTTGTCCTATCTTTTTGCGGAACGGCCACAGGGCGCACACGTTCGTGTGCAAGAGGCCTCAATCAGATGGTGCTAGGATCCCCACTCCATTTCTTGCTCCTGTTCTTAACATTGCAGGAAAAGGTTGTAAGTGCCATCCAGCTGATCACTGACTACAGCAATTACCCTCCTCAGCCAGTGATGTCCTGGCCATTTCCTGCCATGTTGGAAAAGAGCGGAAAGTGGGGTACAGCAGAAACCTGGGCACTGTCAGAGTGACAGCAGTGTGGTATCGGTGAGGGGCATATAAGTTCTGTTATTTTTTTACAGCATGTGCAGCCTATGAGAACAACTTTTTGTGCTGGAATACCCCTTTAAGTAGTTTTGAATTTTGTTTTGAAGTTGTTGAATTGTTTCAGGCAGGTAAAAGTATTTATTGTACTTAACAGCAATACTTACTGAACATTGTCCGCTCTGTCTGCACTTTGCCTAGTTATTATTTTTTTATATGCCTGCCTGGTGTCAAAACTGTGTTGACTTATCGTAATGTAATATAGTTCATTGAACAAACAGGGTAAAACATTCCATCAGTTAATAAAGTTCAGGTTTTGAATAAAGCATAGTTACCAAATACACAATTTAAAAAAATGCAGCCATAGCAGAGTTTGATTTCCCATCCTCCACAAATCTTGGTAGCGCAAATCTTAGAATGGTATGTCAGGTTAGGAGTAATATGTAATTTAGGCTAGAATCTTACACGCAGTCTTTGTGGCAGTTTTTTGTGGCATTTCTTCAAGATAGAACCAGGAGAGGAGGCAAAAAAAAAAGATTGATGTGACTCTTTTTCTTATCAATTCCAGTTTCAGCCTCATAAAACTGGCAAAAAAGCAACAATTTTTATTTTTTCATTTTTTTTTTTTTTTAATTTTTTAATTTTTTTGCCTGTTATGAGGAAAGAATGGCAACCTGGAGGTCATACAGTATATCGCCAAATACTTTATATCATAAAATGAGCTTGTATATGGATTTGAGGATTGGAGTTTTAACAAGTGTGTCATTACATCATTATTGCATTTTTTCCACAGAATCCAGCAGCATAAATGATTTGGAGAAATTTCCAACAGTACTTGACAAGGCGACAGCGTTTCACTTCTATTCTTTAGGGCAGGTGTTTTACACCACATGGAATGTCAGAGACACTTTTGGATTTACACAGGAAATACTTACGTTCTCACGTAGAGGCACAAGACTCTTAACAATTGTTCAGGTTTATTGATGCAGTTTGGGAAGCCAAAATCAGGAGTAACATAGTAACATAGTATATAAGGCCGAAAAAAGACATCTGTCCATCCAGTTCGGCCTGTTATCCTGCATCGTTGATCCAGAGGAAGGCAAAAAAAAACTTTAGGTCAAGAAAGTATATCTGACAGATACCACTTCTTTTTTTCGATTTACACCTAGATTTGGCTTCCCAGATTGCATCAAGAAACTTAAAGGTGTGGCTGTACCCAGACTCGGACTGGCCCACAGGGGTACAGGTGAATACCCGGTGGGCCCCTGAGCAAGGTGGGCCCCTAGTCTCCCACCCCCTGCACTACATACATATAGTCAATGTACAGCACCTCAGCCAGCCTATGTTCAGATAAAAAACCTGATAAATTATTAAAGAAACTCCCAGTTTATTTTTATTGACTCGATCAGAGATGAGATGACTTTTAGGTATAGAGGAAAACTAGCCAGTGTCCTCTTCTCCCCAGGACCTACCTTCTCCAAGTTGCTGCAGGGACCCCCATATTCAATCATCTGGTGGCATCTTGCTGCTGTATGAGCAGGTAAAATTTGAATGTATCTGTATGGTGGAACCCCAAAATAAGTTTTACTGGTGGGCCCTAGGCACCCCAGTCCGACACTGGCTGTACCATTAGTGGTACAAAAGTGTAATAGTTGCAGTCCCTGGAAGAGTTTCTCTCACACTTTGTGCAAATACACTTAAACAGTGTGCTCCACTCATCCTCAGACTCCAGTCACTTATTTGGCCTCTCTATCTCACCACTCTCTGGCAAGCTTTTTGGCGGCTGACTAGGCCCAGGCTTCCGCTCAGTCTCACAGCAGGTCTCACTGTCTCTCATTCACTTATTTCACCTAAGGTAACAAGCACATATGGTTATATGAGTGCACCTTAACTCGTCTATAAACACTGTGACACAATGCTTCTAGAGCTAGCTGGAACATTATCAGTTCAGCAGAGGGCACCAAGAAAATGGCTCCTTCTGACTGATTTAACAGCTTTAGAACATTGTATCTCAATCACAATAATATATTCAACAGTGCAAAATATAACTATGCAATTTTGTCAAGGGGCAAGTGTGTCACTGGCAGTTCACCCCCACTTACATGCAGACCACCTTCCCATTGTTCCCCCACATGTATACTTGTAAAACTAGCTACCTACTACTAGGAGGGCAATCTGTATATGGCTCCCATCCATGTCAGTAAAAGCTTAAAAGGGTTTTCCAGGATTTTTTACTGATGACCTATCCTCTGGATAGATCATCAGTATCTGATCGGTGGGGGTCCGACATCTGGGGCCCCCAACCGATCAGCTGTTTTAAGAAGGCGGCGGCGCTCCTGTGAGCATACCACGCACAGTGCCCCCCTCCCATGTTTGTGTTTTGTGTTTACAGGTCTTACCTGAGTTGAATCCAGTTCTTGCCGGTCTCGGTTCTTCTGCCCAGCGACGGTTCCTTATGATCCAGCTGTTTATTGGTTCCGGTGTCTTGAGGAAGGAGAATTCTTCTCAGCTGATTGGCTGTATCCTCTGGCGCGGAAAACCTAGGGATTTAAAAGAAGGGACATCGCCATTAGTACCTGGCAGTTGAAGAAGATCAGGACCAGCGCCAGGGATGGAGGACCTTCTCCGGCAGCTGATTCGTCGAGCGGAGTCGGCCGGCGGTGAGGTTGCCTTGCCCAGCCTGAAGTTGTGGTTGAAGCAGCGGAGGAATCGGAGCTGGGAGAACCGACGGGGAGCGGCGCCGGAGAGCAGCAGACTGTCACAGGCGGACTTAGAGGCGCTCCCTAGCAAAAGAGCTCGCAGGGGACGGCAGGCCTATACTTCACCCTCTGAGACTAGAAGAAGGAGGGCAGGATCCACGGAGTCAGCGGAGGAGGAATCGCAAGTTGCAGGAAGAGGCAGCATCGGCAGTCAAATGAGAAGGCAGCTATGGAAGCAGGGCAGCGGCACCTTACAGCAGCGACGAGCACCAGTGATACTATCCAAGGATGGCAGCAGGGTGGGGAGCCAAGCGGCATTTAAAGACCCACAGTGGATCTACAATGTTCCAAGCAGCAGCCTGCCTTTACCCCCAGCAATCTTACCTGAAGTCCAGGGTGATCCTCTGAAGCTGGAGGCGAAGAATCTTCATTCCTCTGATCCTGGTTAGGAGGCGCCATCTAGTGGTGAGAGTATCAATGTTCAGTCCATGTCTAATTTACTTTCCAATCAACAATTTCTTTCTGACTTATATTCCCTTTTCTCTGATTTTAGTCAGAAAGGGAATATTGCATCGCCTTCTGGGGTCTGGCTTAATCATCCCAAGGCGTCAATTAAGATTCAAACTATTACTGTACCGGATAAGGGTATTGGTGTTTCTGAAGCCTGTGTTAAAGAGGCGTTGTCTTATGAATTATTGCCTCTAGGCTTTCATTTAACACCAAGCATTAAAGAACGTATATGGCTTTTAGAGTTTATTGAAATTTTGTCATTATTACCGTCTATTAAGAAACATATTGTCCACATGATTAAATAAAGATAGAAAGCGTAGTCAGCCACGTTCTTTTAATGACTGGCTGCAGGCTTTCTGCATTTATTCAGCGGTACTTGGGGAAAAATTCCCAGAAAAATGTTGCAGTTTATTCCAACATTTGGACATCATATTGGAGGCATACCATAACTTTGCAGGTAGGGAATGGTTCCAATATGATGAAATTAGGCAGAAATTAGCAGTTCATCCATCTTTAAAGTAGGGTGTTAAGGATATCGGCTTATGGATGAATTTGATGTTACCGCAAAGAACCGCTCCGCTTAAAGAGCTTCTGTCACCCCATTAAACCGTTTTTTTTTTTTCTTTACTAATAATCTCTACACTGCGATCTCAGCATACATAAGCTAATTAATGATTTTCGTTCAGTAGAATTTGCTAAAAGTCGATTTTTATAATATGTAAATTACCTTGCTACCAGCAAGTAGGGCGGCTACTTGCTGGTAGCAGCCGCATCCTCCGATCGTAATGACGCCCCCTCCGCTTGTTGATTGACAGGGCCAGGGAACGGAATCGTTCTCTGCTGGCCCTGCCTGTTTTCATTCAATATCTGGCGCCTGCGCCGCGGCCGTACCTATCTTCAATCTGCGCAGGCGCACTGAGAGGCGGCCACTCACTCGGCCGCTCGCTCCTCAATGCGCCTGCGCCGAGTGTAGATGTGACGTCATCGGCGCAGGCGCATTGAGGATGGAGCGGCCGAGTGAGTGGCTGCCTCTCAGTGCGCCTGCGCAGATTAAAGATAGGTACGGCCGCGGCGCAGGCGCCAGATATTGAATGAAAACAGGCAGGGCCAGCAGAGAACGATTCCGTTCCCTGGCCCTGTCAATCAACAAGCGGAGGGGGCGTCATTACGATCGGAGGATGCGGCTGCTACCAGCAAGTAGCCGCCCTACTTGCTGGTAGAAAGGTAATTTACATATTATAAAAATCGATTTTTAGCAAATTCTACTGAACAAAAATCATTAATTAGCTTATGTATGCTGAGATCGCAGTGTAGGGATTATTAGTAAAGAAAAAAAAAATACGGTTTAATGGGGTGACAGAAGCCCTTTAAACAATCTCCCTCCCCTCAAGGTTTGAGGAAGGGAGTTTGTTTTGCATTCAATGAGAATACCTGTAAGTGGTTAGTAAATTGTCGCTATAAGCATGTGTTCCTTTTGTGGGGGCACCCATCCTTTTTCAAAATGTTTCAAGCGGAGCAGTCAGGCAAATTTTCAGCAGCCGTCAATTAAGGAGCAGCTTGCAAAAAGCTTGGACACCAGTGAGATTAACAGAAATGTTGCCATGGCTAAAGCGATATCCAGACCAAGTAAATGCTAATTTAATTATTGATGGTTTTTCTCTAGGTTTTTTGGTTCCTGAATTTAAGGGTATTGGTTTTTCAATGGTGGATAATTTAAAATCTGTAGTGAGATATCTGGATGTACAGTTGCAAGAAAAAGTATGTGAACCCTTTGGAATGATATGGATTTCTGCACAAATTGGTCATAAAATGTGATCTGATCTTCATCTAAGTCACAACAATAAACAATCACAGTCTGCCTAAACTAATAACACACAAAGAATTTAATATTACCATGTTTTTATTGAACACACCATGTAAACATTCACAGTGCAGGTGGAAAAAGTATGTGAACCCCTAGACTAATGACATCTCCAAGAGCTAATTGGAGTGAGGTGTCAGCCAACTGGAGTCCAATCAATGAGATGAGATTGGAGGTGTTGGTTACAGCTGCCCTGCCCTATAAAAAACACACAACAGTTCTGGGTTTGCTTTTCACAAGAAGAATTGCCTGATGTGAATGATGCCTCGCACAAAAGAGCTTTCAGAAGACCTATGATTAAGAATTGTTGACTTGCATAAAGCTGGAAAGAGTTATAAAAGTATCTCCAAAAGCCTTGCTGTTCATCAGTCCACGGTAAGACAAATTGTCTATAAATGGAGAAAGTTCAGCTCTGCTGCTACTCTCCCTAGGAGTGGCCATCCTGTAAAGATGACTGCAAGAGCACAACGCAGACTGCTCAATGAGGTGAAGAAGAATCCTAGAGTGTCAGCTAAAGACTTACAAAAGTCTCTGGCATATGCTAACATCCCTGTTAGCGAATCTACGATACGTAAAACACTAAACAAGAATGGATTTCATGGGAGGATACCACAGAGGAAGCCACTGCTGTCCCAAAAAAACATTGCTGCACGTTTAGAGTTTGCACAAGAGCACCTGGATGTTCCACAGCAGTACTGGCAAAATATTCTGTGGACAGATGAAACCAAAGTTGAGTTGTTTGGAATTAACTCACAACACTATGTGTGGAGAAAGAGGCACAGCACACCAACATCAAAACCTCATCCCAACTGTAAAGTATGGTGGTGGGGGCATCATGGTTTGGGGCTGCTTTGCTGCGTCAGGGCCTGGACGGATTGCTATCATCAAAGGAAAAATGAATTCCCAAGTTTATCAAGACATTTTGCAGGAGAACTTAAGGCCATCTGTCCACCAGCTGAAGCTCAACAGAAGATGGGTGTTGCAACAGGACAACGACCCAAAGCATAGAAGTAAATCAACAACAGAATGGCTTAAACAGAAGAAAATACGCCTTCTGGAGTGGCCCAGTCAGAGTCCTGACCTCAACCCGATTGAGATGCTGTGGCATGACCGCAAGAAAGCGATTCACACCAGACATCCCAAGAATATTGCTGGACTGAAACAGTTCTGTAAAGAGGAATGGTCAAGAATTACTCCTGACTGTTGTGCACGTCTGATCTGCAACTACAGGAAACGTTTGGTTAAAGTTATTGCTGCCAAAGGAGGTTCAACCAGTTATTAAATCCAAGGGTTCACATACTTTTTACACCTGCACTGTGAATGTTTACATGGTGTGTTCAATAAAAACATGGTAACATTTAATTCTTTGTGTGTCATTAGTTTAAGCAGACTGTGATTGTCTATTGTTGTGACTTGGATGAAGATCAGATCACATTTTATGACCAATTTGTGCAGAAATCCATATCATTCCAAAGGGTTCACATACTTTTTCTTGCAACTGTAGTTCGTACTTAAATTAAGAAAGAATTAGAAGTGGGTAGGATTGCGGGCCCCTTTGATTATCCACCTTTTGAGAATTTCCGCTTATCCCTTTTAGGTATAGTTCCTAAGAAGGAACCTGGGGAGTTTAGATTAATTCATCACTTGTATTTTCCGTTTGATTGCTCACTTAATGAAGAGGTGTCTAAGTCTGATGCTTCAGTGTCTTATGTGTGATTTGATCAAGCAGTGGATTTATTAAAACATTTTGGCCAAGGGGCTTTACTCACAAAGGCTGACATTAAATCAGCATTTAGGCTTTTGCCAGTTAGGCCACAAGGTTTTAATTTGTTGGGTTTTAGCTTTGAAGATACATTTTATTTTGATAAGTGTCTCCCCATCGGTTTTTCTATGTCTTGTTCCTATTTTGAATCATTTTCTACATTTTTGCAGTGGGTAGTTCAGGTTAGTTTTCCAGAAGGTGGTGTGTTACATTACTTAGACGATTTCCTGTTTGTAGGTTTTTCCGGTTCTTAGTTGTGTTCTCAGTTGTTACAATGTTTTATTGGTATGGCTAAGCAGTTTGGTATCCCCATTGCAGAAAAAAAAACCTGTTTATCCTTGCGTTTGTTTAGAATTTTTAGGTATTGTTATTAATAGTGTTAAAATGGAGTTTTGTTTATCTAAGGTTAAGTTAAATTTGATTAGATCATTATTAGTGAAATTATTAACCAAGAATAAGTGCACCTTGAGGGAATTTCAATCTCTATTAGGCTCATTGAATTTAGCTTGTAGAATCATTCCAATGGGTCGTATTTTTTCTAAGCAGATGTACTTTGCTACTAGAGGTTTGCGTTCCCTGGCAGCTCATGTTAGATTAACTAGACCTCTTAAGGAGGACATGTCCATGTGGCTGGAATTCCTAAGTAAGTTTAACGGTAGGAGTTGTTGGCAGGAAGAATTTCAGGATTCAGATTCTTTGAAATTATTTACTGACGCAGCAGCAAGCTTTGGTTTTGGTGTCTTCTGGTGTCACGGTGCGGTGTGGGGAATACACTCCACACTGAACACAGGAGGGAGGAGGGAAAGGTACTAGGTCTGGAAACTAGGGAAAGGTCACCACCTGGTAAGTCCCTAAACTGAGCCCTGACTGCTAACAGTATGAACAGACCTCGATGGTAGGAATGTTCATACGCCAGAGCCTAAGGCCCTGTCTCACCCTACAGGGCCCTGGAAACAGAGTCAGGACAACAGGTGACCTATTCCTTCCCAGCTGCAGGAACAGGGGACCCCCTCAGGCCTAATACCAAAAGGGAAGGGAAAAAACACAAAAAAAACAATAGGAAGAAATTACACTTAACTCCGAAGTATGCGAGTGAGCAGGAACTCATAGGAGAACCAACACCAGCGCTTCCACAGCCAAAAGGAGCTATCAACTATCAAAAGGACAAACTAAATAGGAGTTGGAATGACCACTTAATCTGCACCTGAGACAAGAGGTGTGGTCATGACCAGCAACAACATTGAACAAAGTGAAACCAAAGGGACTGTTGGATAGCATCACGTGCAGCCAGTCTCTTAGATCTTCTGACCCCTGTCACTGAAGAGACCATGACAGTACCCCCCCTTCTACAGGTAGCCTCCGGAAACTCAGGACCGACCTTATCCGGATGAGCTCTGTAGAACGCTTTTACCAGACGACTAGCATTGACGTCGGCCGCTGAAACCCATATCCTGCCCTCTGGTCCGTAACCCCTCCAGTGAACGAGATACTGGAGGGATCTAAGGAGAACTCGGGAGTCCACTATCCTGGCGATCTTAAATTCCAGATTACCGTCCACCATGACAGGAGGAGGAGGCAAGGAGGACGGTTCAACAGGTTCGACATATCTATTCAACAACAACTTATGGAACACATTATGAATTTTCAAAGCCTGAGGAAGTTCAAGACGAAAGGCTACCGGCTTAATAATGGCAGTGATCTTATATGGACCCAACTTCCAGGAAAGTACTTTCAATTTAATGTTTCTTGTGGACAGCCACACAGAATCACCCACTCTCAGGTGCAGACCATTCATACATCTCCTGTCAGCCACACGTTTATACTTGTTGCCCATTTTTTTCAGATTATTTAGAATTTTCCACTAAATAGATGACAAGGAAAAGGAAAATCGTTCCTCCTCCGGTATATCAGAAGTCTCCATACCAGAAAATGTGCCAAATTGCGGGTGGAACCCATATGCCCCAAAAAATGGTGACTTATTAGTGAACTCCTGTCTACGGTTGTTTATGGCAAACTCGGCTAAAGACAAAAATGAAGACCATTCTTCCTGGTTCTCCAAGACAAAACATCTCTAATAGGTCTCCAGATTCTGGTTAGTACGTTCAGTCTGTCGGTTCGACTGAGGATGAAAGGCTGAAGAGAAGGACAATTGTACCCCCAGACCAGTACAGAACGCCTTCCAGAATTTGGAAACAAACTGAGTCCCCCTATCACACACCACATCAGAAGGAATACCATGTAATTTCACGATGTTGTTGACAAACACTTGTGCAAGAGTTTTAGCATTAGGTAGACCAGGTAATGCTATAAAGTGCGCCATCTTACTAAAAAGATCAACAACCACCAAAATCACAGTTTTTCCTGAAGAATTAGGAAAATCTGTGATAAAATCCATGGATAAATGAGTCCAAGGTCGGGACGGGATAGGCAACGGAAGTAAAGATCCTAAAGGCCGAGTGTGAGTCACCTTCGCATGTTCACAAGTACTACAAGCTGACACATAGTTCTAAACACACTTGCGCAACCCCGGCCACCAGAATCTACGAGAGATGAGATCAACAGTGGATCGGCTCCCAGGATGACCTGTGAGAACCGTACAGTGATGTCCCTCAAACACTTTGTGACAAAATTCAGAAGGAACAAACAACTTCCCTGGAGGACAAGAATCCGGAGCATCTCCCTGGGCCTCCGTCACCTCTGCCTCAAGGTCAGGATATAGGGCGGATATAACTATCCCCTCAGACAATATCGGACCTGGATCTTCCGAATCATCCTCCCAGGAAAGCTACGTGACAAAGCATCAGCCTTGACATTCCTGACCCCAGGGCAATAGGTGACAATGAAATTAAATCTGCTAAAAAACAACGACCATCTGGCCTGCCATGGGTTCAGTCGTTTAGCTGACTCCAAGTAAGCCAGACATTTTTGTGATCGGTAAGCAGAGTAATAGGATGAATTGCTCCCTTCAACCAATGACGCCACTCCTCAAAAGCCAACTTGATGGCCAGCAACTCTCTATTACCCATGTCATAATTTCTTTCTGCGACCGAGAGTTTCTTAGAGAAGAATGCACATGGACCCCATTTACTAGGTGAAAGACCCTGCAACAAGACTGGTCCTACCGCTACCTCAGATGCGTCAACCTCCACAATGAATGGCTATGACACATCCGGTTGCACCAGTATAGGAGCAGAAGCAAAACATTCCTTCACAGCTAAGAAAGCTTGTAATGCCGCATCAGCCCAGGTTGAAACATCTGAACCTTTTATAGTCATGTCCGTTAAAGGTTTAACCACAGAGGAGTAGTTCAAAATTAATTTACGGTAGTAGTGTGGGATTGTGAAACAGCTTTTATTGCATGAGCACTGTTATTTTGCTGCTTGGCCACAAGAGGCCGCAGTTTCCCCACACAGCTAAACACACTGCTCAGATTTAAATATTCATAGGAGGTGGAGCTGCGGTACACGGCTTACAACTTGGAGTAGTCGGCAGGATACAGGGACCATTATGGATGGGAACGTGGCAAGAGACCCTGAATCAGGACCCAGCTCAGGGTGCGCCTGCGCAAGGCCAGCTTTCCCCCCAACGCCATGTCCTCCCCAGTAGGATACATTCCCGTGGGGGCGCTGTTGCGTCATCTGCCAAAATTTGACGGTAAAGACATGACGTTGCAGGACTAGACTGAAAGGGTGCGGAGTGCGGTTACAATGGGTAACCTGACCCCCGAAATACAGGCAGAGGTTGCATTGGGGGCTCTAGAGGGCGACTTCAGACGGACAGTGATGGTAAGGCCCGAATCCGAGAGAGACACCCTAGAGAAAATATTCTCCCTGCTGGAGATAGCCAAGGGGGGGGGGGGGGGGGGGGGGGCGTGCTAGAGCAGTGCAGTTGAGGAGCCACTTCTTCAACCGACCACAGCAAGAGGGCTTGACTCTGATGTAGTATTCCAATGCCATACAGGAAACGCTCAATGACATACAGCAGCGAGATCCAGAGGCCATGGGAGCCTTACGGGAGGTGGGCTGGCTACTAAGAGATCAGTTCATAGTGGGGCTCTCCAACAAGTTCCTACAGGATATGCTGCAAGAGATGACCCAGACGGTGGCCGACATGACATTCTACAGTGTCTACCAAGCTGCCGTGGAGAGGGAGGAGGAGCACGTACCTGTGGCGGCGAGAATGGTGAGTAGCACTCATGCTACAAGGGACCGGTCGGGGTCTGAAGAATCCGAGTCCCTAAAGGATGTGGTACAGGCCCTGTGGACAGAATTAAGAGGACTACAGCTATAAGTGTCCCAGATGAAGGCAGAAACATCCCGGTCACCAGAAATGACCCCAGCATCCCGCGCCACTCCACCCAGGAAGACCCAGGTGTGGGGGCACGTCGAAAGAGGGTCCCTCTGTTGGCCTTGTCGACAGAACGGTCATATGGCCAGAGAGTGCCCCGAATGGATGGAGTCCGAGCCGACGTTAAACTTTACACCAAAAGCAAAGCCCTATCCGTGAGGAAAACGACCTGTATGCCAACAGTGAGTTGGAAGGCCAGAAGGTGCGCTTCCTACAGAAGGTGTGCTGATACAGGGTCGAAGTGCACCTTTATGCCCCTGCAGTTCTTCAAAAGACACTTTAGTCGTATGATGGAGCCAGAAGATGGGAGTGTCATCAGGCTGACGGTCGCCAATAACAGAAAGATGGACGTCCGAGGGATAGTCTGGATGTGGGTCCGCCTGTTTGGACAAGACGTTAGCAAGAAGGGGGTCGTGCTGGTGGACCATCCGTCCCGGAAAGGAAGGGACGTGACCCTAGGTATGAATGTACTGAGAGACCTAGACCATCAACTCTATGCCAAGGAAGGGCCGAAATATTGGCAACGGGCCACCACACACTGTCCGACCCAGAAGGTTTTACAACAGAAGGTGAGAAGCTGAAGTCTGCAAAAGAGTAACATTTCCAGTCGGCCCATAGAAGACGTGAAGGTGTCGCGGAGGACCCCGGTGAAGATCCCACCTCGACAAGAATGAATATTGATGCTGCCGGTGGGGGCTGGACGACGACTGAATGGACTGGAGGTCCTGATCGAGCCCGCTTATCAAGAGGAAACGCAGGCTCTCCCACTGGTAGCCTGGGCCCTTGCCATTGTGAAGAATGGATGTGTGCCTGTACACTGCCTAAATGTTAAAGACTGCGAGTTAACCATCCCCGGAAACACCTTGCTGGCCAACGTTTATGTCTCCGAGGGGGATAGCTCTCGATGAAGGAGCTTCACGATACATCCTGATAGAAGATCAGCCTGGACCTATGCTGTAGAGGTTCATCAAAGGGAGACCCCGACAGTGGAGTGGAATGGTCGGGTGATCATGGCCCGGATAGAGGTGGACTGCAAGACTCTGACTTCCGGACAACAGAAGTTGCTCGAAGACACCCTCTGGGAATTTCAAGAGGCATTCTCGCGACTTCGGGTGTGCTTCCGCCATTGAAATCCCTACCGGCAATGTTGCACCGATTAGGGAGCGTTACCGGCAAATCCCACCTAATATGTACCAGGAGGTGAAGGATATGGTAGCCAGCATGTTGGAAAACCCGGTGATCCAGGAGAGTCAAAGTCCTTGGGCTGCTCCAGTAGTCTTGGTGCGGAAGAAAGATAGGAGTCTCCGGTTCTGCGTGGATTATTGGAAGCTGAATGCCCAGACCGTCCAAGATGCCTACACCCTTCCACGGATTGAGGAGTCGTTGTCCACCCATGCGAAGTTCTTCTCGACTCTTGACCTGGCCAGTGGGTATTGGCAGGTATCGGTGGCCAAGAAGGACAAAGCGAAGACAGCCTTTATTCTACCTATGGGACTCTACAAGTTCAACCGGATGTCATTCGGTCTCTCCAATGCCCCGGGAACATTCCAGTGGTTGATGGAGCACTGTCTGGGGGATCTTAACTTCGAGTCAGTATTGATATACAGTACAGACCAAAAGTTTGGACACACCTTCTCATTCAAAGAGTTTTCTTTATTTTCATGACTATGAAGGCATCAAAACTATGAATTAACACATGTGGAATTATATACATAACAAACAAGTGTGAAACAACTGAAAATATGTCATATTCTAGGTTCTTCAAAGTAGCCACCTTTTGCTTTGATTACTGCTTTGCACACTCTTGACATTCTCTTGATGAGCTTCAAGAGGTAGTCCCCTGAAATGGTCTTCCAACAGTCTTGAAGGAGTTCCCAGAGATGCTTAGCACTTGTTGGCCCTTTTGCCTTCACTCTGCGGTCCAGCTCACCCCAAACCATCTCGATTTGGTTCAGGTCCGGTGACTGTGGAGGCCAGGTCATCTGGCGCAGCACCCCATCACTCTCCTTCATGGTCAAATAGCCCTTACTTTCAAAGTTTTCCCAATTTTTCGGCTGACTGACTGATGTTCATTTCTTAAAGTAATGATGGCCACTCGTTTTTCTTTACTTAGCTCCTTTTATTCAGTAGGACTATCAGCTGTGTATCCACCTGACTTCTCCTCAACGCCACTGATGGTCCCAACCCCATTTATAAGGCAAGAAATCCCACTTATTAAACCTGACAGGGCACACCTGTGAAGTGAAAACCATTTCAGGGGACTGCCTCTTGAAGCTCATCAAGAGAATGCCAAGAGTGTGCAAAGCAGTAATCAAAGAAAAAGGTGGCTACTTTTAAGAACCTAGAATATGATATATTTTCAGTTGTTTCACACTTGTTTGTTATGTATATAATTCCTCATGTGTCAATTCTTAGTTTTGATGCCTTCAGTGTGAATTTACAATTTTCATAGTCATGAAAATAAAGAAAACTCTTTGAATGAGAAGTTGTGTCCAAACTTTTGGTCTGTACTGTACCTTGACCAAATAGTAGTGTTTGGGGCCTCCTTTGAAGATCATCTCCAGAAGCTGAGACAGGTCCTAGGACGGCTACGAGACCATGGGCTCAAGATCTAGCCCAAGAAATGCCAACTGTTTCGACAGCAGATAGAGTATTTGGGACATGTGGTCACCCCGGAGGAGGTAAAACCGGCCCCAAGCAAGGTCTAAGCTGTCCAGAAGTGGCCCCAGCCAAGTACACTATGAGAGGTGCGGGCGTTCGTGGGACTGGCCAGCTACTACAGGAGGTTTATACCCAAATTTGCTCATTTGGTGGGCCCGTTAAACGAGTTATTGAGGGGCACTGCGGGAGGCCCGAGTAATCGTCCTATCAACTGGGGACCCCAGTAACAAGAGGCCTTTGAGGCAGTCAAGGAGGCGCTGACCAGTGCCCTGATTCTGACTTATGCGCAGTTCGACACCCCATTCCTGCTGTACACTGACAGAAGTCTACATGGTCTGGGGACCGTGTTATCCCAAGTCCAGAATGGACATGAGAGAGTCATTGCCTATGGCAGCCAGTCTCTGAAGGAGTCAGAGCACAACCTTGACAACTATAGCTCCTTTAATATGGAACTACTGGCGCTAGTGTGGGCCATGACCGAAAGGTTCGCAGAATAACTGACAGGTGCAGAAGTGACCGTAATGATGGACAACAACCCGTTAGCCTATCTGGAAAATGCCAAGCTCTGTGCTCTTGAGCAGAGGTGGTTGGCTCGCCTTTCTAAGTTCCAATATCGCATCAAGTTCCGGTCAGGCATGGAGAACGGCAACGCCGATGCACTCTCCCAAGTCCCTGTAAGGGCGTCGACTCAGAGAGCTGATGAGGAGCTAGAGGACACTGAAACTCCAGACCTTGGTCGATTACCCATGTTCCAGGACGTGGCCCATTCAAGTGGGGTGGCGTCTGGGATGTCCATGGTGTTGGGAAAGATGTTGGCTGATTGGGAGAGAGTCCAGAATGGCTGCCCGGACCTGTGGAAAGTGAGAGAATGGGTTCGGACCAAGACCTGGCCTCAGCCGGAGGAGCGGGCCTGTCTGACTCCAGAGGGCCAAAAGTTGTTGAGGCAGTGGGATAAGCTGACTGTTGCCCAGGGCCTCCTGTGTCGGACCATATACTTACAGTCAGAGCTGCAGCACCGGCAACAGATTGTCATCCCCATGTCATTGGGACCAGAGGCCACCCGGGAAGCCCATGAGAGGGGTGCCCATTTTGGGAGTGACAAAACGTTCAAGTGGCTCCAACGGCTGGTATTCTGTCCAGTTCTGGCAGACATGGTGGCCGAGGCCTGCATTAAGTGTTGTCCCTGCAGGCTGAGCAAGAGTTCTAAACAGCGGGCTCCTGTCCAGGCCATCTGGACTTCAGCGCCACTAGAGCTTCTTATGATCATTTATGTGCAGATTGGATACTCTATCTCAGGACACTTGTACTGTCTAGTCATGACAGACGATTTCACAAAATATGCGGTGGCTGTACCCACCTGAGACAAGACAGCAGAGTCTACCGCCGAAGCGGTCTGCAAACACTTTATACAGGTGTTTGGGTGTCCACAGAGAATACATTCAGACCAGGGGGTATGTTTCCAGGGTACTCTAATGAACAAACTGTACCAGCTGTATGTGATAGAACACTCCCGCACTACGTCCCCGTCCCCCCCCCCCCGTATCACCCCCAAGAAAACGCTTCAACCGCACTTTGCTCCAGATGCTGCAGACTCTGGAGGATAGCCAAAAGGCTCAGTGGCCCGAATACCTACCTGAACTGATGTGGGCCTATAACAACATGGTACACAGTAACACCGGATACTCTCCACATATGCTCATGTTTGGGAGAGCCGGACGGGAGACGGAAGACCTACACATGCCCGACCCGATGGAACCACCACTGAGAAGTACCACTGCATGGGTGCAAGAGCACCGCCGCTGGCTGAGAGCGGTCCACAAGGTTGTGGGGTAGCGCCTGAGACAAGTGGTACACCCTAACCCAAGACCAGTGCAGAGGGATAGGTATGCCCCGGGTGATCGAGTGATGGTCAAAGCCAAACAGCCGTCTGGGAAGTTGGATGGGCAATGGGAGGCGGTCCTATAAACAGTGAAGAGAAGGGTAGACCCTGCCATCCCGGTCTATGAGGTAGAGCCAATAGGGACTGGGGGACCCTCATGAAACTTACACCATAACATGTTGAGATGTTGTAATTTGGACGAGCCAGTGTACATGGAGGAGATGCCTCCTCCTGCTCAGTGTCCAGAGGAAAGCCCCCAGTAATCCCAGAGGCCCCAGTGGTGGCAAGTTTACCACCCAGATGTAGCGCTGAACAGTCAGCAGTGCCTCCCCATCACATGTCCCCAGTGCTTCTGAGCCTTCCACTCTGCGAAGGTCAACCAGGGCCAACGCCCAGGGCCCATGCACAGAACGAGTTTGTATGGGGAGGGTTGCCGAGGACGACAACTTCTAGTAGGGTGGCATGTGAGTGTCACGATACTAGTGGAATACTGCTGGAATCCAATGGCAGGGACAAGGCCTGTACACAGGAAGCACCAGAGTCTTGAACAGGAGGTTGCAGGACTGAAGGATAAAGCAAAGCCAGGCAGGCAGAGCCGTTAACGGTAGCAACGGTGCAGGACCTAAGGATGCAGCAGAGCCAGGCAGGCGGAGCCATTACCGGTAGCAATGGTGCAGAACCGAAGGATGCAGTAGAGCCGAGGTCAGACGAGCAATGGGTCAGGGCAGGCGGCACAGGAACATAGTCAGGCAATCCGAGTCGGCAACAGGAGGTAAGCAGGATGTCACAGAGTAGCAGGGTAAACCGCAAGGAGGAGGAACAAACCAGAGATCTAGATCCAAGCAAGAAGACTGCACAAGCAGAAGCTAACACACAATACTCAAGCAATTAGTAACAGGCTTCAGAGGTTTAAATGTGAAACTGGACGTAAGATGGCAGGCAGCTGAGACACAATCCACCATCTTAACTGAGGGCGAACTTGAGGGCAAGACAATCTGAACTAAACAGACATAGCAGGATGATTCCTGACAGTGAGATTGTGAAAAATCTCTTATTGCATATACACTGTTATTTTGCTGCTTGGCCACAAGAGGCGGCTGTTTCCCCACACAGATAAACAGACTGCTCAGATTTAAATATTCATAGGAGATGGAGCTGTGTGTCTAGAGGAAGGAAGCTGGCGTCCATCTTAGTTGCAGACTGGAAAAGTGTGTGAGAGAAGTAATCCATTAACATCCAAGCGTGGAATCACCCTTTTGCGACGAGAACTGCAGCCAAGTGAAGCTAATCATGTCAAGGACACAGATCTCTCCCAGGAGAAGGAGTACAGCTGCCAGGATCGCTGATGAGAGCTGAAGCGCAAAGCAACGGACCCTGCGGTACTGCACGTGTGTTGGATGAGTCTTTGTTCAGTTCGCAGTCACCAGCTGAGGCAGAGCAGACCCGGGTCGGTAAGACAGAGCATGCACGAACCTCAATATAAGATTGGCGCCTAAATACTAGAGACTGAAATCAAACCTGCCGGTATTTAGTTAGTTAGTTTTGCTGAGTGGCAGGCTAACAAGAATTGCTGCTTGTTTATCACAAGGACTAATCAGTTAAATTTTGGTTCGCTCCGGAGAACAGAGAGGAACTTCACCATTATCTCCAATTACCTCAGCATGTTTATCGGGAGTGATGTATATATTAGGCAAATGCCACATTACAATTTGGGGAATAGGGAGGGGGTATTACTGTATAGTCTGGTAAGATTGTAAGCTGTTGTGTTGCACCGCGGGCTAGCCTGTACCTTACACCCCAAACAATCGTTCCTGTTCTTTAGGGTAATAACAGATATGGCGAGGCAGTGCTAACTCTGCTTGCAGTAGGTAAATTGCCCAAGTTGTTGTAGGTTAAATTGCTCAAGTGTTTTCCGGCTAGCACCGGAGGGCGCCGTGCTGTGCAACACAGGGGTCTCGGCTTCCGGGCTGAGTGTATGTTACCTCATTTTATTTTCCGTTCATTTCGGATTGTGTTTAATACCCTGTTGCAGTATAAATTTTACAAAAGCTGGTGTCAGTGGTGCTTTCCGTGTTCGTGACTTCGCTGTATCCTGGGGAGCCCACCCCGGTACATGGCTTACAGTAGTTGGTGAACCCCAAAAACCGCATAAGCGCTTTCAAATTTTTGGGTCGATCCCAGTCCAACACAGCACCGACCTTCTCTGGATCCATACGAAAACCTGAAGATGAGAGTAGATAACCCAGGAATTGCACTTCCTGACCTGCATATACACACTGCTCCATCTTAGCAAACAATTTATTCTGTAAAACCTGTCTCACGTGATCCTGATGAGAGAGAATAAATTAGTATGTCATCGAGATACACAACAACAAACCTCCCCACCAGATGATGAAAGATATCATTAACAATATGCTGGAAAACCGCAGGAGCATTAGTTAACCCAAACGGCATGACCAGACTCTCAAAATGACCCTCTGGGGTATTATACGCCATCTTACATTCATCCCCTTCCTTGATCCTGACCAGATTATATGCCCCCGCTTAAATCTAACTTGGAGAACACCTTGACACCGACAATCTGGTTAAACAGGACAGGAATCAAAGGAAGGGGGTACAGATCACGGACTGTAATCCGATTGAGCTCACAGAAGTCCAGACATGGCCTAAGAGTTCCGTCTTTCTTCTTTACAAAGAAAAACCCTGCCGCCACTGGGGACTTGGAAGGTCTAATATGTCCCTTAGCCAAACTTTCGGCAATATACCCTTGCATGGCCGCTCTTTCGGGTTCAGAAACGTTATATAGCCTAAATTTGGGCAACTTTGCTCCGGGAATAAGATTGATAGGGCAATCATATTCCCGATGTGGGAGTAACCACTGGCAACCACTCTCAGAGAACACATCAGAAAAATCAGAAATGAAGGAGGGAACAGCATTAGTGGTCAAGACAGAGATGTATTAAGACAGTTGTCCATGCAAAAAAATCACTCCAATCGAGAATCTGTCTTGCTTGCCAGTCAATGGTAGGATTATGTTTGCTCATCCATGGTAAACCCAGAACCCACAGAGCAGGCAGACCCTCCAGCACAAAACACGAAATGGATTCCTGATGAAAATCACCCACTCTTAAACGGATGTCCTGCACCATCTGTGACAAATATTTCTGAGTAAGTGGTGCGGAGTCTATTGCAAACACCGAAATATTTTTCTCTAATGCACTTGTTGTTAACCCATGCATACAGACGAACTGACCATCGACTAGGTTAACCCCTGCCCCACTGTCAATGAACACCTCAATTCCCACAGTTTTGGACTCTAGCGCCACTTCGGCAGACAGGAGAGATCGGGTACTACCAGTAAATGACAAAAGTAAGTTCTCTGACTCCCCACCCACACCACCAAGAGTAAGATGGGAATTAGAAGTTTTTTTCTTTTGTTTTCACCTTGCTGAACGTAAGGACAAACATTAACAAAATGTCCCCTTTTTCCACCGAAAAAACATACTCCTTTCTTACTAACACTCTTGCAAGTAGGTCCAGGGGTAGCTCCCCCTAACTGCATAGGTTCTTCACCAGTTATAAACTCAGGAGTCTCTCCACCCAGAGGGCCAGAGGAAGCCGCCATTTTATATGATAGTTCTTCCTGAGAGTGAGGGACCTTAGATCTCTCTCTCAGGCGTCTATCTATACATACAGCAAGGGACATAGCTGCTTCCAATGACTCTGGATTTTTGCGAAAAGCCAACGCGTCCTGTATCTTCTCGGCTAATGGAGAGCTGGATCATTCCACTCCGTGTCCGTAGCCCATCTCCTAAATTCAGACCAATAGATTTCTGCAGAACGCTCTCCCTGCCGTAAACCGTGTAACTTGGTCTCGGCCAGGGAGATCCGATCCGGGTCATCGTAAATAAGACCTAGAGCTCTGAAAAATTCATCTACCGACCGGAGGGACAGTGATCCGGTCGGTAGAGAAAAAGCCCAAGACTGAGCGTCCCCTTTAAGCAACAAAATGATAATACCAACTCTTTGACTCTCATCCCCAAATGAGAACAGACGTAACTTAAAGTACAATTTACATGACTCTCTGAACTGAATGAAATTATCGCTTCCCCCAAAAAAATCGGTCCGGAAGTGCAACCTTAAGTTCAGGACAGGCCTTGTAACTACTACGGGCACCAGAAACCTGTGATCCCTGGATCTGCATGCGGATGTCAGCTACCTCCAAAGACAGACCCTGCAATTGTCCAGCCAGTGCAGCAATAGGGTCCATAGCCTCATTGACACAAACAAAAATGACGGTTTACGGCGGTTGATAATACACTCCACACCGAACACAGGAGGGAGGGGGGAATAGTACTAGGCCTGGAAATTAAGGAAAGGTCACCACCTGGTAAGTCCCTAAACCGAGCCCTGACTACTAACAGTATGAACAGACCTCGATGGTAGGAATGTTCATACGCCAGAGCCTAAGGCCCTGTATCACTCTACAGGGCCCTGGAAACAGAGTCAGGACAACAGGTGACCTGTTCCTTCCCAGCTTAAGGAACAGGAGACCCCCTCAGGCCTAATACCAAAAGGAAAGGGAAAAAACACAAACAAACAATAGGAAGAAATGACACTTAACCCTGAAGTATGCGGATGAGCAGGAACTCATAGGAGAACCAACACCAGCGCTTCCACAGCCAAAAGGAGCTATCAACCACATAGCATTATGGGTGAGGCCAAACTAAATAGGAGTTGGAATGACCACTTAATCTGCACTTGAGACAAGAGGTGTGGTCATGACCAGCAACAACATTGAACAAAGTGAAACCAAAGGGACTGTCAGATAACATCACGTGCAGCCAGTCTCTTAGATCTTATGACCCCTGTCACTGGAGAGACCGTGACATCTGGAATAAAAATTGGTCTACAGGATGTTGGCCAGATTTTTGAGTAGGGAAGAAATTTACAGCTAATATAGTGCTCTTAGAATTATTTCCAGTTTTAGATGCAATAGAAGTTTGGGGTTCATTTTTTAAAAATAAGATAATTTGTCTTTTCACGGATAATAAAGGTGTGATTTTTGCCATCAATACACTGTCTTCTAAATGTGAGAGGACAGTTCGCTTGTTGAGACATTTGGTGTTGTGCTGTATGTCCTTTAACATTTGGTTGAAAGCAAAGCACATTCCTGGTAGGAAAAATGATATAGCTGACTCTTTGTCTCGTTTCCAGTGGAGGAGATTTCGGGAGTTGGTTCCATCAGCATAGAAAGTAGGGACCCCTTGTCCTTCATACTTATGGGACCTGCTGCGGGATTAGTAGCTGATAGTATCCGTAGTTCTGTGGCACTTAGAACATGGGCTTCCTATTCAGCCGCATGGAAGGATTGGTTGTCGTTTAGTCAGTCAGTTCAATAGAATCCGTCAGCTAATATTGAAAAGTTAGGCCTGCTGTTTGTTTCATCACTCATGTCCAAAAAGTTTTCTTACTCTCATATTGTTAAAATAGTGTCTGGAGTGTAATTTTTTCAGAGGTTAATTGGTCAGGCATCTCTCGCTAGTGTATTTATCATTAAGCAGATGTTGAAAAGATATTGCAAGGCTAATTTTAACTCCGATTTGAGACATCCTATCTTTTTAGAGCTGTTGGAAAAAATGTTGAGCAAGATGGGTCAGTTGGGCCGGGAGTCAATTTATTTCTTTAAATAGTTGGTCCAATTCTTTGTTGTGTCCAGTCAGAGCTGTTACAGCTTGGCTGGAAATTAGACCGGTAGTGCAAGGTGCTTTTTTAATTCACTCTAATTTAAGCCCACTAACGAAATTTCAATTCAATTCTTTGCTTAAAGGGATCCTGTCATCTGGATTTTGGGTATAGAGCTGAGGACATGGGCTGCTAGATGGCCGCTAGCACATCCGCAATACCCAGTCCCCATAGATCTCTGTGCTTTTATTGTGTCAAAAAAAGATTTTATAGATATGTAAATTAACCTTAGATGAGTCCTGTCAGAGATGAGTCCTGCGTTCTCTGATTTTGAGCACAGCCATGCCCAGTGGTGTATCTTGGTTTTGTGCTGCCCTAGGCGAGACTAAACTCGGGCACCCCCCCTAATATAAATTTGACCCACCCCTTCCTGTCACGACCAAACCCCTTCCTCTGTAAACCCCACCCCTTCCTATTTAGGCCACACCCTTTCCTGTTTTGCATAACGATATTAAGACATTTATCGCGATAACGATATTTATCGCGATAAATACCCGTTTAAAAGAAAAAAACACAAGGAGACGTTATACTGTATGGGGCAGCCTCAAGGAGACGTTATACTGTATGGGGCAGCCTCAAGGAGACGTTATACTGTATGGAGGCAGCCTCAACAAGACGTTATGGGGCAGCCTCAAGGAGACGTTATACTGTATGGGGGCAGCCTCAAGGAGACGTTATACTGTATGGGGCAGCCTCAAGGAGACGTTATACTGTATGGGGGCAGCCTCAAGGAGACGATATACTGTATGGGGGGCGGGGGCAGCCACAAGGAGACATTATACATATTGTATGGGGGCAGACATAAGGAGATGTAATACTGTATGGGGGGCGGGGGCCGGGGGCAGCCACAAGGAGACACTAAACTGTATGAGGGGGTGCCACAAGCAAATAGTGCACTCTGCACTGTGTCATAAATAAAGGTGGTATGTGTGTCAGACTGTCTATGGTGGCCCTGGCCTCTCCTTGAGGCTGCCCCATACAGTCTGTATGGGGCAGCCTCAAGGAGAGGCCAGGGCCACCATAGACAGTCTGACATACCACCTTTATTTATGAGTCTCACTCTCACAGTGCACTATTTGCTTTTTAACTCTCGTCTCACTCACTCCTGTTCCTCTGCCTGGACTGGACCTGGATATTCCTCGCAGGGCAGGCCAGGAGTCAGGCGAAGTGGCCAACTCTGTTCTGTCACTGTGTGAGGAGGGAGGTCTGTAGAGACTTTTCCCGTGGCTGCCGCTTTTGTTGTGAATATTCCGTTCCACTGCGCATGCGCGAAAAAAGACGGCTCGGCACAGGCGCAGTAGGAGCCGAAGGTAGCAGAAAATTTCGGCGCGAGCGCATGCGCAGTGGGCCGAAATATTCTACCTTTGGCGCGTTCACGCTACGGGAGAATCCTCCGCACCTGCGCCGACAAACCCCCGGCAGATCCAATCAGGAGCCGAGGTGAGAGACACACCTCCCACGTCGCTACCGGAAGTGACGTGGGTAGCAAAAAATTCCTGGTAGGTGAAAATTCCGGAACGCCTGAGGTCGGGAGGAAGTCAGGAGGACTCGGGAGGAGGGTCACTCCTTCACTATGCGGCGCCGGCGATGCCGCTCGCATAGTGAAGGATCGGCAAGCATCGGACAAAGGGGAAAAAAACGTTTGGCACATTTTACTATCACTAGGCAAACAAGGCATTTTGCCGCCCCATTGGCAAGTGCCGCCCTAGGCAAATGGCTTGTTTGCCTCGTGATAGATTTGCCTCTGGCCATGCCCACTGTGAAGGAGCCCAGCACCACCCCGCATCCTCCGAATCTCCTCCTTGCATCGCGAGATTACGGCGTTCTGGGGGGGGGGGGGGTGCTCTGTTAGAGGCATGACTTGTGGGATTTTGTCGCCCAGCTAATGCTGGGTGGACTTTTGGTCAAGATTTATTGGTTATTGATGAGATTTATATTATCTATTTATGGTTATTTATTCTTTATGGATTATTTAATTAAATATATATTGGTGCAATTTTATGGGTAACCCCAAAATAAAGTAACACGTCCGTTTATCCAAATATATGTTTTGGTGTCCTCTTATTTATTTAGAGTATTATGTGACTTGTGTCACCATGTATGGGGCCCCCCAGAGCGTTATGCTTGGGGGACTCATGGGGACACAGTCACTAGGATTATGTGTGGGTTTTGGTGTTTAGTTTTAGTGTTTTGGCTGTTCGGTGGTTTTGTGTTCTCCCTTCACCCATGTTTGTGTTTTGTGTTCCCAAGTCTTACCTGAGGTGAATCTAGTTCTAGTCGGTCTCGGTTCTTCTGCCCAGCGACGGTTCCTGATTATCCAGCTGTACATTGGTTCCGGTGTTTTGAGGCGGGAGAATTCTTCTCAGCTGATTTGGCTGGATCCTCTGGCGTCGGGAAACCTAGGGATTTAAAAGAAGGGACATCGCCATTAGTACCTGGCAGTTGAAGAAGATCAGGACCAGCGCCGCCCTCCCTCCGCTGTTTTAGTCGTGTTGCCTTTATTCGGGGGATTTTGTCGCCCAGCTAATTTTGGGTGAACTTTTGGTCAAGATTTATTGGTTATTGATAAGATTAATATTATCTATTTATAGTTATTTATTCTTTATGGATTATTTTATTAAATATTTATTGGTGCAATTTTATGGGTAACCCCAAAATAAAGCAACATGGCCTTGTTTATCCAAATACATGTTTTGGTGTCCTCTTATTTATTTAGAGTATTATGTGACTTGTATGACCATGTGAATTATGTCCAATATCTATTTTGTATTCACGGTTAGTATCACCTTATGCACATCACACCCTTGAATAGTGATGGCCAGTTCGCAGTGTTCGCCGACGATCTGCCATCTGCTCCCGGTGACCGCATGTGTTTCAAAGCGGTTCGCGGCGCAGGCACAGGTAAGGACTTACCCCTGCATCGCCGGGCTTGGGAATAAAGATGGCAGATCGCATGTGTTCGTCGGCGAACACAGCAAACTGGCCATCACTGCCATTGAAGCTTTCAGATTATTATATTTGTATTCCTTTACTGCTTTATAACCCTTGCAGAGAGGGTTTCTACTTCATATAAAATTGTGACAGTGTCAACCACTTAGAATGTTACGTGTCATACAGTTTCAGGGAAATAAATCTGCAGTAGTAAAGTGCTGAAATTAACAGCAATAATATGTAGACAGGGACTCTTTAAATATAAGTGTCTATAGAATATAACAATGGGTACTATTTTGCACTGGAGTTCAGCGCCGAGCGCTGCTTATGCAGTCTTTCCGAAAAGGAAACGGCAGTAGGACTTCTGGAGGAGAACTCTGTTGTACCCGCCATCTATCTGCGTAGTCATTGACTTACAGGGATGCCCTCCTGATGCGCTATGTCCTTTCCAGAAGGACTGCAGAGTGAGGCCTCCTGCACACAGCCTTTTTTTTTCCCGTTTACTGGCCGTTTTTTGCGTTCCGTATACGGTCCGTATATGGAACCATTCATTTCAATGGTTCCGCAAAAAAAACGGAATGTACTCCGTATGCATTCCGTTTCCGTATTTCCGTTTTTCCGTTCCGTTTTAACATAGAACATGTCCTATTATTGCCCGCAAATCACGTTCCGTGTCTCCATTCAAGTCAATGGGTCCGCAAAAAAAACGGAACACATACGGAAATGCATCCGTATGTCTTCCGTTTCCGTTCCGTTTTTTGCTGAACCATCTATTGAAAATGTTATGCCCAGCCCAATTTTATCTATGTAATTACTGTATACTGTATATGCCATATGGAAAAACGGAACGGAAAAACGGAACAAAAACTGAAACACAACGGAAACAAAAAACGGAATAACGGATCCGTGAAAAACGGACCGCAAAACACTGAAAAAGCCATACGGTCGTGTGCAATAGGCCTTAGTGTCCATTCCTCCAAATTAAAGATCAGGTAGGCTATCTGGCTGGCTGGCTGCATACCCACTGTTTTAACCCTTTATGAGCTGTATCTCAGAAGGGTGCTTACACATGTTTTTGTCTTGGCTGTTTTTTTTAGCCCCCTCCCAGAAATGCAACCAAAAACACCAGATTTTTGCATCATTTTTGGCCAAACAGTGTTTTTGAGCACAGGTGCTGCAATTTTACAATGCACCATTGACCCTAATGACATAACTTGTTTATTAAAAAAGCAGCAAAAAACATGCACCAAAAAAACCGCAAAAAGCCTAAAAAACACCAAAGGTTGTTGTCGCACATAGGCTGTTGATTTTTTTTATTTATTAATGAGACCTGGTACATTTTTTTTACTGGCATTTTTGCAGCATTTTGTAGTCATAAAACGATGGCTCCAGATGTTGCATGGAAGTCTATGGGGAAATGTTAAAGTCACAGACAATAGGGGCATATTGCTAGGATATGCCCCCATTGTCTTATAGGTGTTGGTCCCACCTCTGGACCTGCACCTATATCGGGAACGGAGCCCCGCAAAGTGGTGGATGGAGAACTCCGATCTGGCCACCACCAAGCACTCTCCCCATAGAAGTGAATGGAAGCACACCGCGCATGATCAGCCACCCCTCCCCTTCACATCTATGGGCCCGATGGAAATAGCCAAGCCAGCCGTCAGCTATTTTCAGCAGCCACATAGATAATGAATGGAGGTTGGCTGTGCATACGCAGTGCACCCTCCACCACTTTCGGGGCACTGTTCTCGATATAGGTGCAGGACCCAGTCGTGGGACCCACACCTATAAGACAATGGGGGCATATCCTAGCGAGGATATGCCCCCATTGTCTGTGATGAGACAACCCCTTTAACTGTGTTTTTTGTAGTGGTGTTTTTCACCCTTGAGGTGTGCTTTTTTGTCTCAATGGTTTATATTAAATCATAGTATTAAATTATAGTTTAATCCCATGGACATTCATTGTTTTTTTTTATTTATTTTTTTTATACCCTGCTTGAAAAATATGCAATTGCATAATAAAGCTTGCACCCTCAAGTGATGGTGTGGGCCCAGCTGTGAGGACCCCTGAGTGTTCAGGGGTTAGGCCTTATTCACACAGATAGGTCTCGTTCACATTTCCATGTCAGTGTCACTTCCATGAAAAAAAGCATACGTGTTTCATCCGAGAAGATATCCATGAAGGATCCGCGATTGGTCCATTTGTCCGTTTTTACTTTAGGTGTGTGATCTGTAATTCACAAACGTTGCTGAAAGGTAATTTCAAGAGCATTTCCTATCTGACTTCCGTGAAAAATTTATGCACCACGGATGACATCCGTATGATGTACGTGATTTTCACAGACCCATAGACTTACATGGGCACGATTGGTCCGCGACACGGATCAAAGTAGGACATGCTTCCGCTGTTTTTCTGCGGATGCATGGAACGTAAAATTTCACAAAAATGTGAACATACCATAGATTTCTTATGGGTCAGCATGCTGTCTGCTAAAAATGCTGACAGCACACATCCGTTAAAAGCAGATATGTGAACAAGGACTTAGTGTTTGATTAGTGATTCCTATCAGTGAATGTCAGACTAAAACCAGGTGCAGGTCAAAAACACAGAACAGGTACAAATTTCCATTATACCATATCTCTGTGTAGCCTTCACTCCTGGTTTTCGCTCATAATCAATGATAGAAATCACTGATTAAACACTGACTGTGTGAATGGAGCTATAGTGTAGCTGATACTATTATGCTGCACTGTTATGGAGGGATTTTAGCTGTCACTGTTATGGGGCAATGTGACAGCCCATACTGTATGCTCAGGTGCACTCTGGTATGTGACAGGTGTTTCAAGTAACTTATCTACCAAGATCAATATATGTAAAGAAAACTCAGCACCCTCCAAAATCGGAGTATCACATATACACCACCAAGCACCCAGAGAGAAGATCCCTATGGTGCGGTACAATGGATAAATCTGATGGGCTGAGGAAGGTCCTATAAGGCTGGGGGTGCACGGCGATCTATGGAGCAACACCTGACCCAGAACCAAAGATCACTATGTAGCAGTGCGGCCAGTTAATTGAATGGGGTCGCAGCGTGACTCGCAAGTTGCTGTGACCCCAAAATCACAAAAAAAAGTCAAGCCTCCTGTTTTTTTTTTTGCAATTCTGGGATCATGGGAACACCATTCTGGTCTCTGGCTGCACTGCTACACAGTGATTTATTATTTTACTCACTTAGATAGCACTAACATATTCCACAGCGCTTTACAGACATTATCATCACTTGCTTTCCCCAATGGAGCTCACCATCTAAGGGCTCTTTCACATGAACGAGTTTTCCTTCCAGATGTGGCGCTTGTAACGAACACATAGCATCCAGACTCAATCCTCATTTTAATCGTTCTGTGTACATGAGCAGTGATGGCCAGTTCGCATTGTTAGCCCGCAAACATATGCGGGCTGCCGTCTTTTTTCACAAGTCCGGCGAGGCACAGGTAAGCCCTTCTAATATTCATGTCAACTATGATGGAATGTATGTGTACGAAAAATCAAATATAAATATGCTTCCAAGGTGAATATAGGGATAATAATCTACATAGTGGACAAATATAGGTCTGAACTCATTGAGTTTATTATTACACTATATAAATGAAAGTTTTAATCGATCCTCTTATGTAGTATGTATGGTAGATGAAATTGCATGATTTTCCTATTTTATGACGTAAAGTCATGATTTTATTAAATACACGGAGGCGAGTATTGCATCACTCCTTCTTTACTGAAATTCCACAGCAGCAAAGAATTAACATAAAAAATCAAGGACAACCCCAAACAACCCCTCCCAATAGATAGTCCATAAATAGGTCCTCCTCTGTCATCTCTTCCTCTTTCTTTGATGTGAAACACACTCGAATACTGGACCGAACCTCTTCCAACGGAAACTCCAACCGGAAACCATGAACCGAGAAACTGGAACCAGAGCTCAACCGGAGCATCGGCCAACTGGCATCAAGTACTTCCTGGAAACATCACTAGGTATATATCGGGAATCAACCTACGGAAAGAAAAACAGGATAATACGAGGTAATTCTCAGAATCTAAAATTTTATCCAAGCATGTGGAAGACAAAAGCGTCAATTATAAATAACATATAATACAATCATCTGGTCATCAGCTATAAATAACACATAAGCAAAACAAGAAGGGAGGGAAAAAAGTAGGGTGGGCAATACTCGCCTCCGTGTCTTTAATAAAATCATGACTTTACGTCATAAAATAGGAAAATCATGCAATTTTATAACAAGACACGGAGGCTCGTATTGCAAGTTTAAAGCGATGAAATCACAGCAGAAAAAGCATGTGGAGGTGGCCTGAAATAAAATTCCCTAAACGTTGAAGCTCTAGACCAATCAGCTAAACGCAGAACATCCTCCAGACGGGCACCTGCAACGGTCATGGAGGTAGCCGAAGCTCCTCTAACCGAATGAGCTGTGAATACCGACGTATCAACCCCGGCTTGAGAAAGAATCCACTTAACCCAACGGGATAAGGTGACACTAGTAACCGGGAGAAACGGTCTGCGGAAGGAAATGAACAATTGCGGGGCAGAAGGAATACGTAAGGAAGTCGTGCGGTCTAAGTACTCTTTCAAACATTGCACCGGGCAAAGAGCTTGGTTATCAGGAAAAGCCGGGTAGGATACCGACCGAATATTAGTCCTTGTGCGGCGAGATATATTATTGGAGACACCACTTGGAGTAAAAGACAGAGCATCAGAATCCAAGGCTCGCACATCTGAAACCCTTTTGCAGGAGATCAAACACAGCAGGGTGACCAGCTTCGCCGAAAGTTGGCGTAGAGACAAAGAAGAATTGAGGGGCCAACCAGAGAAAAATTGAAGAACCAACATAACATCCCAGGAACTAGTGAAACGGGGTCTAGGAGGACGAGATAACCGTGATCCCTTCAGAAGCCGACACACCAAAGGGTGTTGACCCGCCGGGCAACCCGCAAACCCTTGGCGGCGAGAAGATATGGCTGAACGGAAGAGGTTAATGGACCTATAAGCCTTACCCTCTTCATAAAGAGACGACAAAAACTCGAGCATGTCCGTCACAGGAGCCGAAAAGGGATCCAGACCCCGCCCCACGCACCAGTCAGACCAACGTTTCCAGGCTGACTGATAAGCGCGTCGGGTGCCGGGGGCCCACGCGCTCTCCAGAAGGGAACAAGCCGTTCCCGATAAGCCTGTGATGTCCCAACGTTCCCTGAAACTCTGCACACAAGGAGACGAAGGGAGCCGTCCGTCACTAGTGGATGAAGCTGGTCCAGAGGTCCACGAAGGAGATCTGGAAACGATGGAAGAAGACGGGGGTCCTCCACTAGAAGTTCCAGAAGTTGAGGGAACCATGATTGGGCTTGCCAAAAGGGAACTATCAGCACCAAGTCCGCCAGCTGATGACGAACCTGTGATAGCACCCGTGGGATGAGCGCAAATGGGGGAAAGGCGTAAGCCAGTTGACCCGACCAATCCTGTAGTAGGGCGTCCACAGCTTCCGACAGAGGGTCCGGCCTCCAACTGTAGAAGCGCGGGAGCTGGGCGTTCCAACGTGAGGCAAAGAGGTCCATAGAGAGGGGCCCCCAAACCGACATGATGGAGGAGAACACCGCTGGATCTAATCTCCAATCGCTGAAGTCCGATGAGTGACGAGAACTCCAATCCGCGAAAGTATTGTGTAGTCCTGGGATATATTCCGCGACTACCGTGAAGCCTTTGTCTAGGCAAAAGGACCAAAACTCTTTCGCCAGATGGGTTAGGATCGATGAATGGGTGCCCCCCATGGCATTGACATAACGCACGGCCGACACGTTGTCCATCCTGAGTCTGATCCTGTCGTTGGTGAAGCTGCGGATGGCGAAAGATCCCGCCAACAGTTCCAGAGCGTTTATGTGGAGATGATATTCGTTGCCTGACCAGGGTCCTCCGGTGGAAACCCCATTGCAGTATGCACCCCAGCCGAGGAGACTGGCATCCGACTCCACAATCAGATCCAGTTGAGGTCCCACGATGGCCTTGCCATTCCACGCGTCGAGGTTGGAGATCCACCACATGAGTTCGTCCCTCGTCTCGCGATCCAGGGTCACCACGTCCGCATAGGATGCTCCCGCTTGCAGGTGGGCGATCTTGAGTCGTTGCAAAGCTCGATAATGAAGAGGTGCTGGAAAAATCGCCTGGATAGAAGAGGAGAGAAGACCGATAATGCGTGCCAGGTGACGTAGTGACATTTGAGGAAGTCTCAGGGCGTGACGTAGTTCCTTGCGTATGGACCTGACTTTGGGCCCTGGGAGGCATAGGGTCTGTTCGCTGGAGTTCACCACAAAACCCAGAAATTCCATCGACCTGGAAGGTTGTAGACAGGACTTCTCTGTGTTGATGACGAACCCAAGACCTGTAATAAGAGACATCGCAGATTGCAGGTGAGTTAGAAGCTCCGATGGGGATTGAGCCATGAAGAGGATATCGTCCAGGTAAATCACAAGACGAATACCCTGACTGCGAAGCCAAGCCACCACTGGTCTCATCAATTTGGTGAAACACCAAGGGGCTGACGAGAGGCCAAACGGAAGGCACATGAATTGCCAGAGGAGGTCGCGCCAGCGAAATTGGAGGAGCAGTCTGGACTGAGGAGACACAGGAACCGTCAGGTAGGCATCTTTCAGGTCCAACTTCACCATCCAGTCCCCTGGAAGTAGAAGGTCCCTGAGTAAATGAATCCCTTCCATTTTGAAATGACGGTAACATACAAACCTGTTCAGATTCCGTAAATTTATTACTGGTCGGAATTGGCCTCCCTTCTTTTCCACCAAAAACACATTGCTGACAACCCCAACGGAATGGGGAGGAGCTCTCTCTATTGCTCCTTTGTCCAAAAGGGAACGGAGCTCTTGGTCCATGCAAGACCGGGCCGGTTCTGTTAGGATTAGTGGATGAGGGTCTGGGAGTGACAGATGAGAAACTACCAGATCTATTTGAAACCCCTGGACCATGGCTAGCACCCACGGATCGGAGGTAACCCGGTTCCAAGCGGGTAAAAAATGTTGGAGTCTGCCCCCGATACAAGGGTTGGAAGAAAACCATAGGTTTTGAGGACTTACCAAGTGGACGTCTTGATCCAAGATTGCCTCTGAATCCTCTGGAGCGATACGTCTGACCCCTGGATGGGAAGAAGGAGGACTTTTGTCTCTGATCTTGGAACGATGGTCGTTGATTATAGGGACCTCGAGCGTTTCCACGCGTCTGGAAATGGACACGGCCAGACAGTCGGCCCCTGAAACTGCCGGCCCTATTAGAGACACGCCCGTGGAACACCCTACGCATGGAGCTCTGAGCTTTATCAAGCGCAGTAAAAGCTCCCACAAATTTTCCTAAATCCTTAATAAAGCTATCGCCAAAAAGGAGCCCCTGAGCCTCCTTACCCGTCTCCGTTAGAGCCATGTTAGAGAGTTTGGGCTCAATTTTCATGAGCAGCGCTTTCCTCCGTTCAATGGAGAGCGAGGAATTAACATTCCCTATTAAACAAATGGCGCGTTGCGCCCAGCCACTGAGTTCTTCTGGGTCTATGGCCGTACCCTCAGTTCTGGCAGTTTCAGCCAATTCAAATATTTTTGTCAGGGGCCCTAGACTGTCTAAGAGCTTGTCTTGACAAGCCCGAAGAGCGGAGTCTAGGCCTTTGCGGGGATTAAATCCTGATTTTGAAAGGAACTGGATCATCTTTGGATCTACATTAGGCGTCTCACACACCTTATTCGGGACTAAGGGACAGGGGCATTCAGCCTTTAATTTATTTCGAGTTTCTTTGGAAAGTGGTTTCCTCACCCTATTCTCCAGATATTGGGCCACATGTGGAATGGGCAACCATTCGGCCGACCTTGGATGGTGGAGGCTGTCTGGATCAAACAGGGGTTCGCCCTGTGGATCAATAAGGGAAATAGATCCTGGAGTATTAGCATCTGGACCCGCGCTAGAAGGGGGATGAAGTGGCGGGGAAAACCCTTTTAATTCGTCAGCCACCCGGACCCCCTCAAGGTCTATATCAGAGGTATAATGATCCTCACTCAAAACCTCCTCATCAGACTCAAATTCCGAGTCAGAACTGAGTTCGGGACGAGCCCGAGCGGACTTCCAGGGGCGCGCTTTTTCCGCCTGGCGCGGACAGGCTCTCTTACGTGACCTATGCATGCTGTCTTTTGATGGAGCTAAGCCATCATTGCAATCAATTCTGGAGGTAACCGGGGTTGGAGTAACAGTTGCGCTCTAAGCGCCTGGGAGATAGACTGAGAAATAATAGAAGAAACATTGCCCATGGCATTAGCAATTGCTGTAGAGATAGATTGTTGAAAATCTACAACATGGGGCTCAGTATGGGAGATTTGAGATTTGATCCTGCAGGGAGCAGGGCAGAGCTAGTGGTGGGGTCCACTAGAGCAGAGGGAACAGAGGGAATATCGCTAGGCAGGGACATGATAGAGGAGTTAGTCACTCCTGAGAAGAGCAGTACAACAATAAAAGGTAATAGAAAAAACCTAACGATAGTCAGAGCAGGCAGGAGCAGGCACCGATGTCCGAACGTGCGGTGAGATGGCGCCGCCGGAACAAGGAAGAGGGTGAAGGGGGAGGAAGCAGACACGCCCCTCTACACCCAAAGAAGAAATAGAGGGGCACCAAGATGGCTGCCGAGATGTCCAGTCTCGGCGCCGCAAGAAGTAATACAGGTGAGTAGCAAGATGGCGCCCGAGAATCTCGGGCCCGGCGCGCTCCCCCCCGCGCGACTGCCGCCGAAGTCCCGCGTGTCGCGAGACTTCGGGCGGCAAGAAGTGTGAACGGCTAGCCGAATAGGGGAGGAATAGCGCCTGGAAAAAGTAAGTAGAGAAGGGGAAGGAACGGAACGGAGAGCTCAATATAAAGACGACTATGGTTCGCAGAAAAAATCAAAACCGCGCACAGCAAATGAGAAGGAATTAAATCCTAGGTAAAATGAAAAAATACAGGACAAAATAAAAGAACCAAACGTAATCACACAAGAATCATCGTAAATACATGAGGCTATAGTCTCAAAAGGTTATAAGAATAGACATTCATAAGTAATACGAAAAAAGAATAATTCCAAAGTAAAAATCGAGAGGCACTTATCTGCTGTGGGCAGCAGCAAAGAAAGAGGAAGAGATGACAGAGGAGGACCTATTTATGGACTATCTATTGGGAGGGGTTGTTTGGGGTTGTCCTTGATTTTTTATGTTAATTCTTTGCTGCTGTGGAATTTCAGTAAAGAAGGAGTGATGCAATACGAGCCTCCGTGTCTTGTTATAAAATTGCATATAACCGCAACAAAACCAAAAGAGATTATAATCAACATAAGCGGACATAAATGAGTTTGAATTCATTAAGTGTATTATTATATTATAGAACTGATATTTTTAATAAATTTTTTATGTAGTATGTATAACACAAGAAACTGCAACAAATAGTAAAAAAAATGCACCATTAAGATGAAAAACGCACAATAACCGCAACAAAACCGCAGGTAGGAAAAATAAGTATCAAATCGAATGAATGGAAATAACAACCAGTAAGAATAATATATAGATGTCCCATCAATCATGAACTAAAAATAAATATAGGAAATCTGCAAAATGGGAAAATGGCATCTGGAATAATCCATACCGGTTTTTGGAGATAACCAATTTGGGTATAAAAACCCACAATGCATACAGAAGGGGTATTGCCACTGAAGAAGGGGAGAGTCGTCCCCGAAACGCGTTTGGTATTAACTTTAAATTGAGATATGATCCTTACCCTAAAAGAATGGACTTTATCTTGATGACAAACAGTGCACTGTTAATTCTGCAAGCGATCATTGCCCAAAGATAATCGAGCGTTTGATCGAGGATCTGGATTAAGAAATATCGGAAGTTCCAGTCCTGTCTGCCTGCTACGTCATCTCCGGAAGTATCACCCTTGTGGTGAACCAACTTTCAAACACACGTGGGACGCTGACTGAGAAACAGCCGGGACGCCGGTGTTCAGCGGGCCTCAGAAAGCTTCACGGCACTGACGAGCAGTCGGGACAAAGAAAGGTAAGCCCACGAATGTGGGTTACCATTACCGGTCAATAAGATCTAGATGACCAGCAAGCAACATTTCTATAAAAGGATATAATCATATTCAAAGCGATATCAACAAATTGCTATTCCGGTTACACCATTGATTTCACCGCTGTTGTGAGATACCGTTGTCCTCATTGTTGCAACAAAGGATATAACAATGACTTTATACTCACAATACAACCCAAGTAGTAATTGTGGACATACCTGAGAATGCTAAGTTGAATGAGCTAGTTGCTGGTTATATGTTGCAAATGGTGTGCAATATTTTATGTTTTAAGTCATATTGATACAATGAGCTAGTTGTTGGCTATTTGCTGCAAATGGTGTGTAATATTTTGTATTTCAAGTCACCATATCGTTTTATTGATTGTTATTAACATTTTATTCGTTTGGAATTTTTTTATTTTTGTTTTACATTTTTTCTGTGTGCATATATTAAACTCATTGTAGTCCGGACTTTGCCCACTGTGTCCCATATGTTTAGTGTGCCAGTCTTCCAGTATAAGCCCTTACCTGTGCCTGTGCCGCGAGCCTGTCTGAAAACAAATGCATAAGCAAAACTTTGTGGCACTCTGCCGCCCGTTTGCCGCTGGAAGTCGGGTTCCCACCCCGTTTCAACAATAATATAAGAACTCCAGCAATAGCGTTGTAAAAAAGGAATCTTTTAATAGACATTTGCGGCTGTGTACAATTCATGACGTTTCGGCCCTATATTGGCCTTCATCAGACTACAGCAAGAAGGAAAAGAAAAAAATAAAGTAAATAATGTAATCACATCTTATATATACATATTTATATAGTGTGCCATGGCAAGTGACATGGAATAAGACACACAGGTATAAAGCAATAATTAAGGTCCAGAGGGTTCTGTAATCTTGTCCACCTGTCGTTCAGTGGTCGGACATATCCTTGGTGTAGGTATTGTGATCCGGTCCCATCTCCAATGAGAGCATATTAAGGGATATAATGTTCATGTAAATAGAAGTCCATAGTGCACTTAAAAGTCTGTGAGCATCAGCAGTCCTGGATATCTACCCCAAAGCGGCAGAAGGTAGGACATTATCCAACTGTATAACGTTAACTATGTATACCTTTTTAGAATCGGATGACAATGTAATCACTCCTGGGTACCTAGCACATATGATTAACAGCCAAACTTGATACACCATGCATTCTCATTACCTCATTACCCCAGTGCTCTCTCTCTCCCCCCCCTCCCAAATCCCTCTCATTTATTCATGGATCCGCTGCTAACTGGATTTACCCCCAGTAGTTCTATATACTGGTGTTCCATTCCAATATAGGGATATCTTACTTAAGCTCTGCCTAAACCATTTTATCATGATAATATATGCTCTCCACTCCTGTAACGCTGCTGATGCTCACAGACTTTTAAGTGCACTATGGACTTCTATTTACATGAACATTATATCCCTTAATATGCTCTCATTGGAGATGGGACCGGATCACAATACCTACACCAAGGATATGTCCGACCACTGAACGACAGGTGGACAAGATTACAGAACCCTCTGGACCTTAATTATTGCTTTATACCTGTGTGTCTTATTCCATGGCACACTATATAAATATGTATATATAAGATGTGATTACATTATTTACTTTATTTTTTTCTTTTCCTTTTTGCTGTAGTCTGATAAAGGCCAATATAGGGCCGAAATGTCATGAATTGTACACAGCCGCAAATGTCTATTAAAAGATTCCTTTTTTACAACGCTATTGCTGGAGTTCTTATATTATTGAAAACAAATGCAGTCACCGGGAGCAGGCAGTTCCGAGAACAGCCCGATGAAGGCCCCTGGTGGCTGTTCTCAGAACTGCCTGCTCCCGCTGACCTCACTTGTTTTTAGACCGGCTCGCGCACAGGCACATATAAGGGCTTAACTGTGCCTCGCCGGACTTGTGAAAAAAGATGGCAGCCCGCATATGTTCGCGGGCGAACAATGCAAATGGCCATCACTGCACATGAGCATAGTTTTTCACGCATCAATTCTACAATCAGGAAAAATTGCAGCATGTTCTATATTGTGCATTTTTCACGCAGCCCTGGCTCCATAGAAGTGAATGGGGCTTCAGTGAAAAATTGAAGGAATCTGGATGCATCGGTTTTCACTGATGGTTGCTAGCAGATGTAGATTGTTATCAGGGGCGTAGCTATAGGGGAAGTTGTTGCTTTGGGGCCCGAACTCACAAGGGGCCCTCTCAGGAGGAGAACTAAAAGATTTTCTTGTCAGGTCCCCCTCAACAGCATTATACAGTGACATTATATACAGTGACACTGTAGGATATGGACGGAGTGGCCACCGGGCCTCTTCTGAGAGCTTGATCATGACTAGCCACAGGAGTGGGGGTTGCAGTGAGTTGGTGCTTGCGAAGAAGTTGCTGGGGGTAAGAGCACCCATTTAAAAATTAGCTGTGGGGCCCAGTCAGTTCTAGTTGCGCCATTGATAGTCCCTCACCATGACACTCACAATCACACCCCATACTAAGGACAATTTCATAGAAGACCAATTCATTTACCAGGTGTAAGTGTATTTAACCCCTACAACATACCAGCTTCATACAGCTGGGACCTCAGTGCTGCCAGAGTGCCAGTGAAAACCGCAACTACTGACACATTAAGCCTTGTAATACAGTAACATTGGGGCGGGTTTATAACTTGTGACACTTGGGTACCTTTTGTGTACGAAGGGGAAGGGGGCGTATTTCATTTGTCCTGAACAACCCCCCATTCCTACTTGTGGCTGGGATTTTCTTAGCAGATGATAAAGTCTTTGCTCCCTTCCTCGCTATTCACTTGGCATATGGCAGATGTCTTTTGCAGCCTATGTCTCGTGCAGTCTTCCTTCCATCATACGGCAGACCACACAGATCTCAAATTTAGAAGCCGATTAGACCTTGGTAAGATGGATGTGCTTACTGGGGCTATGGGTAAATGGTCTCCTATGAAATGGTCCCTAGTACAGGATGTGATTGTGGGGGCTATGATGAGTGACTATTTTTTTTTGGCGCTCTATACAAAAAGAAGAAAAACTTAATTTTTATTTCTTCCACACAAACCCCGTGCAGGATGAGTAGCCGGCCCTTTAATTTCTGCTCATCACCATAATGACTGTGGGGGTTCCATTGTTACAATCATCACCATACGGACCGTAAAACCTCCAACCAAGCAGCAGCTTGAAGCATCTCCAGAAGGGCGCTCCTTATCTCCATCTTCTCTCCAGAATTTCCCCATCATCCCTCCATAATGGCCGGTAAGATCTATGATCATAACTCCCAGCAGACACGATTGCCATCAGTTATTGAAAGATTGGAGCAGATTTCCGTTAGTATGAAACAATCTGATCATCACCCTACACACCCAGCGATCATCACTATATCATGGCTGGATCTTCACAGCAGGGGGCACTAGACCTGTGCCTGGGAAGAAAATCAATGACACAATATTCATGATCAGGAATTGTCTTGTTCTTTATTTTCCTACATTTATGATCTCACTAGAAGTGATGTTGCTATAGATCCAGTCACTGGTGTGAGGAGGAGACGCTGCAGGGTATGGGTACATCCGCAGGGCATAAGATGACAGTTAGCAATGGACGGTGGCAGACTGGTCACCAGCCTGGTCACATGGGAGAGCTGGGTTGTCACATGTCAGAAAATCTCTATCTCCTGGCAGCTGCTCTCAGTGAAGCCCTTGTTCCTCCTTTGGTGCTGTTCTGAAATGTCCATATTTCTTGGCCATGCCAAAGGGTGCTGTCTCCTCCTCATTATGAGAATCAGTGAGGGGTCTGGGTTCATGATCCCCCAATAACTATATCCTTTGGCAGTCACTTTTGCAGGAGGTGGAGTTCCCCCTTAAATATTACAACATAGAGGGAGATTTATCAAAACTGGTGTAAAGGAAAGCTGACTTAGTTGCCTATAGCAACCAATCAGATTGATGTTATTACTTGCCAAAGAACTGTAAAAAAATGAAAGGTGGAATCTGATTGGTTGCTATGAGCAACTAAGCCAGTTTTCCTTTACAGCAGTTTTGATAAATCTCCCCCATAATGTTCGGTGTCCTGTTGTCTGTAGATATGGCACAGCTCTATAATCAGGAATTAAGTTGGGTATGATACATTTCCCTTCAATATTATAAGAAACGAACATTTCTATACAGTCCCCGCCCCCAATGAAGAACACAAAAAAAACTAGAAAAGCTACAATTTCTGGGGAAATTGTGTGAAGTGTTCTTGCCTCCACCAGTAGTCTACAACTGGAGTGGGTGGAGTAACTGGGTGGAGTGTTTGGAGTGAGTAAAGATAGTAAACATTACACTAACCAATTGATTGATCAAATTTAAAAAGTGCACATGGCAAGCTTCATAGAGTGAGAAATGCATTTCAACTTTTATTTACTTATATAGCACATTTAATTGCAATGTTGTTGCCTAAAGTGCTTCATAGTTACATTAAAACATACATTTATAAAAAAACATTAGCAGCCGATTTGTGTAGGTGGGCTTGAAAATGAGGGAGTGGGGCAGTTTAGAAATCATGTCCTGATTTTTCAGCTCACACTCTAGCTTTTGTCACTTTGCTGGCTGCTCACACACCTGGGTTCCTATGGCAACTCACTCTACAGCACGGGCAGAGAAGAGCGGTTAAAAACAAACTGCTCCAACTTGCTCACTTCACTGGCAGTTGCCATCTTCAAACAGTTGTAGTTAAAAAATTATAAATCCTACAGCGAAGAGCTTTATATTGTGAGAATCACAAGACCCAGACCTACATTATGATGCATAGTATGTCTCTGGAATATTAAAAATAAAGGCACAGTCGCAGTTTAGAAATTGCCCTTCAAATTTGAGGAGGCTAGAGTGGAGTTTCAATGAATGTCAATAGGCTGCGTGAGTTGCAAACAAATAGTCATATTGTGAAAACTATCAGGACTTCATGGCTTAGCCGTGCACATTTTAGTGGCAGCGGGGATAGCTGAACGTTTTGATATAAGATTTGTGTAGGTGGGCTTGAAAATGAGGGAGTGGTGGCAGTTTAGAAATCATGTCCTGATTTTTCAGCTCACACTCTAGCTTTTGTCAGCTCCCACTCTACTTTTGAACATTCCGCCATTCATTCCTATGGGACCAATTTCGCCACAAAAACGCCGATATTTCGTGAACCATTCAGCGAAACGTTCCACAAAGTATTAGCACACCAATCGGGAACAATCTGCACGTTTCGGTATATTACTGTCTATGTAGTGTAAAAACTGTGGGAGGAGTTAGGGTGGTAAATTTGGCTATAATAATAAGAATATATGTGTGAGATAACAGTAAGTGGTCTTGCCATGCAAGAACACTTAATGACATCATCGCCATAGCAACTGTTCTCAGATCTCCATTATATGGATATCACTTCTGTATCCAGCCAAGGAAGATATGTCTATATCACTTCTATCATCCACTGTATTATCCACATGGTGTCCTGGGGTATTGGAGTGCAAAAGTACTTGGTGGAGATTTACCAGATATAAGATAGTGGAGGATAAAATGCAAATCCATGTTCCAGCATTTCAGCTGCCATTTTCTTATCTACAGCAAATGAGTCTTGGTAATAGGCAATTTTCCCATTGTACAATGCTGATGAGGCGGATGGTCAGTGATCTGTTCAATTCTTCGGTGGATATTTCACAGCAGATATAGGAATCATGTCAGTGTTATTCATGCAGACCCCTATTTAGAGGTAAACAAAATGGCTGCTGGTTACTAGTTGGGATGTTTCCATGGCAACCACTGCAGAGAAATGAGAGGAAATATGTATCTTATATTAAAGGGGTATTCTCATCTTGGACATTGTAGGTATATCGTTAGGGACTCCCACCTATACTTAGAACGGAACGCGCAAAGTGCGAGAGGGCACACCATGCATGCGTGGCCTCCCTCCATTCATTCCTATGGGAGCGCCAAAAATAGACAAGCAGTGCAATTGGCTATTTTCGGAAACCCTATTGAAATTAATGTGATGCACACCGCGCAAGTGCGGCCACCACTCCATTCACTATTGACCGTAGCTATTTTCTGTGCTCCCATAAGAATGACTGGAGGGTGGCCGTGCATGTTCGGTGCGCCCTCCAGCACTTCGCAGGTTCCGTTTTGGCTCTTGGGTACTGCATATATGACCTACTGTGAGTAGTAATGCAGCCACTCAAGAGCAACTAGATCAAAAGATAAGAGTGGCTCTGGCTATCTCATCACTATCTATCATAGAGGCTTTCTTCACACCACTGCTCCCTAGGGCCGTGCAGTGAAAAAAGGGTGCACCCTTTCTTTTCCCGGGCAAAACCTTGTTTTTGGGGAATCTAGGACTTTGCAGGCTCCATTTTAAGTATAGGTGCAGGTCCCAGAGGTGGTACCCAAGATGGGTATATAGCTGCCTACAAACCTTGTTTCGAAAGGTGGGGGGGGAAAGGGGTGACAGGCAAAGGTCCTTGACAGCTTACTTTTCTATGAATTGTCTATGTGGCTGCCATTAAAATAAATGCACAGATGGGACAGGTCGTTCAGAGGAAAGGAAACTCATCATAGCGGCTCCCTACTGTGGTCATTATAGAAACCTTATAAAGAAGATTTTCTCCCAGAAACTGCCATATATATCAGTGTTATTGCTGTATAGTTACTCAGAGTGACTCTTCACATATAGAAACACTTTACATGGAGAACAATTCCCAAATATAATGTTAGAATGAAAGCTGAAACCAAGATCTATAGGCATAGATAATTACCCCCCGATGGCTGGCCGGGTGTATGGGCTTCAACTATAGCAGACAGCCATTCACACAATAGTGGGGATACCTCATCTTACCTGTGTAAGGAGAGCTCCCATATAGTGATAAGGACATGTGATTGATGAAGACGCCCTAAATCAGAGCATTTGAGATACACTCTGGTGCTCCAAATCAATGTACCCCCCCAGGGGTTAATATCCACACGTGGCTGAGAGACTAGACGCTGACACATAGATGGTCAATGCAATCTCTAACTTTTATTACATGGGGTAAGCGTATATACATCTTCAGAAGAGGGCAGTTCTCACTGAGGCATAAAACATTGTTTCATTGGTCAAAAAGGAAGAAGAGATAAGAGAGAGGAGATAACACCCTGGCATCTGCGCACTGGGCCCTACTTTGGAATGTGAACTAATGTAAACATCTGATTACCGTCGCCATTTTGTAATGGCTTCTATTCTAACAATAATACTGCATACGTCATATGTGACACTTCAAAGAGGTGCTTCTCTATAGGCAGTGAATAATATATACATATCATCGAGCCATATGATTGGCTTATGCACTCCTTCACACTCTATATACCTCCCTTGGGACACCTGTACAAGGATGAGAAACAAGACATGGCCCACAGCACATCTCTTTGCCCCCCCTCTCTTCTCCAGTCTTGAAACAAAGAGGGGGGTGGGTGGGCACTTGGAGAAGAAAAAGTTAACTCATTACAGTCCTAGAGATACAAAATATAGAATAAAATTCACTCATCTTTAACATGATGTTTACTGCATGTCTGCAGAGACCTCAAAGTATGAAGACGATGATATAATGTAGGAATTCTCTGCCCTTTATACAGCTTGTGCTACTACTGATTCTGTGTCCTTTCTCTACAAGTTAAGGATCCTACAGATCACTATGTTTTTCAGAACATTTTTCAGATCATTGTCTAAATCTATGAGCCTAGGATGGGGTTGTCGAGAATTGTCAACGCATGGTTAATGCCTACAGGAAGAAACCTATCTACACCTAGAAATAAAATCCAACCTACTTCTAGAAGAAGATCCAAGCTACACCTAGAAGATCCCAACCTCTACACCTAGAAGAAGACCCCAGCCTAAACCTGGAAGAAGATCAATGCTACACATGGAAGAAGACCCCAACTCTACACCTAGAAGAAGACTCCAGCCTAAACCTAGAAAAAGATCAAAGCTACACCTAGAAGAAGACCCCAACCCTACACCTAGAAGAAGACCCCAGCCCAATCCTAGAAGAATATCAAAGCTACACCTAGAGAAAAATCCAAGCAACACCTAGAAGGATCTAGCAGTTAAGAAGACTCCAGCAAACTCTGGAAAGATGAAGATGACCAACACCATCAAGACAACCTTATCCAACAACAAGGAGAAACCTGAACTCTGTTGTGTAAACCCACGACCATACATTGAGGAGTGAGCTTATATGTTATTACTTGACTATTTGAGCTATGGAGAAAAATAGTAATTAGCACTAGGAATGCTCCATATGTGGTTATAGTCAAAGTCAGTTAGTACAGGATAGAATGAGACAGTTAATCATTTACAAATTCTACTTTATTAAGACATGTAGTGAGATTTAGACAGAAGATTAAGCGATATCAACATCATCATCATTACTGTTATTAGGTAGATTGTATGGAAAAGTTACAACTGGCCAACCCCAGATCTTTTGTAGAAGCGTCCTGCTGAGCCTCTGTCATGTAATTGACATATACGCTTGAAATGTCACTTCTAAAGGCACCTTAAAAGAGCTAACCTTGAATATTGGTCCAACCTATTAGGCTTCTAGTATGTGATGTATATTGTATACAGACACAGAAATGATGGGGAATCTGTACATCGCTTAGGCCTCTTTCACACTTGCGTTGTTGGGATCCGGCATGCACTTCCGTTGCCGGAGGTGCCCGCCGGATCCGGAAAAACGCAAGTGTACTGAAAGCATTTGAAGACGGAACCGTCTTCCAAATGCTTTCAGTGTTACTATGGCACCCAGGACGCTATTAAAGTCCTGGTTGCCATAGTAGTAGTGGGGAGCGGGGGAGCGGTATACTTACAGTCCGTGCGGCTCCCGGGGCGCTCCAGAATGACGTCAGAGCGCCCCATGCGCATGGATGACGTGTCCAATGCGATCACATGATCCATGCGCTTGGGGCGCCCTGACGTCACTCTGGAGCGCCCGGGGAGCCGCACGGACGGTAAGTATACTGCTCCCCCGCTCCCCACTACACTTACCATGGCTGTCAGGACTTTAGCGTCCCGGCAGCCATGGTAACCACTCTGAAAAAGCTAAATGTCGGCTCCGGCAATGCGCCGAAACGACGTTTAGCTTAAGGCCGGATCCGGATCAATGCCTTCCAATGGGCATTAATTCCGGATCCGCCCTTGCGGCAAGTGTTCCGGATTTTTGGCCGGAGCAAAAAGCGCAGCATGCTGCGGTATTTTCTCCGGCCAACAAACGTTCCGTTCCGGAACTGAAGACATCCTGATGCATCCTGAACGGATTTCTCTCCATTCAGAATGCATTAGGATAATCCTGATCAGGATTCTTCCGGCATAGAGCCCCGACGACGGAACTCTATGCCGGAAGACAATAACGCAAGTGTGAAAGAGCCCATAGCAGGGGATGGCTTTCATATTTGATGCCGTGATTTGTATCTGATTTCCATGTATTGAATTTTAGATATCAAAAAGGAAAGAACCAGATGACAGATATAAGACAAGAGCTAAATGATAACTTGTGACTTGTGTGACCTGACCCAAGTGGTCATCTAGATCTTCCCTGACATTTCTGATTTATTCTATATTTCTAGAAGCTTAAAACCATATGTTAAGTCCAGCAGTAAAATATAGTGGGTCCAGAGCAGTAAAAGCCCATTTATAAGTAACAATTCTTTCCCAATCAAATTAACATTCACATACAGAGATAATTTCTTGTATTTTGTCCCAAAACCTGATATAGGAAACCAATTTTTAGCAAAATGTTCTTCGATACAGTACGAACAATCATTCATGATATTTATTCTAAAAATTGTTAAGTATGCGTGATATCAAGTACATCTTCCTGATAATCTCCTCATGTAAATGGTCCTTTACAGCAGCTAGCTGACAGTATGAGCAGACAATAAAGCTACTTTTTCAGCACCTTTTTAGATCCTTTCTCCTAATGAGCATCAGGCTTCTCCTCTCCCAGGCTAATAATACAAAACTATATGATGTATGCATAGTGCAATTTTAAAGCTCCTATGATCTAGTATGATGAGTGAATATCCGTCCCTCACACCTACTCTCATATGAGTCTGATATAGAGAACAGGCATTTTACAGTAATTCTCAATTCTCTACTTATCTATAAAGTTATATAAACCCTCCTGAAATTGCCTCTTCATAGATCTAGTCATAGTGCTGTGCCAATAGAATCTGAAAAAGTAGCTTCACACAGAGATAAATTATTTAAGAATAATGGGGGAGTTTTATCAAACTGGTGTAAAGTAAAATTGGTTTAATTGCCCATAGCAACCAATCAGATTCCACCTTTCATTTTTGATAGCTCCTTTGGAAAATAAAAAGTGGAATCTGATTGGTTGCTATGGGCAACTAATCCAGTTCTACTTTACACCAATTTGATAAATCTCTCCCAATGTCTTAGGCCTCTTTCACACTCGGGTTTGGTGCGGATCCGTCATGGATCTGCACAAATGCATCCGTCCTGAACACCATTGAAAGTCAATGGGGGACGGATCCGTTTTCTATTGTGCCATATTGTGTCAGTGAAAACGGATCCGTCCCCATTGACTTACATTGTGTGCCAGGACGGATCAGTTTGGCTCAGTTTCGTCAGACGGACACCAAAATATAATGGTACTTCCTTCCTGCCTTCTCTCAGGTTTAGTTCCACAAGGGGCTGGGGGTGGTGCTGTTCATATAACAGTGCTCCTTCCTGCCCCCTGTCAGGTTTAGTGCCACGAGGGGGTGGGAGTGGTGCTGTTCATATAACGGTGCTCCTTCCCACTCTATGTAGGGTTTGGCACAACCTGGGGTGGGAGAGTTGCTGTTCATATATAACGGTGCTTCCTTCCTGCCCCCTGTCAGGTTTAGTGCCACGAGGGGGTGGGGGTGGTGCTGTTCATATAACGGTGCTTCCTTCCTGCTCCCTGTAAGGTTTAGTGCCACAAGGGGGTGGGAGAGGTGCTGTTTATATGACGGTGCTCCTTCCCACTCTCTGTAGGGTTTGGCACAAACGGGGGTGGGGGTGGTGCTGTTCATAAAACAGTGCTTTCTTCCTGCCTCCTGTCAGGTTTAGTGCCACGAGGGGGTGGAAGTGGTGCTGTTCATATAACGGTGGTCCTTCCCACTCTCTGTAGATTTTGGCACAAACGGGGTGGGGGTGGTGCTCTTCATATAACGGTGCTTCCTGCCCCGTCAGGTTTATATAACTGTGCTCCTTCTCACTCTCTATGGGGTTTGGCACAAACGGGGGTGGTGCTGTTCATATAATGGTGCTTCCTTCCTGATCCCTGTCAGGTTTAGTGCCACGAGGGGGTGGGAGAGGTGCTGTTCATATATGAGTGCTCCTTCCCACTCTCTGTAGGGTTTAACACAACCGGGGGTGGGGGTGGTGCTGTTCATATAGCGGTGCTTTCATCCTGCCCCCTGTAAGTTTCAGTGCCACAAAGGGGTCGGAGAGGTGCTTTTCATATAACAGTGCTCCTTTCCACTCTCTGTAGGGTTTGGCACAAACGGGGGTGGGGGTGGTGTTAATATAACAGTGCTCCTTCCCACTCTCTGTAGGGTTTGGCACAACCGGGGTTGGGGGTGGTGCTGTTTATATAACGGTGCCATGAGGGGGTGGGAGTGGTGCTGTTCATATAACAGTGCTCCTTCCCACTATCTGTAGGGTTTGGCACAACCAGGGGTTGGGGTGATGCTGTTCATATAACGGCGCTCCTTCCCACTCTCTGTAGGATTTGGCACAACCGGGGGTGGGGGTGGTGCTGTTCATATAACGGTGCTTCCTTCCTGCCCCCTGTCAGGTTTAGTGCCACAAGGGGGTGGGAGAGGTGCTGTTCATATAACAGTGCTCCTTACCACTCTCTGTAGGGTTTGGCACAAACGGGGGTGGTGCTGTTTATATAACGGTGCTTCCTTCCCACTCTCTGTAGGGTTTGGCACAACCGGGGGTGGGAGAGTTGCTGTTCACATATAACGGTGCTTCCTTCCTGCCCCCTGTCAGGTTTAGCGCCACGTGGGAGTGGTGCGGTTCATATAATGGTGCTCCTTCCCACTCTCTGTAGGGTTTGGCACAACCAGGGGTGGGGGTGGTGCTGTTCATATAACGGTGCTTCCTTCCTTCCCCCTGTCAGGTTTAGTGCCACAAGGGGGTGGGAGAGGTGCTGTTCATATAACAGTGCTCCTTACCACTCTCTGTAGGGTTTGGCACAAACGGGGGTGGGGGTGGTGCTGTTGATATAACGGTGCTTCCTTCCCTCTCTCTGTAGGGTTTGGCACAACCTGGGGTGGGAGAGTTGCTGTTCATATATAACGGTGCTTCCTTCCTGCCCCCTGTCAGGTTTAGCGCCACAAGGGGGTGGGAGTGGTGCTGTTCATATAATGGTGCCCCTTCCCACTCTCTGTAGGGTTTGGCACAACCGGGGGTGAGGGTGATGCTATTTATATAACAGTGCTTCCTTCCTGCCCCCTGTAAGTTTTAGTGCCACAAGGGGTCGGGAGTGGTGCTGTTCATATAATTGTCCTCCTTCCCACTCTCTGTAGGGTTTGGCACAACCAGGGGTGGGGGTGGTGCTGTTCATACAGTCCTGATCAAAAGTATATATACAATTGCTGCTGGTTATTACCGTCATCTTTTTCTTTCTTTTTCTGGGCTCCTGCCCTGGGATTGCAGGGTTTTATCAGAGACAGAACAGATAGTTGGTGGGAAGTAGACCGGCTATTGGCCAGGTCCCTCAAAGCCTTGGAGGGTGGAAAAGGTGTAATCTATGTTCTTCTAGAGCAGCGGTTCTCAACCTGGGGGTCGATCAGCCCTTTCCGGGGGGGTCGTCTGAGGCTTCCTATTGTGGGTCGCCCGCACAACGGCAGCGGCCCCTTATCGCGCACAGGAAGTGATGTCCTATCACTGCCTGTGCTTGAAGGAGCCTGATGTCTGGACGGGTAAGTCGGGCCGCCTGTCTGATGAGGTCCGAGTTTTTTCGTTAATGACACCGCCGCTGAGCACCACTGCCACCAATGATTTAATTGAGCCTGGCTAATTTTATTTTAATTATTTGGCTGAGCAAGGCTTAATTTATTTGGGGGGACATGAAGCACCGCTGATTTATTTATTTGGGGGACCCTGAGCACTTCTGATTTATTTATTTGGGGGACCCTGAGCACCATTGATTTATTTATTTGGGGGGGGGGACCTGAAGCACCGCTGATTTATTTATTTGGGGGAGACCTGATGCACCACTGATTTATTTATTTGGGGGTACCCTGAGCACCGCTGATTTATTTATTTGGGGGACCCTGAGCACTTCTGATTTATTTATTTGGGGGACCCTGAGCACCATTGATTTATTTATTTGGGGGGGGGGACCTGAAGCACCGCTGATTTATTTATTTGGGGGAAACCTGATGCACCACTGATTTATTTATTTGGGGGTACCCTGAGCACCGCTGATTTATTTATTTGGGGGAGACCTGAAGCCCCGCTGATTTATTTATTTGGGGGACCCTGAGCACCATTGATTTATTTATTTGGGTGAAACCTGATTCACCACTGATTTATTTATTTGGGGGTACCCTGAGCACCGCTGATTTATTTATTTGGGGGAGACCTGAAGCCCCGCTGATTTATTTATTTGGGGGACCCTGAGCACTTCTGATTTATTTATTTGGGGGACCCTGAGCACCATTGATTTATTTATTTGGGGGAACCTGATGCACATAAATCAAAAAATGCACCAAACGGATATGCCACTGACTATACTGGCTAGTCATAAATACAGATATTAAAAGCTGAGACTTTCGCCAATATATTCCTGTCAGGAAAATATCGGAGCCCTTCATGCACCACGTCACGGTCACTCAGCATGGCAAAGGGTCCTACCACTACGCTAACTATGGTGTGAACAGGGTCTGAAGGTGATGTAATCCAGCTCGCAGCCAGGCTTCCACACAAACGCCTAGCAGGACAACTAGTGCAATGTGAACAAAGCCAGGCTGCAAGACACACCCATATCAGACCCTGTGATGGAGGTCACCAGGTGCAAAAGAGTGTTTAAATGCCAGGTAAAGGCACATACACTACATATAAAACACGACAAAAATATAAAAATATAGTGGCAATACTGGAGGAGCTGCTCCACCCCTAACACTGTAGCGTGTTTTTCATTGGGGGAGCAGCCCCACCGCATGTGGATCGCAGCGAACGACTATCCCTAGCAAAAAATGCATACGGTGGAGGATGTCGGCGCGGTCCACATGCACAACAAGAGCATCCTACACAAAAACGGAGCATTGTGCGGATTTAAATACAATCATATAAATCAAAAAATGCACCAAACGGATATGCCACTGACTACACTGGCTAGTCATAAATACAGATATTAAAAGCTGAGACTTTCGCCAATATATTCCTGTCAGGAAAATATCGGAGCCCTTCATGCACCACGTCACGGTCACTCAGCATGGCAAAGGGTCCTACCACTACGCTAACTATGGTGTGAACAAGGTCTGAAGGTGATGTAATCCAGCTCGCAGCCAGGCTTCCACACAAACGCCTAGCAGGACAACTAGTGCAATGTGAACAAAGCCAAGACTGCAAGCCACGCCCATATCAGACCCTGTGATGGAGGTCACCAGGTGCAAAAGAGTGTTTAAATGCCAGGTAAAGGCACATACACTACATATAAAACAAGACAAAAACACAAAAATATAGTAGCAATTCTGGAGGAGCTGCTCAACCCCTAACACTGTAGCGTGTTTTTCATTGGGGGAGCAGCCCCACCGCATGTGGATCGCAGCGAACGACTATCCCCAGCAAAAAATGCATACGGTGGAGGATGTCGGCGCGGTCCACATGCACCACAAGAGCATCCTACACAAAACGGAGCATTGTGCGGATGTAAATACAATCATATAAATCAAAAAATGCACCAAACGGATATGCCACTGACTATACTGGCTAGTCATAAATTTTTGTGTTTTTGGAACCTGATGCACCACTGATTTATTTATTTGGGGGTACCCTGAGCACCGCTGATTTATTTATTTGGGGGAGACCTGAAGCCCCGCTGATTTATTTATTTGGGGGACCCTGAGCACTTCTGATTTATTTATTTGGGGGGGACTTGAAGCACCACTGATTTATTTATTTGAGGGGTACCCTGAGCACCACTGATTTTTATTTTTGGGGGGGGGGGGGGGGGGTACTGTGAGCACCACTGAGTTATTTATTTGAGGGGTACTGTGCGCACCACTGATTTATTTTTTAGGGGGTATTAGTTGTTTATTATTTATTTTAAAGTTATTTATTTGGTTTACAAATATTTTGTATTTATGCTAAAGTTCTGTGGTTATGAATGAATACTTGTGTATTTGAATTAACATTTGGTGTATTGGTGTCTGTGCGTGTTTTTGGTGGGTCATCATAACAGTAGCAAAATTTGTTATGACGTAGCAAGGAGAAAAATGTAATGGTTGGGGGTCACCATGAGGAACTGTATTAAGGGGTCACAGCTTTAGAAAGGTTGAGAACCACTGTTCTAGAGGAATGGAATCAGGGAGGAGTAATCTATATGCCTCTAGATGGGGGGTATCAGGAGAGGTGATCTATGAGTTACTGAGGAGAAGCAATAGGTGAGGAATCAGTGACAACAGGGTATTCATGAAGTACTAGAGGTGAGGTTCTGAAGAGACTATATACTGCCAGGAGGGGTGAATCATGTATGCAGCCACCGCACCTGCCCCTTTCTTCTTCTACAAAGTTTTTTGTACATTAATAAAATGTTGGTGAAATCTGTGAATCTGTCTCTGCAACGTTTGCGGATATTTCTTATAATAAAGGTTCAACTTTTATCTTCTGCATCTTCTTGTTCTTTGTGTCTTTGTGATACTGGAGACTGAGTGTTGGGTTAGATGTCAAAATTGTGGGGAAAAATCCACAGCATTTACAGCAGCAGCAAAGTGGATGAGAATTTACAAGTTATATGCACGATCAAGAGAACTGACCTGCAGAGAGGATTTTACATCCACAGCAGGACAAGTGATACTGTGGATTTCTCCCTATGCAATGCATAGAGTGAAATCTGTGGCATATCCTGCATGTGATTTATATAAATTTTGCTGCAGATCCACAATGGATTTTTGGCACTGAAATACGTACAGTGGTTGCAAACCCTTGCACACTGCAATATGCGGGCACCAGTCGCGTGCTCACAGCATCATGGATGTGGACCAATTCACTTGAATGGGTCCGCAATCCGGAGGTGCGATGAGGAACAGAAGCACAGAACCAAACGGAAGCACTACGGAGTAGAACTTGTTCTATTTTTTTGCGGTGCGGACAGATCACTGACCCATTCAAGTTGAATGGGTTTGAATCCATTGCGGCTGCCGCACGGATAGTGCCCGCGCATTGGAGACGGCAAATTGCCGTCCCCAATGCACGCAACGTCTGAGCAATGGCCGTGTGCATGAGGCCTTAGGGACAGGACACACATAGCAGCATCTGTACACACCCACGGGTAATATTGAGCTGCCATTGGCCATCATGGGTTGCATGCAGACACCACAACCCTGTTCTGAATCTGCCATCTAATAATCCAGGTATTCTGTATCTTAAAAAATGGGACGCACCCTTAGTGACGCTCAGTTGCAAATTCATTATTAAAATTCTAGTAGCAATAATTGAGGAATAGAATAACATAGATTTAGGGTGCTGGCACACATTGCAGTTCTAACATGCATTCACGATGCAGTTTTTTATTGTAGCTAGATGAAATTAATTAAATTACTTCCACTATGCAGAACACTGGGGTTTAACGAGGCTGCTCAACTGGTAAAATTTAAAACTGCATCCTGAACGCATGTCAGAACTGCACTGTGTTCCAACACCCTAAGGCTGGGTTCAGACCTGAGCGTATTTGATATGCACGTTTAACGCGCGTTTTTGTCGCGCGTTTTTATGCGCATTTTTGCAATAGTAAACGCGCGTTTGACGCGTTTGTGTGATTGACTGCAGTGTCCTATGGCCACAAACGCGCGTCAAAACGCCCCAAAGAAGCTCAAGAACTTGTTTGGGCGTAGGGCGTTTTTCAGCGCGTTCAAACGCGCTGTAAAACGCTCAAGTGAGAACCAGGGCCATAGGGAAGCATTGGTTTTCATGTGTTGAGCGTTTTACAGCGCGTTTGAACGCGCTGTAAAACGCTCAAGTGTGAACCCAGCCTTAGAAGAAAATTGAGATCTTGCAGAGTGCAAATCCCAGTATTGAGAACCTCCTATGATCAACTGCCTAGTGCAATTGTGAGATTCCAGGGTCAGGCTTACGAACAGTGAGGATGCCTGGCTCTGTCAATCAGGCCATGGAGGTGAAGCGGTGCTCAGAAGGGCTAGGCCAGCCCCATTGGTGCTCCGAGCACCTCACTTGCATAAAAATAAAAATAATTAATATTGCTGCAACGGTACATCCGGCTGCAGCAATAGGAGCTTATTTTATTCACTATGATCAACTCTACAAGCAGGGGCGGACTGAGAACCCTCAGGGCCCCCGGGCAAAATAAATCAAGGGCCCCCTTACAGGCCCCACCCATGTTCTGCTGCAAGCCCCACCCTTGTCCCGCCTCCATGCCCCGCCTCCAGCCACACCCTACACAATCTTTAATAAGATTTCAAAGTTAAAGTGACACAAAAGGCACCCAGACCCCTTCAGCTCATTGAAGTGGTCTGGGTACAGTGTCCCTTTTGCAAATCGAACTGCAATGTTCTAGAGAAACTGCATTGTTTATGTTCCAGCAATAAGTCAGCCTCTAGAGGGCTTCCTGGAGTAAAACAGACCTTTGGTCTGGTATCTGACGCTGGACGTCCTCACACTCTGCATGATGACCTCCAGGGTCAGATTTTTCCCCATAGGAAAGCATTGATTCAATGCTTTCGTATGGGGTGATCTAATCTCAGCGTCCATTAGTGATCCTCTGTTAGAAACAGTCCCCTCCACCTTGTACTTGTTCCACTGATCTGCTACTTGCGGGCTACGTGGGCATGAGTTCAGTCACTTCGGCGCGTGATCCCGCGAGACCCGTGACCTACAGCGGCGGGTCTCGCGGGATCACGCGCTGCAGGACGGAATTGCGCACCGAAGTGACTGAACTCATGCCCGCGCAGCCCACAAGTAGCGGAACAATTACAAGAGGGGTGGGGAATAGCCAAATTTAAAAATATTTTGAACCAAAAGGTGTGCTTTTGGTGGGTTTTGAACTAATGGTGGTCTGTGGATGGCACTGTTGTGGGGGCTCTGTGGATGGCAATGTCGTGGGGGCTCTGTGGATGGCACTGTCGTGGGGGCTCTGTGGATGGCACTGTCGTGGGGGCTCTGTGGATGGCACTGTCGTGGGGGCTCTGTGGATGGCACTGTCGTGGGGGCTCTGTGGATGGCACTGTTGTCGGGGCTCTGTGGATCGCACTGTGGGTGACACATATATAGCACCTTATGCTATATATGTGTCATCCACAGATCCCCCCATAACAGTGTCCCTGTGAGTGAATGACCCCCAATACAGGGTCTGGGGGCCAGCATCTGGTGTTGTAATGGCAGCGGGGCCCGTTGCACTCACTGTATTCTATTACACCGGGCCCCGCTCACTGTAATACTAATTTTCATATGTGAACAAGAAGAGAAATCCTCTGCGATCCTCTCCCCCTCTGTACTCACAAACTCAGTAGCAGGCAGGCCGGGCGGCAGCGCAACTCACAGACGTCACGCGCCTGCTCCTCCCACTTTATGAATGAAGCAGGCGGAACAGGCGCGTGACGTCAGTGAGTTGCGCTGCCACCCGGCTGCCTGCTACTGAGTTTGTGAGTACAGAGAGGGAGAGGATCGCAGAGGATTTCTCTTCTTGTTCACATATGAAAATTAGTATTACAGTGAGCGGGGCCCGATGCGATAGAATACAGTGAGTGCACCGGGCCCCGCTGCCATTACCAAATTGTTATTCTGCGGCGGGCCCCCATCCTGGCCGGGCCCTCGGACCATGTCCGAAGTGCCCGACCGGTCAGTCCGCCCCTGTCTACAAGGGAGAATGCCTGGTTTAAAAGGGTTGATCATAGTGAGCCATGCTGTTGAAGGAATGCAACAGTGAGCTCCTGAGGAGCCAGAGTGGAGTATAGGAGTGGTAGTGCTTTGGCGGTTACAGTCAGTAACAATGACTTTTCTCACACTGTTGCTCCCTAGGGCTGTGCAGTGAAAGGAGGGCGTACCATTTCTTCCACTGGGTCACACCCTGGTTGTGGGACTCAATGTGATGTTAAGTATCTGTATGGGTGAAAGGCAGGGCGCATAGGGTGCAATGTTCAGTGTATGGTGTAGGAATCAGAAAACCAGGCCAGAAGTAGGAAAATAAACGTCTTTCTTTTGTCCAGTGCAAAATGGGGGTTGTAATACATCCAATTATGGCAGTCACAGTTCCAACGGTACATAGTGCAATTCTCTCCCAGATAGCAGAGTATGGATTTAGGCAATGATGAGTATTATCAGTGGCGTGCCCAGGGGGGAGCGGGGGCGGTGCGCTCCGGGTGCCGGCTCTGACGGGGGTGCCAGCAGGCCCAGAAGCAATGAACGCTTCCATCAATACAGATGGAAGCGCTCATTGCTGAAGCGCTGACACCCGTGACCCAGTCCCACATACTGCAGCGTGGCAGGGAGCGGAGCGCATAGTTCCCTGCCCCGCCGCCGATCACCGCCATAGGCTTCAGACCTAGTAGGCCTGAAGCCTATGCGGTAGTGAAATCCTGGCGCAGGCGCGCATGATGACGTCGTCGCGCGCGCCTGTGCCGGGACTCACCAGCACAGTGCCGGGACTCTGCAAGCAAGCGCAGGTAAGTATTTAGCTTTAGGGTTTCCTTCTTTCTTTTTTTTTTTTGCCAAATTTGGGGGACATGAGTGGGCCAGGGTGCACAGAGGACGTGTGGGGGCAAACTTTTATTTTATATTATGATGTGGGCTGTGGCAACTTTGGGGGACATGAGGGGGCCGGGGTGCACAGAGGACGTGTGGGGGCAAACTTTTATTTTATATTATGATGTGGGCTGTGGCAACTTTGGGGGACATGAGGGGGCCGGGGTGCACAGAGGACGTGTGGGGGCAAACTTTTATTATATTTTATAATGTGGCAACTTTGGGGGACATGAGGGGGGTGCACACAGGAGGACGTGGGGGGAATATGGTGGGATACTGTGTGGCACAGTGGGGGGGCAATTCATTATGGGAGGGATGGCAATGTGGGGGGACACTACTGTGTGGGGGGCAGTGTGGGGGACACTACTGTGTGGGGGATACTACTGTATGGGGGCAGCGTGGGGGAAATTACTGTTTGGGGGGCAGCGTGGGGGACACTACTGTGTGGGGGGCAGCGTGGGGGACACTACTGTGTGGGGGCAGCGTGGGGGACACTACTGTGTGGGGGACACTACTGTGTGGGGGGCAACGTGGGGGACACTACTGTGTGGGGGGCAACGTGGGGGACACTACTGTGTGGGGGACACTACTGTGTGGGGGAAATTACTGTGTGGGGGACACTACTGTGTGGGGGGTAGCGTGGGGGACACTACTGTGTGGGGGTCAGCGTGGGGGACACTACTGTGTGGGGGGCAGCATGGGGGCCTTTCTATTGGAAAGGCACTGTAGAGGCCAGTCTATTATTTCTGGGGACACTATAGAGGGATTATTACCTGGATCACAATATAGGGTGTTATTATTATTATTATTGGGGGCACTCTAGGGGACATTATAGCTGCTGTAGACACTATAGGAACATTTGGGGTCATTTATCAAACTGGTGTAAAGTAGAACTGGCTTAGTTGCCCATAGCAGCCAATCAGATTCCACCTTTCATTTTTGACAGCTCTTTTGGAAATCCAGTTCTACTTTACACCAGTTTGATAAAGGACTCCAATTATGTCTATAAGGGTCACTATTTTTTCAGCAGTATAGTACCTGGGACATTGGGGAGCACAACGGGCACAGGTATTGGGGGTGGCAGCAGGATGACACTGTGGGGACACCAGGATGAGGAGATTGATGGAAAAATTGAGAAATCTAACATGTCTGTGTTACAAACTCTGTAGAGACGAGATGCGGCTGAAAGAATTTCTCATGGCGGTCTAACGGAAGAGAAGAGGAAAGAGAAGGTCAGAGAAATGACCCTCCCCGGGTGCCAAACACCCTGGGCACGCCACTGAGTGATAGCTCTCTTTCCTCTCTATCTTGCTGAAGTCTCTGTTAGTGTAATCTATGTCTGGCAACAGGGAAACATATGGGCCGTTTGATAATATTTATATACAAAAAACAATAAAGTTGGCAATAATAATAATTAAGAGACCAAACACAAGCTTTGGATGAACAGGATACAGTGCTTTATTAAAGGGGTTAGCCACTTTCTGGATACTTGTGACCAATGTGTAGGTAACGTGCCTATATGGCACTTACTAACATAGCCTTTGTTGATATTCTGTGCCATTTGGTATATTTCATAAACCACGTCCCTTTGATGGGCAAATCTTCTGGGCTTTTCACACAGAAATTGTCACAGTTCAGTGTGGGAGGGAAACGCCACACCGAGCATAAGAGGGAAGGGGAAAACAGGGAATCAGGCCTAAGAACTAGGGAAGGCAGATGGACACCTCCTAGTGAAAACCCTAACCAAAATCCTGACTGACTACCTGTCACGAGAAGTACGGGGAAGGAAAGACAACCAAAGGGAACCACAGCTAAACAACTACAGACTAGGCCCCAAACCTAGGGAACAAAGAGGATACCTCCTAGCAATCCCTGATACTCTCCCTAAGCTGCTAACAACATGTGCAAATCTCAATGGTAGAAATGCACATGCACAGGAACCTGAGAATGCTGACACACTGCACCAAACCCTCAGCTTAGGGAACAGGGAAAGAGGCAACCGGCTCCTTCCAAACAGAAGGAGCTAGTGTCTCCCTGAGGCCTAGTCAGAACAGACACACTAAGAAAAGGGAAAAGGACTTAGCTTGAGATGTAACTGGAACAGGAGAACCACCACACAAGCAGAGCACTCTACAACAGGGGGGTCCTTTCAAACTGAAGGAGCTAGTGTCTCCCTGAGGCCTAGTCAGAACAGACACACCAAGAAAAGGGAAAAGGACTTAGCATGAGATGTAACTGGAACAGGAGAACCACCACACAAGCAGAGCACTCCACAGAAGAACTATCAGCCACAGGGAAACAAGTGAGAGGCGGAACATATAAAGAGCCACCTGACTGATAATGAGCAGCATCTGCGAAGGGGTGGAAACCTGTCAGCAACAATGAAAACAAGAGAGATCTGTCAGATAGACTCCTGAGTCTTCCGTCTATCTGAATTTCTAAGATCTCTCCCAGGGCCGGCGGTGACACTACCAGTATGAACAGACCCCAAAGGTAGGTGAGTTCATACGCAGGAATACCTAAAGTCCTATCTACACCTATAGGACACTTGTATTAATGGCAGGGATGAGACTACCTGTTCCTCCAAAAGGAAGGACGAACAGGAGTCTCCTACAGGCCTAATACAATCAATAGGGAAAAGTAACACACAGAACCCAAACAAAATACAAAAAGGGGAAAGAAAGACTTAACTTCAAAGGGGCTATGGAAGCACCAGGAACTCCGTAAAGATCCACACACCAGAAATCCACAACTGAAACTGAAGCTATAAACCGCACAGCATTGTGGGAGAAGCAACAATAAATAAGGAAGGTAAAATGACCACATTAGCAACACCTGAGGCAAGGGGTGCGGCCATTACCAGAAACAACACAGACGCCTATTGATCCACAAGAAAAACCTGTCAGATCAAACCACATGTTGCCAGTCTCACCGATTTCCTGCCACCTGTCACGGGAACTTCCATAACAGTACCCCCCCCGTTTCTACGGGTGACCTCCGGGTGTAATGTGATGGAGTGCCGTTACCAATCCTTTTGGCTCCTTTTTTACTGTTTCCTATGTGCTAATTTGTACCACCTAATGTATGTTATGTCATCTCATAATTATGTGCATAATTGTTCTATCAAACTGTTATGTTCATGTAATTGCCTGGTCTACCACACAGTGGCAGCAACACATGGGGGAAGAGAAGGAGAGGAGGAGTTAGCTAGAGTGTGGGTGAGTTCCAGCCTACCCCTCCTGGGGAAAGGTTGTGTGTAGAAATCCTCCCCTGCTAGGGGAGAAGGAACAGGCCTTGTACTGTCTGGAGAGGTGCTGCCTCTCCAAGTTAACCTTATAACTGGAGGTTGAGCATACTGGTTGCATGTACCCTCCTGGGTTTACATTGCCTAAGAATCCAAGCTAAAGCTAGAGCCAGGAAAAAGAAGTTCCTGGGATTATCTACAGTAAGAAACTGACTACTGACATAGCTGAGCGGAGAGAGCTAAAGAGAGGATACAGCAGAGAGAAGCTTGTTGCAGAGAGAGTATTTGCCTGCCATTTGCCTGCTGAAACCTATTGGAGACCAAGATAAAGTTTGGAAACTGTATGGCTTTCCGTTTATTACAAGTAAAGCAACTGTTCAACCTTTTACCAAGTCTGGACTTAACTTTATTTCTACACCATCCAAATTACCAAACCCTTTGCACTGCTTCGGACCACGCTCGTCTGGGATCCAACCATATCCAAAGGTAGGAGCACCGTGACAAGTGCTACACAACATCTACAGGGATATTGTGGCCTATTGAACACCACTCTGGCCTTCCTGCCACTGGGTATCATAACATCACTACAAAAGGGAGCCTTGTGCTTCCGCTTCTTAACCACAGTTGGCGTCATGACTACTTACTCTAAAAGAGTGACATATTTCGTAGATACCTCTAGAGGGGCAAGGGATCCCCCAGGCGCAGCCAGGGGGTAGGTTGCACGGGCACCCAGGACCGACCATACCCAGATGAGACCTGTGAAAAGCTTTCACCAAACGACTGGCATTCACGTCAGATGCCGGTACCCACATCCTCTCCTCTGGTCCATAACCCTTCCAGTGAACAAGATACTGAAGAGATCTATGGAGAACTCGAGAGTCAATTATCTTGGCGATCTGAAATTCCAAACTATCGTCCACCATGACAGGAGCAGGTGGCAAGGAAGACGGCTCCAAAGGTTCAACATATCTCTTCAACAAAGTTTTATGAAACACATTATGAAATTTAAGGGCCTGAGGAAGTTCAAGACGAAAAGCTACAGGATTAATAATGGCAGTGATCTTATACAGTGAGGAACAGAAGTATTTAAACACCCTGCGATTTTGCAAGTTCTCCCACTTAGAAATCATGGAGGGGTCTGAAATTCACATTGTAGGTGCATTCCCACTCTGAAAGAGAATTTTTTTTTTTTTTTCAGGAAATCACATTGTATGATTTTTAAAGAATTAATTTGTCTTGCACTGCTGAACATAAGTATTTGAACACCTGAGAAACTAAAAGAATTCTGGCTCTCAAAGACCTGTTACTGTGCCTTTAAAAAGTACACCTCTACTCCACTCATTAATCTAACTTAGTAGCACCTGTCTGAGCTCTTTAAAGACACCTGTCCACCCCACAGTCAGTCAGACACCAACTACTACCATGGGCAAGACCAAAGAGCTGTCAAAAGAAACCAGAGACAAAATTGTGGACCTCCACAAGATTGGAAAGGGCTACGGGGCAATTGCCAAGCAGCTTGGTGAAAATAGATCAACTGTTGGAGCAATTGTTAGAAAATGGAAGAGGCTAAAGATGACTGTCAGTCTCCCTCGGACTGGGGCTCCATGCAAGATCTCACTTTGTGGGGTATCACTGATGATAATAAAGGTGAGGAATCAGCCCAGAACTACAAGGGAGGAGCTGGTCAATGACATAAAGAGAGCTGGGACCACAGTTTCAAAGGTCAATGTTGGTAGAACACTACGCGGTCATGGTTTCAAATCTTGCATTGCACGGAAGGTTCCCCTGCTCAAGTCATCACATGTCCAGGCCCGTCTGAAGTTTTCCAATGACCATCTGGATGATCCAGAGGAGGCATGAGAGAAAGTCATGTGGTCAGATGAGACCAAAGTAGAACTTTTTGGTCTAAACTTCACTCGTCGTGTTTGGAGGAAAAAGAAGGATGAGTTGCATCCCAAGAACACCATCCCTACTGTGAAGCATGGTGGGGGTAACATCATGCTTTGGGGGTGCTTTTCTGTGAAGGGGACAGGACGACTGCACTGTATTAAGGAGAGGATGAATAGGGCCATTTATTGTGAGATTTTGAGCAACAATCTTCTAAGAGAATTAAAGATGGGTCGTTGCTGGGTCTTCCAACATGACAACAACCCGAAGCACACAGCCAGGATAACCAAGGAGTGGCTCAATAAGAAGCATATCAAGGTTCCTGAGTGGCCCAGTCTCCAGACCTAAATCCAATAGAACATCTTTGGAGGGAGCTGAAACTCTGTGTTGCTCAGCGACAGCCCCGAAACCTGACAGATCTAAAGGAGATCTGTGTGGAGGAGTGAAACAAAATTCCTGTTGCAGTGTGTGCAAACCTGGTCAAGAACTACAGGAAACGTTTGACCTCTGTAATTGCAAACAAAGGCTTCTGTACCAAATATTAACACTGATTTTCTCAGGTATTCAAATACTTATGTTCAGCAGTGCAAGACAAATAAATTCTTTAAAAATAATACAGTGGGATTTCCTGAATTTCTTGTTTAAATTCTGTCTCTCAGAGTGGGAATGCACCTACAATGTGAATTTCAGACCCCTCCATGATTTCTAAGTGGGAGAATTTGCAATTGTCAATGAATGGGTTCAGATTAGCAAATGGACTGTTTTTTAGAATGTCCCTCTTGTCACGGATACATTTATTTTCTGAGCCAAAGACATCCTGTTGTACACTGCATATTATGATCATTTCACCTTCAGCAATGTCTTTTGCAGAAAGAAGCTTTTGGCACATGTGCCAACCTTGACATTGACCTTGGGCTTCGTTTCGTATGAAAGCAGTGTGCACTATGGACTAACCTTGCGATGGTGTGTACAAGCCTTATCCAATTGGAAAAATGTTCAAAGCATTGACAGCCCAAGACGAGTCTTTGTTCAGTTCTGGTGACAAGGGTTTTAACTTCAGGACGAATCTCTGGATCTTTGTCAGGTTCTAGAAGTCTGAAGACATCAGCTGTGTTTTTTTCTGGATGATCCAGCAGGAATTCAGGACCTGTTAACCAAGAAGAATTCGCAAAGACACTTGCAGACACTGGCCTGGTGGCATGATCTGCAGGATTAATTTCAGATGGGACATAATGCCATTGTTCAGGTTTAGATGATTTCCAGATTCTTTCTACACGGTTGCTAACATACACATAGAAACGTTTAGTCCGATTGTATATGTAGCCCAGAACAACTTGTCTGTGTAGAATTTCGTGTCATCTATCTGAATGTCTAGCTCACGCAGTATGAAATCTGCAATTTCTACAACTAGCACAGTCCTACAAAGTTCAAGCCTAGGATTTGTGTGTTCAGGCTTAGGTGTAGCAGCGTGATATACAGATTCCATCTAAGGTATGTAGAGATTGCTTCCAGGACTCCCACTTTGAAAGCTTGTCTGATGATACCTGTCTGACGGGTAGTCCTCACCCACTGGCAGGACTTGTGTGTATATGCCCTTTTTTTGCATCTAGGGTATTCAATGTAGGGGGACATCTTTTTTCCCAATTGGTTCCACTGTCCTTGGGATTTTTGTGGGAATTTTGTGGGATCATTAGGCCTTCTTCCCATTACTATTGTTTATGTCTTTATTTGAAAACCCCTTTTTCTGGGCTGGGCTGGGCTGGGCTGGGCTGGGCTGGGCTGGGCTGGGCTCCCCCCCCCCCCTGTTTTTCATCAAGCAACATTTGCTTCAATTTACTATGTACTCAGCATACCGTGCTTCTTTATATTTACCCTGATGAGTTGTTTACACGAAACATGGCACGTCAGGAGCTTTTTCTGCTTAGGGTATATTAGGGTCATTGTCCGGGTTTAGGGTCAGGTATCCGGACGGGGTAGCCCCTTTCGGGTCGAGTGCTCTGTATAGATAGGCAGGGTATTTCTAGTCCTCTCCCCCGACCTTAGGGTGATTTAGGGCTAGTGGTTCCTGCTGCCATCTCTATCCAAAGTGCAAGACGCACCCGCCAGTTTACCTGTTCTACAGTCAACAATATCAGAATTGCCTGGCCATGAGTTAGCATCCATTCAGTGAGCACATCAGGTCTCCACATCATTCCTGGGGTTTCTGAACCATCTACATCCAATTGAGGATTCGCTGTACTTCTTGGGTGAGATTGTTCCAATTGTTTTTTCTACAGTATTACTGATGGGCCTTGTGAGAATTGTGCTCTGGACTAATATAGTCTAGGTATATCATGATATGACGATTATGTTTTGTTTGTCCCTTTGTGTAGTGTGGTGATTTTACCCTATCATTAAGTAAAAGTTAAGTTTTATCTCCTTATTGCCTATAGGCCTTCAGACATTTTCAGATTTTGGGAGTTTTCTATGAGTGGCACAATTGGCACCTTCATTTTTGTCTATTATTCTAATACTATTTGCGTTCTAGGGTTATGCTGCCACCTAGTGACCAATTGTGTTATTGCTATTGGATAACGTTACATGTGCAAGAACTTTTAGTCAATTAATTCAGTTAGGCAAGTCCTTGGGCCAAATACAAGTTTCCCATATTCCCTAATGTGTATGGGGAGCTCCTGACTCTTTTTGGTTTAAGAGCCAACATATACAGGGGTGTAGCCATAGGGGAAGTAGTTGCTTTGGTGCCCGAACTCAGAAGTGACTCACCCAGGAGGAGGACTAAAAGATTTTATTGTCAGAGCTCCTTCAACAGAATTATAGACATCATATACGGTGACAGTATATACAGTGACATGACTTGTGAAGCAGGTGGAGCGGCTGCCAAGCCTCGTCTGAGAGAGCGAACTTGACTAGCCACAAGAGTGGGGGATGCACAGGAGTTGGGGGTAGTGAAGAAGTTTCTAGGGGGCCCTGTTCAAAAATTTGCTGAGGGGCAAAGTCATTTCTAATTATGCCACTGATTATACATGAAAAACACATGCAATCCAGATGGGGGAAAAAACGCTTGTAATGAACACATAGCATCCAGACTGAATTCTGACCCATTCGTTTCAATCTGTCTGTGCACATGAGCATCATTTTTCACACATCATCTCTGCTTTCAGGAAAAATCACAGCATGTTCTCTATTGTGTGTTTTTCACACAGCCCTGGCTCCATAGAAATCAATGGGTCTTGCGTGAAAAACGGAAGACAATCTGGATGCAATGGAGTAGTCTTATCAAGACATAAAAGAAAACTGGCTTAGTTGCCCATAGCAGCCAATCAGATTACACCTTTCATTTTTCAGAGTTTCTTTGGAAAATATATGGTGAAATCTGATTGGTTGCTATGGGCAACTAAGCCAGTTTTCCTTTAAACCAGTTTTGATAAATCTCCCCCAATGTGTTTTTCACTTATGGTTGCTAGGAGATGCACGCACACTGAACGCAATCGCATAAAAAACTGATTGAACTGAGTGTGCAAGTAACCACTGGGCCACAATGCTGTGATGGGTGTCGCAGCCAAGGTGTATGTGTAGCCCCAACATAACATTCTGTTTATAGATTTTTTTTAATGTCTGTGCTTTTCATAAATTTTTGGAGAGTGTGGAGTTTCCTTCCCTTTCATGTTCATGGGAAATGGACAGGATTTAGATGGTAAGGGTCAGAATAGGCTTTGTGTGTAAGTATGCACAAAATGTAAGAATGGTGCCTCCCATATACTTACATTACCTCGCTCACAATATACTTGTATTACATGGTTCACATTACCTTGCTTACCATCACAAGACAAAACAAAAGAATGGAAGAATTGAGCAAGAGGAAATAATAGGAAATTGAGACACAGCATAATAAATCCACCCGGCAAGATCTGCCTAGAGATAAAAAGAAGGTGTCAAGTGTCCTTAATGGCCTCTTAACATGCTACACTAATAAAATATGTTGGCACTATGGAAAGTAAATACAGAACATATGCCATACACATCATGAGGTTAGACTTTTGTTTTTGTAGTTAGTTGATTTGTTTAGTTTGGCAAGGTCGGATGTGAAATCTGTGCTGCCCAACTCCTATTGCTGTATCTGTTGTTCTAAGAACACCTCCATTGTGGCCATATAAAAGCATAAAAGTTGAGAACTGCAAAGGCATGCAAACAAGCGGTTGCTACAGGTCAATGACATCACAGCATTCCATGTAGTCTGTACAGGTGTAGATGCCACGGGCAAAGAAAAAAACATTTTGTGAAAGTCCCCACTCCTTTTGAAGAAAGCAAAAAAATACCTAAAAGATTACATAAGAAATTGAAATTGCCCAGCTATAATATATTACACTACAAGATGAAAATGTTAGATTCATGTGAAACTGCCCCTTCAAAACATACTGTATAGTGCATAATATGCTAGCAGAAAATAAAAATGAACACCTGGAAAACTTCATGCGATTGAGCTGAGACTGACAAAGTATAAACTGGTAGTGGTGCTTGGTCAATGATCACACAAGGGTTTGAGTTCTGCAGCAGGGTATATGTTGAGGCAGGGTCACATTAACACTGGGTGGCATCTCCCCTTGATGCGATGCAGGCTGCCACCCTGGCCTGGTAACGGTCCTACAGATTCTGGATATCCTCCTGAGGTCTGTCATTCCAAGCTTTTCAATGTGGACCTATAGTTCAGCCAAGGTGGCTGTGGGTAAGTATAATGCTTCTAAAAACTGCTAAGTAACCATGGCAACCAGGACTGCAGTAGCGTCCTGGTTGCCATGGCTACCGATCGGAGCCCCAGCGATTAAACTGGGACTCCGATCGGAACTCTCCGCTGCCACCAATGATGGGGGGGGGGGGAATTTTAGAATATATATGGGGGGGGGGGTTAGAATATACTGTCGGATCTGAGTTTTCACGAAGTGAAAACTCAGCTCTGAAAAAGCTTTTATGCAGACGGATCTGCGATCCGTCTGTGTGAAAGTAGCCTACGGCCATGGATCACGGACGCGGATGCCAATCTTGTGTGCATCCGTGTTTTTTCACTGACCCATTGACTTGAATGGGTCCGTGAACCGTTGTCCGTCAAAAAAATAGGACAGGTCATATTTTTTTGACGGACAGGAAACACGGATCACGGCCGCGGATGAACAACGGTGCATTTTCCGAGTTTTCAACGGACCCATTGAAAGTCAATGGGTCCGCAAAAAAATCACGGAAAACGAAACAACGGCCACGGATGCACACAACGGTTGTGTGCATGAGGCCTAACCCCAAATAAAGTTCAGCTGCTCTAGTTGGTCTTTCCTGACATTTTCTTAGTCGCATCCCACAGCAAAAGCCATGGTCCACAGAGCTCCCAAAGCTTTAGAGGGATCTCATTGTTAAAAGGTATCAGTCAGGAGAAGGGTACAAAAGAATTTCCAAGGCATTAGATATACCATGGAACACAGTGAAGACAGTTATCATCAAGTGGAGAAAATATGGCACAACAGTGACATTACCAAGAACTGGACGTCCCTCCAAAATTGATGAAAAGACGAGAAGAAAACTGGCCTGGGAGGCTACCAAGAGGCCTACAGCAACATTAAAGGAGCTGCAGGAATATCTGGCAAGTACTGGCCGTGTGGTAGATGTGACAACAATCTCCTGTATTCTTCATATGTCTAGGCTATGGGGTAGAGTGGCAAGACGAAAGCCATTTCTTACGAAGAAAAACATCCAAGTCAGGCTACATTTTGCAAAAACACATCTGAAGTCTCCCAAAAGCATGTGGGAAAAGGTGTTATGGTCTGATGAAACCAAGGTTGAATTTTTTGGCCATAATTCCAAAAGATATGTTTGGCGCAAAAACAACACTGCACATCACCAAAAGAACACCATACCCACAGTGAAGCATGGTGGTGGCAGCATCATGCCAATGGGCTGTTTTTCTTCAGCTGGAACTGGGGCCTTAGTTAAGCTAGAGGGAATTATGAACAGTTCCAAATACCAGTCAATATTGGCACAAAACCTTCAGGCTTCTGCTAGAAAGCTTGACAACGACCCAAAGCATACATCCAAATCAACAAAGGAATGGCTTCACCAGAAGATGATTTAAGTTTTGGAATAGCCCAGCCAGCGCCCAGACCTGAATCCGATTGAAAATCTGTGGGGTGATCTGAAGAGGGCTGAGCACAGGAGATGCCCTCGCAATCTGACAGATTTGGAGTGTTTTTGCAAAGAAGAGTGGGCAAATCTTGCCAAGTCAAAATGTGCCATGCTGATAGACTCCTACCCAAAAAGACTGAGTGCTGTAATAAAATCAAAAGGGTGCTTCAACAAAGTAATAGTTTAAGGGTGTGCACACTTATGCAACCATATTATTTTATTTTTATATTTTTTCTTCCCTCTACCTAAAAGATTTCAGTTTGTTTTTCAAATGAGTTGTACAGTTTATAGGTCACATTAAAGATGGAAAAAGTTCTGAAGTGATTTATCTTTGTCTCATTTTTTACATCACAGAAACATGACATTATAACAGGGGTGTGTAGAGTTTTTATATCCACTGTACATGGAGAATCCGTCACTCCATCTAGGTTCAGACATTCTCAATGGGAAAAAGATCTGGCGATCGAGCTGGCCAGGGAGCTACTGGATACCCTGAAGGGCACATTGTGTAGCGCGGACAGTGTGTGGATGGATGTTATGTTGTTGGAACGTAGGACTGGACATGGTATGTCCTGGACATACTGAAGGCTAGGTAATGTATGAATACCAGAGGGGAACAGCCAAAGTAGCTAATGACAACCTACAACATGACACCTAGTATTGGTCCTGTGTGTCTGGTCACTATAAATGATGGCATTAGGCTCCCTGCAGACCTTCTGTTAACTCTGTTACTGGCATCATTAGAACCAAGGCAGGACCTGCTTTTATCATGGAACCCTATTGTTTGCAATTGATGCCTCCAGTAGGCTCTCTCACAGCACCAGTGCAGATGCTCTTGGCGATGATGAAAGGTCAGTGGCAAATGAGCTAGTGGAGTGCATGAATGCGGTCCTGCTTCAAGTAAATGGTTTCTTACTGCATCAACCTACAGTGAATGGGAGTAGTAGTGGTTCACAGTGGCTGTCCTCACTCTGGTACTCCCTAAAGCCATCCACCAGTGAATGAAGGGCGCACCCTTTCTTCCCTTGGGGCACACCCTGGCCCTTTTTGGGACTCCTGCCTGGTGATAGTTGGGGTGTCCTTGATGGTGTACGATTGCCAGGATGCAAGGCAGGAGTGTAGCTGTAGAGATGGCGAAAGGTTAATTGAGTCAATGACCAGGCCCATTTGGTTGCAAAAAATAAGTCTCTCTTCACTGAATAGATAATGGGAGTAGGGGCTTGTACAGCAGCAAAAGGAACAGTTTTGAAGCATATTAGAGTAGGATTCTCCCAATAGTTGTGTATAGGTAGTAGAAATGATGGTAGTAGTAGTCTTCCCCGAGTCTCACTCTAAACACACTTTGCCGTCTTTCCAAATAACCACAGGCGTGCAATTCCATTTTCATTAACTCTTTCTGGATAGCCAGACCATCTGAAAGTGTGGTGGGTGCCAGAGGCAACTAACCCTTTCCACAAGCAGTAAACTCTTACAGGGTTTTTTCATGAATAATTATATTTTATGTATGTAATGCCTGCAGCCTGCCTCCTGAAAAAGAAGATTCAAACCTACCTGCTTCACCCCCCTCCATCTTCTTGTCTCCGCACTGTTTACATCCAGTTGGCCATGAGCATGATTCCATGCGCTGCTCCAGCTAATGACTGGCTTCAGCGGTGATGTGGTGCTTGTCGCCTCATCACCGCTGAAGCCAGTCATTGACAGCGGAGGCAGGGCGGAGGACTAGAGTTGCCGGGAGAAAAAGGTGAGTTTTCAGGAGGCAGGCTGGGGGCATTAGATAAAAGTATAATTATTACCAGAAAACCCCTTTAATGCAACCTTGATGGTTCTAAATCTAAACCTTCTGTGGATGTCTGTTCGCTTTCCATCAGGGGTAGATTCTCAGTTGAAGAGGTTGTGCCATAAAACTTTTCACTCTAAAGTGTGTTTTACTTTAGTTTGTAAAATATTTTATTGTGAGAAGAATGAAAGATGTCATCATCTTAGACATATGAATTACATCAAATTGTGTACATACACAGTGCGACATAGAATCAGACATTTACATAGAGAATTTGCAATAAAATGACACAGCAATAAATAATATCAACATCAACAAGCGACAAAGTGACTTCCTGAAATATGCGTGATCTACCGCCATTTTTAATCTGCATGGATAGTGTAAATTAGCGATAATCCGACTTTAATCTTCCAGTGAACGGCAGGTACGAACACCCTGCAAGGTCATCCTGTTACTCTTTTTTATTTCTTTTTATGTAAAGTCTTGAAATTTCTTCCAAGGCCCCCACACCTTGTCAAATAGGGGGGTATTATTAATCTCCCAATGCGCTATTTGTTCCATTCGAAACACCTGATCGCAACGGGCCAACCTTTGAGGGATACTAGGCACTATTATCGACTTCCAGTTTGAAGCTATGAGGAGTCTGGCTACTGCCAAGAGGTGCTGATGTAAGCTGTTGGCATATGAGGAACGACAGTTCGGCGGTTTTAGACCTATAAGACAGTACTGTGGCAAAAGCGAAAGAGTTCCGCCTTGCAGCTTAGAAATAATGTCACATACTCCCAACCAGAAAGATTTCAGTAGGTGGCAATCCCACCAAATGTGTAAGAATGAACCCTCTGTGTCTAAGCATCTCCAACACTTCAATGAGGAGGAGGGAAAGATCCTATGTAACCTTGTTGGGGTATAGTACCATCTAGTAATCATCTTGTAATTATTCTCTTGCAGGCGTACACACCTAGATATTTTGTTGGTTTGAGACAGCAATATTTTTATTTCGTCAGAAGAGAACTTAAAAGTTAGATCTTTTTCCCAACTCTTAATAAAAGGGGGAGTAATTGTTTGGGGTGTTTCAAGTAGGGAGGTATAGATTTTGGAGATTTTCTTTTTTGGTTCATTTCTTCCTAAGATCATTTGTTCGAATTGGGTGGGGGTGGTCTGGCGCTGAAACAGTCTTCCTGAGGTGACTTTTAAGATGTGGGCGTACTGAAAATGGGTTAGATTGGGGATGCTCTAGGGCGACATCATCTCCCTCGTGGTGGGTACAAAAGATATCATGTATCGGGGTGGAATTCGCCTTAGGCCCGTCACCTAGCGTAGACCTAAATTCTGAGGTGGAATCCCACAAAACATCTCTAACCTGTAATAATGACGAAGTTTGCTCTGATATCAGTTTCCTCGAAACTCCCACGAACCATACTTTGAGGGTATTGCGTGTAAGGGGGTTAGTTATTTGTCTCATGGTCTCCTGTCTATAGCTCGAGAGTAAAGCTAGGGATCGCAAGGGGAGTCCCGTTAGGTCTTGTTCTAGCCCCACATCTAGCCTCTCTGGCGAATTACGTAACCTTAGGCCCTGGATTGATTTATAGTAAAGAAGGAAATCTGGTACTCCTAAACTCCCTAGTTTCTGGGGATTAATCACTTGGCTGTAAGGCAGTCTAGGTCTGGCACTACTCCAGAGGAAGCGCGTCAGTATCCCCTTTAGCTGTAGGAAAAAAGTTCTAGGTACACTGATTGGCAGTGCTTGTAAATAGTAGAGCACCTTCGGGAGGACTATCGACTTGATTAAGGTTCTACGGCCAAACCAGGAGGTAAACAGCAGGTCCCATGATGTCATAAGATATTTAACATTGCGTGGAATGTTTTTAAAATTTTCGGCGTACAAGCCTGAGTAACGGGAAGTGATATTCACGCCCAGGAAGGGAATGCTGCTGTTGGACCAAGCGAAAGGAGTATTCTGTTCTAAAAGGGATTGTGTTTGTGTATCTAGCGATACATTTAAAACTTGCGACTTGGAGAGGTTGACCTTAAAGTTAGATAGGGTTCCAAAATACTCCAACAGAGTATGAATCGCTGGGAAGGCTTCAATGGGGTTCGTGATAATAAAGAGGAGGTCATCTGCGAACGCAGCAAGGGAGTGGGTTTTCCCTTTTATGGTCAATCCCTGGATCTTTTGATCCTGCCGTACAGCCTGTAATAATGGCTCTACTGACAGAATGAAGAGGAGCGGGGAGAGAGGACAGCCCTGCCTGGTGCCATTACTAATTGTGAAAGGGGGGGGGAAAGTGTGTTGTTCACCCGGACTCTTGCGCTTGGATTACCATACATAGCCATTACTACTGTAATAAAGCTATCCAGTATGCCAAAGGCCTTCAGTGCAGCACACATAAAAGACCAGTTCACTCTATCAAAAGCCTTCTCGGCATCCGTGCCGAGAAGAACTAATGGAGTGGAAGTAGAGTTGGCATGGTGTATGATATTGATCAGGCGACTTATATTCATTCTCCCTTCACGACCTCTGACAAAACCCACTTGCTCCATATGAATCAACTGGGGTAAGAGCAACTGGAGGCGAGAGGCTAACATCTTAGCTAGTAATTTCAGGTCTGTATTGAGCAAGGATATTGGTCTATAACTGGCGCATAATGAAGGATCCTTCCCTTCCTTGGGGATAATTGTTATTTGGGCTGCTAACATGTGTGGATGCAGGGGACCTCCTTCCCATAGTGAGTTGCATACAAGTAAGAATCTGGGCAGGAGGGATGTATGGAAGGATTCATAATATTTCATCGGTAATCCGTCCGGGCCTGGGCTTTTATGTAGGGGTGAGTCTTTAAGAGCTTTCTTCAGTTCAACAATGTTAAACGGACGGGACAGCACCTGTGATTGCTCTCTCTTTAGCTTGGGCAGCTCAAGTTTTGATAGCCATTGCGTCATGTCTAGGAGTTTAACTTGACTTTCAGGAGGTGGATATCCCCTTACTTAGATTATATAGCTTAGTGTAATATTCTGTGAAACATGTCGCTATTTGCTCAGTTTGGTAAACCATTTGTGCCGGGGAAGGCTGAATTTTTTGGATATATGAGTGGGCTTTCCGTTTTTTCAGTTGGGACAGCATAAATTTAGAGGCCTTGTCGCCGTGAGCATAGTATTTAAACTTGGCTGACAAGAATAACTTTGCCGACTTAGAATTCAGCAAATTTTTTATTTGCGATCTAAGGAGGTCAAGTTGTTCTAGTACTTCAGGTGTCTGCCTTTTTTTATGCAAGGATTCCGCCCTGAATATTTGGCTCTGTAAAGTCAATTATATCTGCCTCTCTACGTTTTTTGAGATATGAGCCTAGGGAGATGAAGTGTCCCCTCACCACTGCCTTATGCGCTTCCCATACCGTTCCAGGGGATATTTCTGGGGAGTCATTGAGAGCAAAGTACTCTTCAATTTTTTCCTTTATGCTCTCCAAATTTTGCGGGGCATGCAGGAGAGTTTCATTGAGTCTCCAGATCATTTCTTTTTTTGGGATATTGGTCAGATGGAAGCTCATGAAAACTGGTGCATGATCCGTCAACAATATGGAGCCAATTGATGTCTTAGTGCAATAAGGCAGCAGTGAGGTGGACACAAAGACATAATCCAAACTTTGGTAGGATTTGTGCGCCGGTGAATAGTAAGTGTAGTCTTTTTGTCTCGGGTGGAGGGCCCTCCAACTATCTACTAGTCCTAAGTTGGTGATATTTCTTCTGATTGACCTCAACGCTACATGTGAAATCGATGACCTCCCGAGGGAAGTGTCCACTTCTGGGGAAATAGCCACGTTCAAGTCTCCACCTAAAATTGTTGGACCTTCTGCGAACCCCTGGAGTAGTGCCAATGTATTCCCTAACCAAGTCGCCTGTGCCGAATTCGGTACATATATACTTCCTAATGTATATATCTGCTGTCCTATTACTCCTTTGACAAAGATATACCTTCCCTCTGTGTCGACAGGGGATGAACGCACCTCAAAGGGAACATGCCTGTGGATTGCTATGCTAACCCCTTTAGAGGCAGAAGTTGGTGAGGCACTATGAAACCACTGATTATAGGTCATGTGGTTAAGTTTGGGCACGTGATTCATCCTGAAATGGGTCTCCTGTAAAAGTAAAATTTCTACTTTTTGCTTCCTCATTAAAGCGCAGATCTGACCCCTTTTAGCAGGTGCGTTCATCCCTCGCACATTAAATGACCATACTTTGACTACCGCCATTCACATCTTAGGATTTCAATGGATTGTCAATGCAACCCTTTTCTCCCACTCTTCACACACTGATAGCAACACCGCAGGAGAAATGCTAGCACAGGCTTCCAGTATCCATAGTTTCAGGTGCTGCACATCTCGTATCTTCACAGCATAGACGATTGCCTTCAGATGATACGAGATGTGCAGCACCTGAAACTATGGATACTGGAAGCCTGTGCTAGCATTTCTCCTGCGGTGTTGCTATCAGTGTGTGAAGAGTGGGAGAAGAGGGTTGCATTGACAATCCAACACAATGGGCAGCACATTGAACACATTTTATAAGTGGTCAGAAACTTGTAAATAACTCATGAAAGAATAAAGTTACGTTAAAACCAAGCACACCATTGTTTTTCTTGTGAAATTCCCAATAAGTTTGATGTGTCAAATGACCGTCTTCCTATTGAAAAAACAAAAGTTGGATTCAAAATGGCCGACTTCAAAATGGCCGCCATGGTCACCACCCATCTTGAAAAGTTTCCCCCCTCACATATACTAATGTGCCACAAACAGGAAGTTAATATCACCAACCATTCCCATTTTATTAAGGTGTATCCATATAAATGGCCCACCCTGTATATCTAACAAGAACATCAACATAGTTCCTTTTAGGAACAACTAGTGGTTCTCATCAGTAGGTATGAGAATCGTGGGCGTAGGCTGCCACCTAGAGGATCTAGAGGGGTGGGCAGGCAGCTGATGCAACATAGGAACAAAAAAGGGTTAAAAGGCATTATTCTAACCAGAGTGCAACATAGATTTAACATAAGGCACATATGTTATTGAACTTTAGGCTTATGCAATATATACTCAGTCTTTTCCAAATGGAGGACTGCAGGAACGGCGTTTTTCAAATCTTCTCCTCTGACGCTGTGGTCGTCCAGCACTCACCGACGTCCAGGGGGTAATCAACGGCAAAGCTGGGAGCTGAGTAAGTTCTTGAACTGGGTTCCAGTCCTCTATCTGCAGGTCCGCAATATCCAGCTTGTCGTAGATTCTCTTGAGGTCTGCTGGTGATCTGACCATGATCTTCCTATCTGGGAAGTTTATCAGCAGACCAAAGGGATACAGCCAGCGGTAAGTCACCTTGCGGTCTCTCAATATATCCAGCAATGGTTTGAGCGCTTTCCTCTTTCGCAGGGTCAGCGGTGAAAGGTCTTGGTAAATCAGGATATTGGAGCCATCAAAAGAGACATGCGGCGTTGATCTTGCTGCTTTGAGTATGCATTCTTTAGCCTGGAAGCTGTTCAGTTTGCACACTATATCTCTTGGGGGATCAGTCGGTCCTGGTGGCGGGCGCAGGGCTCTGTGAGCTCTCTCCAATGTGAAGTCCAGGTTTTTGCCCTCCTGTATTAAAATTTTGAAAAAGACCGCCAGTGTGGCCATAATGGCGTCCGCTTGAATAGATTCCGGGAAACCTCTAAGTCTGAGGTTATTCCGCCTACCCCGGTTGTCCTGATCTTCAATCTGGCTGTATAGAGAATTCAGGTGGGCCTGTGCATGGTCCATGTTATGGGAGATCGCGGTGTTCAAGTCCACTATGGACGCTTGTGCGGATTCCAGCACTTCCACTCGGTCACTTTACTTTTCCGCAGTAAACGGTCCAAATCCCCTTGCCCTGGCAGCGTTTTACCGGTCCCAGGGGTCTCTTTAGCTTTATCTTTTGTAGATTTACCCATGTTGGGGCTGTAGAATGCCTCTAATATGCCTGCACACCGACGATCCTCTGCAGAGCTCACACGGGTGCGTGCATCCGGCTCTGCTGCTAGGCTCCGCCCCCCTAAAGTGTGTTTTAATCAATTACTCTAGCTCCCATTCTGCCTTGGATTTTTAAAAAAAATCTAATTTGCAGTTGTCTCTTATCTCCATGCTTGAATCCTTCTTCCTGGTTTGTCATGTGTCTGCTGTCTCATCATGCCTTAGGGCAGTGACATGTGTCCTAACATCAGGAGATCATGTGACACTAACCACACCGCTTGTTCTTACCAATGATGCTTCCTATGTTCTACATTACAAGGCTCCAATGCAGGACGTAACTTTCAGCAACCAAATATTAAAATAGATTTGTGCAAAAGGAGGCTAGTAACTTTACAATAAGGTACAGTTTTAATAAATGGTGGTATTTGGGGAAAGTGATATTACACCAATATCTGTTGAGTGGGAAAATATATAGTATCTCACAAAAGTGAGTACACCCCTCACATTTTTGTAAATATTTTATTCTATCTTTTCATGGCACAACACTGAAGATATATTACTTTGATACAATGTAAAGTAGTCAGTGTACAGCTTGTATAACAGTGTAAATTAGTTGCGCCCTTAACACACAGTCATTAATGTCTAAACAGCTGGCAACAAAAGTGAGTTTACCCCTAAGTGAAAATGGCCAAATTCTGCCCAGTAGCCTTTTTACCTCCTTGGTGTCATGTGACTTATTAGTGTTACAAGGTCTCAGGTCTGAATGGGGAACAGGTGTGTGAAATTTGGTGGTCACTGGAAGTTCAACATGGCACCTCATGGCAAAGAACTCTCTGAGGATCTGAAAAAAAGAATTGTTGCTCTACTTAAAGATGGCCTAGGGCCGGCTATTAGAAGATTGCCTAATAGCTGCAGCACAGTGGCTAAGACCATATAGCAGTTTAACAAGACAGGTACCACTAAGAACAGGCCTCGCCATGGTCGACCAAAGAAGTTGACTGCACGTACTCAGAGTCATATCCAGAGGTTTTCTGTCACGATGGGCAGTAGGGCGAAACTCCCCACCGAACACCGATCAAAAACGGGAATAGAAACTAGGCCTGGACACCTCCTAATGCAACCCTGATTCAAGTCCTGACTACCTAGCAGTATGAACAGACCTTGATGGTAGGGAAGTTTATACACCGGAATCTATGGCCCTAACTTACCCTGTGGAACCCTGGTAAAGTGTCAGGACTAGAGACGACCGGTTCCTCCACCAGAAGGATGAAACAGGATCTCCCTTAGGCCTGGAGAGAAGAGTAAGCAAAACTGGATCGGCAGGTAAGAACTCAGTGGCAAATAATACCCACTGGTTCAATGGCACCGGGATCCTAGGCACTTACCTGCCGCAACTACAGGAAGGAAATCCTGCAGTACAAACAACACCGACTGGAACCCATGCATATGTACTGGAACCCGCACACCAAACAGGACACAGTACAAACAATAAACACAGAATCCAACACACCAGAAACTGCCTGGACCACCATGCGGACAGGATGCATGGCGACCTCAGGCAGAGCTGCTCCCCTCCGGGGAACTCTGGAGCTCTCTCACCGAAGGCACAGAGACAGGGAAGTGTCTAGCATCCATTCAGGACCGTACATACCAAAACAGACCAGACATGGAACAACAACTAGACATAACACAAACCCTGAACATAAACCCACACCACACATAGAATAGGGAAGGTAGGTTAGAAGACATAGAGGAGACATTGATGTCCCACAAGGTTGCCCTCAAGTACTGGGCAGATGGAATACCCAGGACAGGAGCATAAATCACCCCAGACTACCAGCCACAGGCTAAATAGCACCAAGTGACCACACCCAGCCAGGAACTTAACCCCACACGCACCAGACAGAGAAGGAACCAGGGGAAAGGATCAAAGCACACACATTCTGCATAAACAACACTTTGCCCAAGGCAGCCAGCATGCACGGCTAACGTGTCACGGTGAACAACGAGACCGTAACACAGCCGTGACATTGTCTTTTCAAAATAGACATATGAGTGCTGCCAGCATTGCTGCAGACGTTAAAGGGGTGGGGGATCAGCCTGTCTGTGCTCAGACCATATGCCACACACTGCATCAAATTGGTCTGCATGGCTGTCTCCCTAGAAGGAAGCCTCTTCTAAAGATGATGAACAAGAAAGCCCGCAAACAGTTTGCTGAAGATAAACAGACTAAGAACATGGATTACTGGAACCATGTCCTGTGGTCTGATGAGACCAAGATAAACTTATTTGGTTTAGATGGTGTCAAGTGTGTGTGGCGGCAATCAGGTGAGGACGGAGTACAAAGACAAGTGTGTCTTGCTTACAGTCAAGCATGTTGGTAGGAGTGTCATGGTTTGGGGCTGCATGTGTGCTGCCGGCTATGGAGAGCTACAGCTCATTGACAGAACCATGAATGCCAACATGTACTGTGACATACTAAAGCAGAGCATGATCTCCTCCCTTCGGAAATTGGACCGCAGTACAGTATTCAAACATGATAACGACCCCAAATACACCTCCAAGACGATCACTGCCTTGCTAAAGAAACTGAGGGTAAAGGTGCTGGACTGGCCAAGCATGTCTCCAGACCTAAACCCTATTAAGCACCTGTGGGGCATCCTGAAACAGAAGGTGGAGGAGCGCAAGGTGTCTAACATCCACCAGCTCCGTGATGTTGTCATTGAGGAGTGGCAGAGGATTCCAGTGGCAACCTGTAAAGTTGCAAACAACAAATCCAGCTCACCCTGTATGTCGCATTGTCAGCGCACGGATCCAACCAGGTAGGTCTTGTGTTAGCAGTAAAAAAGAGAAAGCTTGATCCAGCACTTGTGGGATAGTAGCTCCAGCTTTATTGATGAAAATTGATCACATACAGTGGACCCCTCTGCACACTGGTAACCCTTTAGTTAACATGTTTCGACCACTTTTTGGTCTTAATCATAACTCTCTGCTTGGTCTGTATCTCCTTTTTAAATACACATCCCCCACCTGTATCTAGAAAAAGGGGGAGAAGAACAACGACCAAAGGCAAAACCAAGCAGATACACCCCTGTGACATAATTTACCATTAACACATTGGTTGCTAGTAGGGATGAGCGAACCCGAACTGTACAGTTCGGGTTCATACCGAATTTTGGAGTGTCCGTGACACGGACCCGAACATTTTCGTAAAAGTCCGGGTTCGGTGTTCGGCGCTTTCTTGGCGCTTTTTGAAAGGCTGCAAAGCAGCCAATCAACAAGCGTCATACTACTTGCCCCAAGAGGCCATCACAGCCATGCCTACTATTGGCATGGCTGTGATTGGCCAGTGCAGCATGTGACCCAGCCTCTATATAAGCTTGGGTCACGTAGCGCTGCACGTCACTCTGCTGTTACAAGTGTAGGGAGAGGTTGCAGCTGTGACGTTAGGGCGAGATTAGGCAGTGATTAACCCCTCCAAAACACTTAAGACAGTGATCGATCTACAGCTGTGGATCATTGAACTGCTGCTATTCAATTGCTCACTGTTTTTAGGCTGCCCAGAGCGTTTTTCAGTCACTTTTTTTCTGGGGTGATCGGCGGCCATTTTGTGGCTTGTGGTGCGCCAGCACAAGCTGCCACCAAGTCCATTTAACCATCAATAGTGTGGTTATTTTTTGGCTATATCCTACATCAAGGGCAAGCTGCCACCAAGTCCATTTAACCATCAATAGTGTGGTTATTTTTTGGCTATATCCTACATCAGGGGCAAGCTGCCACCAAGTCCATTTAACCATCAATAGTGTGGTTATTTAAATCTATCCCTAAAAGGGTATATTAGATTCAAGGTGCTGATAGGGTCATTCTCAATAACTTCACACACACGCTACTGTGCATATCCAAGTCTAATTCTGTCCGTAAACGTATACCTGTCACCCAGCGCCTAAATATTAGGCCTCAAATTTATATTCAGCTAAATCTGTGGCTATTGCTGTAGCTGCTCAAGTTATTTTGTGTCCGTCAAAGCACAGTTTTTGTTCTGGGTTGAAATACAATTCCCAACCTAGCAATTTTCTAAATTAGTGGTTTCTGCTGTATCAGGCCTACTTTAAATCTATCCCTAAAAGGGTATATTAGATTCAAGGTGCTGATAGGGTCATTCTCAATAACTTCACACACACGCTACTGTGCATATCCAAGTCTAATTCTGTCCGTAAACGTATACCTGTCACCCAGCTCCTAAATACTAGGCCTACAATTTATATTCAGCTAAATCTGTCGTTACTGTTGTGCCTGTATTAGTGTAATACGGTACCTAAATAGATAGCCAGATAGTGTTAGGTGCCTGTAAAAAAAAAGGCCTGAATTTGAATTCAATACATTGGGCCAAATAATTTTTTTCTTATTGTGGTGAACGGTAACAATGAGGAAAACATCTAGTAAGGGACGCGGACATGGTCGTGGTGGTGTTAGTGGACCCTCTGGTGCTGGGAGAGGACGTGGCCGTTCTGTCACAGCCACACGTCCTAGTGAACCAACTACCTCAGGTCCCAGTAGCTAGCAGAATTTACAGCAATATTTCGTGGGGCCCAATGCCGTTCTAAGGATGGTAAGGCCTGAGCAGGTACAGGCATTAGTCAATTGGGTGGCCGACAGTGGACCCAGCACGTTCACATTATCTCCCACCCAGTCTTCTGCAGAAAGCGCACAGATGGCGCATGAAAACCAAGCCCATCAGTCTGTCACATCACCCCCATGCATATCAGGGAAACTGTCTGAGCCTCAAGTTATGCAGCAGTCTTTTATGCTGTTTGAAGACTCTGCTGGCAGGGTTTCCCAAGGGCATCCACCTAGCCCTTCCCCAGGGGTGGAAGAGATAAAATGCACTAACGCACAACCACTTATGTTTCCTAATGATGAGGACATGGGAATACCACCTCAGCACGTCTCTGATGATGATGAAACACAGGTGCCAACTGCTGCGTCTTTCTGCAGTGTGCAGACTGAACAGGAGGTCAGGGAGGAAGACTGGGTGGAAGATGATGCAGGGGACGATGAGGTCCTAGACCCCACATGGAATGAAGGTCGTGCCACTGACTTTCAGAATTCGGAGGAAGAGGCAGTGGTGAGACCGAGCCAACAGTGTAGCAAAAGAGGGAGCAGTGGGCAAAAGCAGAACACCCGCCGCCAAGAAAGTCCGTCTGCTACTGGCCACCGCCATCTGGGACCGAGCACCCCAAAGGCAGCTTCAAGGAGTTCCCTGGCGTGGCAGTTCTTCAAACAATGTGCTGACGACAAGACCCGAGTGGTTTGCACGCTGTGCCATCAGAGCCTGAAGCGAGGCATTAACGTTCTGAACCTTAGCACAACCTGCATGACCAGGCACCTGCATGCAAAGCATGAACTGCAGTGGAGTAAACACCTTAAAAACAAGGAACTCACTCAGGCTCCCCCTGCTACCTCTTCTGCTGCTGCCGCCTCGGCCTCTTCCTCCGCCTCTGGAGGAACGTTGGCACCTGCCGCCCAGCAAACAGAGGGTGTACCACCAACACCACCACCCCCTCCGTCACCAAGCATCTCAACCATGTCACACGGCAGCGTTCAGCTCTCCATCTCACAAACATTTGAGAGAAAGCGTAAATTCCCACCTAGCCACCCTCGATCCCTGGCCCTGAATGCCAGCATTTCTAAACTACTGGCCTATGAAATGCTGTCATTCAGGCTGGTGGACACAGACAGCTTCAAACAGCTCATGTCGCTTGCTATCCCACAGTATGTTGTTCCCAGCCGGCACTACTTCTCCAAGAGAGCCGTGCCTTCCCTGCACAACCAAGTATCCGATAAAATCAAGTGTGCACTGCGCAACGCCATCTGTGGCAAGGTCCACCTAACCACAGATACGTGGACCAGTAAGCACGGCCAGGGACGCTATATCTCCCTAACTGCACACTGGGTAAATGTAGTGGCGGTTGGGCCCCAGGCGAAGAGCTGTTTGGCGCACGTCCTTCCGCCGCCAAGGATCGCAGGGCAACATTCTTTGCCTCCTGTCGCCTCCTCCTCCTACTCGGCTTCCTCCTCCTCTTCTTCCACCTGCTCATCCAGTCAGTCACACACCTTCACCACCAACTTCAGCACAGCCCGGGGTAAACGTCAGCAGGCCATTCTGAAACTCATATGTTTGGGGGACAGGCCCCACTTCGCACAGGAGTTGTGGCGGGGTATAGAACAACAGACCGACGAGTGGTTGCTGCCGGTGAGCCTCAAGCCCGGCCTGGTGGTGTGCGATAATGGGCGAAATCTCATTGCAGCTCTGGGACTAGCCGGTTTGACGCACATCCCTTGCCTGGCGCATGTGCTGAATTTGGTGGTGCAGTTCATTCACAACTACCCCGACATGTCAGAGCTGCTGCATAAAGTGCGGGCCGTCTGTTCGCGCTTCCGGCGTTCACATCCTGCCGCTGCTCGCCTGTCTGCGCTACAGCGTAACTTCGGCCTTCCCGCTTACCGCCTCATATGCGACGTGTCCACCAGGTGGAACTCCACCTTGCACATGCTGGACAGACTGTGCGAGCAGCAGCAGGCCATAGTGGAGTTTCAGCTGCAGCACGCATCGGGTCAGTCGCACTGCGGAACAGCCCCACTTCACCACCAATGACTGGGCCTCCATGCGAGACCTGTGTGCCCTGTTGCGCTGTTTCGAGTACTCCACCAACATGGCCAGTGGCGATGACGCCGTTATCAGCGTTACAATACCACTTCTATGTCTCCTTGAGAAAACACTTAGGGCGATGATGGAAGAGGAGGTGGCCCAGGAGGAGGAGGTGGAAGAGGAAGAGGGGTCATTTTTAGCACTTTCAGGCCAGTCTCTTCGAAGTGACTCAGAGGGAGGTTTTTTTGCAACAGCAGAGGCCAGGTACAAATGTGGCCAGACAGGGCCCACTACTGGAGGACGAGGAGGACGAGGATGAAGCATGTTCACAGCGGGGTGGCACCCAACGCAGCTCGGGCCCATCACTGGTGCGTGGCTGGGGGAAAACGCAGGACGATGACGATACGCCTCCCACAGAGGACAGCTTGTCCTTACCTCTGGGCAGCCTGGCACACATGAGCGACTACATGCTGCAGTGCCTGCGCAACGACAGCAGAGTTGCCCACATTTTAACGTGTGCGGACTACTGGGTTGCCACCCTGCTCGATCCATGGTACAAAGACAATGTGCCCACCTTACTTCCTGCACTGGAGCGTGATAGGAATATGTACAAGCGCACGTTGGTAGACGCGCTACTGAGAGCAATCCCAAATGTCACAGGGGAACAAGTGGAAGCCCAAGGCGAAGGCAGAGGAGGAGCAAGAGGTCGCCAACGCAGCTGTGTCACGGCCAGCTCCTCTGAGGGCAGGGTTAGCATGGCAGAGATGTGGAAAAGTTTTGTCACCACGCCACAGCTAACTGCACCACCACCTGATACGGAACGTGTTAGCAGGAGGCAACATTTCACTAACATGGTGGAACAGTACCTGTGCACACCCCTCCACGTACTGACTGATGGTTTGGCCCCATTCAACTTCTGGGTCTCCAAATTGTTCACGTGGCCAGAGCTAGCCTTTTATGCCTTGGAGGTGCTGGCCTGCCCGGCGGCCAGCGTTTTGTCGGAACGTGTATTCAGCACGGCAGGGGGCGTCATTACAGACAAACGCAGCCGCCTGTCTACAGCCAATGTGGACAAGCTGACGTTCATAAAAATGAACCAGGCATGGATCCCACAGGACCTGTCCATCCCTTGTGCAGATTAGACATTAACTACCTCCCCTTAACCATATATTATTGTACTCCAGGGCACTTCCTCATTCAATCCTATGTTTATTTTCATTTTACCATTATATTGCGGGGCAACCCAAAGTTGAATGAACCTCTCCTCTGTCTGGGTGCCGGGGCCTAAAAATATCTGACAGTGGCCTGTTCCAGTGGTGGGTGACATGAAGCCTGATTCTCTGCTATATAAAGAATATTAAACCGCGGCACTCGAATTAAGTAGTTAATTATTTATTAATCCATCCACAAAAATAAGACTTAAGGCCAACGTTTCGGTCTCATCCCGAGACCTTGTTCACGGCCTGAAAATAAGACAATAATTGTAATACATATTTAGTACATTTTATATACAAGGATATAAAGGAAAGTTGTATTAGAGTAAATTAATATAGAGGTCCACATAACATATAGTGAAGCAAAATAATATATAGAGCAGATGTAATGAGTAATTATGCTTGAACAACATATACCAGAGGGGACCAGTAGGGCTAGAGGTCAATTGCAGAGTAACACAAAGGTCAGGAGATGTCTAGGTTATGGTAGGAACCTGTAAAGGAATGTATCTCTGTATTAGTATAGGTTAGTCTTAAGGGGGACACTATATCTATGTATATATGGGTATATAGATATATCCACACTCGCATGCCGGTAATGAGCCACAGAATAGTCCACAGAATGATTGGTTGAGGCATAATCCAGTGATGAGTGGGTGATCCAGGGAGGTGCCAAATATAGTGGGTAATAGTTCCTAGTATCGCCGCGCTGTGCCCAATGTGAAGACCAGAGGAGGGGGCCCAAAGTCAAGCTAAGTGCAGAGCTCATCTGTAAACACATACCTGGAAGCAGGAAACGTCTGGTGTGGAGGATGGCTTTTAGCTAATGGGACGCCTCACGAGGAGTCAGTTAAGAGCGCTCGGCGTGGATCGCCGTTCATCATACGTCATCGCGCCAGTGCGTGTGACGTCACCGGACGTGTCGCGTCATCGCGCATGCGCAGTAGCGCAAGTGTGCTGGTTAAGGGCATGGGCACTCAATGTAGTGGTTAGAATGGGAATATGAGCAAGCGGCATGTTAATTTCAAGTCATAGGCTATAGGGGGACAGGTATATACAATAATTTGGCACCTATGGAACAGAAGCTGGCTACAAGGCAGGGGATATGGATATATCCACATAAGGCCAATACAAATACTATAAGGTTATACAAGATTCTATACTATGTGGAAACACATACCACCTGTAGATGTGCTGAGGGGATCATTTTGTCTGAAAAAGTGAAGGAAAGGAAGAATATTGTTAATATTGAATGTCACATAGGGATGCTATTTATGACGTTAACTTCAGCAATAGTTCCACATGAATCAAGGTTATATATTCGAAGTCAATACCTATAAACCATATAGAGAGTCATTTGATCAAACTGAACAAATTTTTTACATGTGAAGCAGAGAGCATAATGTAGGTCATAAATTATGACACACAAAAGTCAAAATCCCTGTTAAGTCTGTGTGGTAATAAAGTGTTCAATTCAAAAATCCAGAAGGATTCACGTTGTTTTAAGCGTGCAATCCGATTACCTCCTCTCCTTGCCAGCGGTACATGTTCCAGTACTTGATATTGAAGTTGATTAATGTGGTGTTTCGCAGAAATGAAATGGTACGGGATAGGAAGTTCAGTTTTATGGCATCGGATGTCAGACTTATGTTTTGAGATGCGGTCCCGCACATTCTGTGTAGTCTCGCCTACATAAGCTAGTCCGCATGGACACTTGATGAGATAAACTACATAGGAAGAGCTGCAGGTGAAGAAATCCCTAGAATGGTATACCCTGCCTGAATGTGGATGTATAATTCTATTGCCTCTTATTACATTAGTGCAATGGGCACAGCCAAGGCAGGGGTAAGTACCTGTTTTTTTAGGTGCTAGAGTAGTTTGTCTCAATCTCGGTGCAAGTGGGCCTATATCGGCACGTACAAGTTTGTCTTTCAAATTGGCCGGTCTCTTATAGCACATACGGACGGACTGTTGGAATTCAGTAACAGTGGGATATGATTGATGTAGGATCGGCCAGTGTTTTTTAACTATGGACTGAATTTTAGGTGCTATCGGATGGTATGTCAGTACTAAAGGGACGCGAGGTTGAGATGGCAATTTGGGTGGAATGGGGGAACTGGATTGGACCAGGGAAAGTTCCTGTTGAAGAAGTGTGTTCGGGTAACCTCTCTCACGAAATTTTTGTGCCATTTCGGTCAGCCGCTGTTTTTTTAGCACAGGGTCCTCAACAATTCTTGCTACTCTTTTGAACTGCGACCGTGGAAGTGAATTTTTGGTATTTTTGGGATGACAGCTGGAGTAGTGGAGTAAAGTGTTGCGATCCGTGGTTTTTCTATGTAAATCCGTTGTGAGTTTGCCCGTCTGAGTTTTAATGACTACGGTGTCCAAGAAGCTGATTGATTGTAAATCAGTGTGGGAGGTAAAGGTTAAATCCGGGTCCTGTCTGTTAATATGGTTAAAAAAATCTGAGAATGATGCAGTGTCCCCGTGCCAGATGCAGAAAATATCGTCAATATATCGATACCACGTACTGACATGTGTTTGGAAAAGTGGATGGGAATAGACAAAGTCCTCTTCAAATTTGGCCATAAAGGTATTTGCGTATGGCGGCGCTACGTTTGCCCCCATAGCGGTCCCCCGTTTCTGAACGTAGTAATCGTCCCCAAACATAAAATAGTTGTTTTGTAATATATATTTAAGTAGTGTCACGCAAAAGCATTGTGCTTCCGGGGAGTAATTTGACGTGGCTAAAAGTGATGCAACAGCCTGGACTCCCCTGTCATGAGAGATAGAGGTGTACAGGCTGTTAACATCAAGTGTAACCAGAAGGGACTCGGGGCCAATATTAACCAGGTTAGAAATGATTGACAGAAAATGACTTGTGTCTAATAGAAAGGATCGAGTTTGTTTCACTAACGGGGTAAGTATTTTTTCCAGAAAGATTGAGATTGGAGATAAAATGGAGTCAGTTGAAGCTACGATTGGTCTGCCTGGGGGATTGGTAAGATTTTTATGAATTTTAGGTAATATATAAAAGACCGGAGTAACTGCGTTGTCATTTGTGAGGAAAGTGTATGTCGCCTTATCAATGGTGCCTACGAATAGATGATGGTCGAGTAGTGCACTAACTTCTTTCTTTATTCGAAAAATGGGATTGCAGACCACCTTTTCGTAGGTAGATGTATCAGTTAACTGTTGAGTAATTTCAGATATGTAGGCCGGGGTGTCCATCACGACAATTGCCCCACCTTTGTCCGCTGGTTTAATAGTAATCGTTTTGTCTTCTCTCAACAGATTAAGCGCTATATGTTCCTCACTCTTCAAATTGCGGGGAATGTGTATATTTTTGTTCTTAAGTTGTTTAATATTTTTATTAATGTCTTGCTGGACCAAATTAATGAAAGCTTCTGCCGCATGATAGTGTTTCGGGGGCATGAAGTTACTTTTGTTTGATAGGTTAAGTGAACTAATAGAGAGTTCTGTAGTGTTCCTAGTAACGGGTGGCGGCCCTGAAGCTGATAATTGAGAGAAATGGGTTTTGAGTCGAATGGACCTATAGAATCTCTGCAACTCCTGTTCTAAGGGAAAGTAGCGTAGAGTACCGTATGGGCAAAAGGATAAACCTTTTGAGAGTACGGTAAGTTCAGCAGGTGATAATGTTCGTGTGGAAATGTTCACAACGGTATTCCTACCTGTGAGCGTGTCTGTATTCCCGTCTGGACTTGATCGGCGTTGGCCCCTTCCTCGGCGTGTGCGGCGGGTCGTCGTCTCCCGTCTGTATCCGCGTTTTTGAAAAAAAAAGTTGATTCTCTGCTATGACATGAAGACTGATTCTCTGCTGAGTCGCAGACATGAAGCCTGAATCTCTGTTATGGGACCTCTCTCCTCTGTCTGGGTGCCGGGGCCTAAATTATATGACAATGGACTGTTCCAATGTTGGGTGACGTGAAGCATGATTCTCTGCTATGACATGAAGACTGATTCTCTGCTGACATGAAGCCAGATTCTCTGCTATGGGACCTCTCTCCTCTGCCTGGGTGCCTGGGCCTAAATAGGTGACAATGGACTGTTCCAGTGGTGGGTGACGTGAAGCCTGAATCTCTGCTATGACATGAAGACTGATTCTCTGCTGACATGAAGCCTGAATCTCTGTTATGGGACCTCTCTCCTCTGTCTGGGTGCCGGGGCCTAAAAATATCTGACAGTGGCCTGTTCCAGTGGTGGGTGACGTGAAGCCTGATTCTCTGCTATGACATGAAGACTGATTCTCTGCTGACATGAAGCCTGAATCTCTGTTATGGGACCTCTCTCCTCTGTCTGGGTGCCGGGGCCTAAATTATATGACAATGGACTGTTCCAATGTTGGGTGACGTGAAGCATGATTCTCTGCTATGACATGAAGACTGATTCTCTGCTGACATTAAGCCAGATTCTCTGCTATGGGATCTCTCTCCTCTGCCTGGGTCTAAATATCTGACAATGGACTGTTCCAGTGGTGGGTGACGTGAAGCATGATTCTCTGCTATGACATAAAGCCTGATTCTTTGCTATGACATGAAGCCAGATTCTCTGCTGACATGAAGCCAGATTCTATGTTATGGGACCTCTCTCCTCTGCCTGGGTGCCGGGGCCTAAATATCTGACAATGGACTGTTACAGTGGTGGGTGACGTGAAGCCTGATTCTCTGCTATGACATGAAGACTGATTCTCTGCTGACATGAAGCCAGATTCTCTGCTATGGGACCTCTCTCCAATTGATATTGGTTAATTTTTATTTATTTAATTTTTATTTTTATTCATTTCCCTATCCACATTTGTTTGCAGGGGATTTAACTACATTTTGCTGCCTTTTGCAGCCCTCTAGCCCTTTCCTGGGCTGTTTTACAGCCTTTTTAGTGCCGAAAAGTTTGGGTCCCCATTGACTTCAATGGGGTTCGGGTTCGGGACGAAGTTCGGGTCGGGTTCGGATCCCGAACCCGAACATTTCCGGGAAGTTCGGCCGAACTTCTCGAACCCCAACATCCAGGTGTTCGCTCAACTCTAGTTGCTAGCTAAAAATAAATACAAAATATTCCAAAATTGGCATCTCTGTAATCATACTGACCAGCAGAACAGAGTTAACAAGTCATTTTTCCTGCAGGGAACTAGGAGCGGACTAAACTAAGTTAGTCGCTTTTCATTGTACTGTATTATTGTACTTTTTCTCTTTTTTTTGTGTAATCCCCATTAGTATGTGTTCCATTATTGACAGCGGAGTCCAGTGCACATCTTGTGTAATGTATGCAGTTCTGAAACAGCCGTTTGGGGGTGCATATCTTTGTTCAAAATGTGAGAAAATTGTTAGTTTGGAAACAAACATCCTGTATCTAAATGAGCGAATTTCGACACTGAGAAGCGTTGTCAATTTGGAAAAGAGTTTGCTGCTCACTGAGCAGGCACTCTATGGGGTAGATGTGGGGGAGGGTGGTAGTATGGAGGCTCACGAAAGTGAGGTAAGTAGCTGGATTACATTTAGAAAGCGGGGTAGAGGTAAGAGTGCCAGGGAGGCTAGCCCTGATCTGACACACCCCAACAGGTTTGCAAGGTTGGCAGATGAGGGGGATGTCAGTTCAGGGAGAGCACTGCTGCAGCCAGACACTTCGTCTGCCAGTCAGGGGAATGTCAGCTCCAGTAAGCAGGGAACCAGGAGAGCAGGGCAGGCCAGACAGGTGCTGGTAGTGGGAGACTCAATTATTAGGGGTACAGATAGGGCGATCTGTCACAAAGACCGGGATAGTCGAACAGTGTGTTGTCTTCCTGGTGCTAGGGTTCGACAAATCGTGGATCAGGCTGATAGGTTACTGGGAGGAGCTGGTGAAGATCCAGCTATCATGGTCCACACTGGAACCAAACGCAAAGTAAGAGTTAATATTAGGTGGGACGTCCTTAAAAATGATTTTGTATATTTAGGTCACATGCTCAGGGCAAGGACCTCAAAGGTAGTATTTTCCAAAATACTACCTGCACAAGGAGCCACACAAGAAATGCAGCGGGAGATTAGCAAGTGGCTCAAGAACTGGTGTAGGAAGGAGGGGGTTTGGGTTCCTGGAGAACTGGGATGACTTCTCTGTTGGCTACAGGCTCTATCGTAGGGATGGGCTGCACCTCAATGGGGAAGGGGCAGCTGTGTTGGGGGAGAAGATGGCTAGAAGGTGGGAGGTATGTTTAAATTAGGGACTGGGCAGGAGGGGAAGAGTAGGATAGGAGTGCAAATAGAAACCTGGGGCGAGGTAATAAAACTGAGGGAGGAATGGAAGGAGGGACTAGAACAGTTCATAAGGAAAGTTGTAGGGTAAAAAAAATATACACAAACCTCTTAATTGTATGTATACTAATGCCAGAAGCCTGACTAATAAAACTGGGGAGCTGGAATCAGTGATGTGTGAGGAGGACTATGACAGTGGGAATAACTGAGACATGGCTGGACGCTAGCTATGACTGGGCGGTTAATGTACAAGGTTACAGTCTGTTTAGAAAGGATCGCCAAAACTGGAGAGGGGGAGGGGTCTGCCTTTATGTAAAGTCCTGTCTAAAGCCCACACTCTGGGAAGATATAAGTAAGGGACATGAACATGTGGAGTCACTGTGGGTAGAAATACATGGAGGCAAAAACAACAATAAATTATTAATAGGAGTTTACTATAAACCACCTAATATACCAGCGTCCACATAAAATCTACTAATAAACGAGATAGATGAGGCGGCAAATCAAGTGAGGCCAGACTGGAGGTGCAGCCTTAGGGGGAGGCCGGCATGACAGGGGGAAGCAGGAATGGGAATTTGGCAGTTTAAGTTGCAGGGGGTGGGGGTTAGTAAATTTGGGGGTGGGGATCATGGCTTTAAAAGGGGGCTGTGGGGGAAGAAAGGGCGCCATTTTATAGGAGAAGGCAGCGAACCTATGTAGCTCTGCTACATCTTGCCACCTACCTTTTCCATGGCTGAATTGGACGTTATCCTCCAGCAGTTGAGGGCGACAGCAGTGTCCCGGGGTCCTGAGTGGCTCCAAGGGCAAGTGCAGAGTTTGCTGGGGGCTGCTGTGGTGGATGCGCTGCTGTTGCCTGTGCTCAGGCAGGAGGCAGGAGGGATAAGGGGGGCCATCTTGGAGAATCCTGTGGGGAGAACGGGCAGCACGTGGCTGTCTGCACTGCGAAATGTGTGCCAGATGCTCTTCAGTGCCCCCAGCTGTTCATTTGTGGGAGGGCAGTCTTCAGTATCCCAAGTTCCTGGGGTGTCAGTTTCCAGCAGTGGATCTTCTTCCCATGTGAGGTCTGCCCAGCGTCCATCAAAAGAGTTCACCGGATCCCCTGAGAGTTCAACAGTGGCAAGCGGAGAAGATGGCGGGACGACGCGGACATATTCAGGCACTGCGGCTGCTGGGTTCACAGCGCCCAGGCAGCTTGGGGAGTACGCAATGCGTCAACTTTCACTGTGGTCGGCGGGTTCGGGGGGCAGCGGGGTTGGTATCAGATCTGGGGAGTTAAGGAGAGGTTTAGACCAGCTGTTGGGGGGCTTAATCAGCTTGTTAGCAAGGGCTGGGGTTTCGCAGCCATTGCCGGCTCAGGCCTGGGGCACCGGTGGGTCCAGTGGGTGTGCTGGGGTGGCATCTGGAAGTGTTGGGGGGTCTATTGTGGCGGGGTCAGGGAGTTCTAGAGTTATGGCAGTAAGGGATTCTGTGTCAGTACACACGCAAGCGGGAGGTTCCACAGGTGGATAACGCAGCAAGAGGTGAGGTGTATGTTTGTTTTGAGGGACCGTTGGGGGTGCATCTAAGGCAGGAGTCGAGGAAACGGGTTTGGAAAGGTGAGTACATGGATATATTTTCAATGCTCCCCCTTGAGCATTTTAATTTGGATAGGGCAAAGAAGGATGAGAGTAAGAAAAAGGAGGAAGAAAAGAGGCGGTATCATTTGATTCTTAACCCTTTTCTAAATGGCTCTAGGCGTTTGCTATTTTTTGCTAGCGTGGTGGGGGAGAAGGCGCCAGAGAATTGTTCAGCTCTGTTCTGTTATTTAGCTGCTACCTATCGGGTTTATGGGGGGGCAAGCCTGGTTGTGTTAAGATGAGTAATTTAGGCAACGGAAGGCAGTGTGCCCGAATATCAGGTGGGACCATAAGGATATTACTTTATGGCTCAAGGTGACGGCACCTGTTAGGTATGGGCAGTCCTTTCGGGGGGAAGTTGGGGGGTCAGGCCAGGCCGGGGGGTCAAGCCAGTCCAGTTTTCCAGCAGCATCAGCAAAAGGATTGTACTTCTTGTTTAACGAGGAGCAGTGGCGTAGCATGGGTTGCCAGCACCCGGGGCAAGCCAAAAATTGCACCCTACCCCGGGCACGCCATTTTAACAGATACTGGAGTAGATCACTAGCAGTCCTATGTAACACCACAGATAACACAGTGATAACTCTCCGTGTACAGATAATATAGTACATGTCACCTGCAGTCCTATGTAACACCACAAATAACAGTAATAACGCTCTGAGTACAGATAATGTAGTATATGTCACCTACAGTCCTAAGTAACACCACAGATAACACAGTGATACCTCTCTGAGTACAGATAATGTAGTAGATGTCACCTACAGTCCTATGTAACACCACAGATAACAGTAATAACTCTGAGTACAGATAATGTAGTAGATGGGTGTGTGCCCCCAGAAATCAGAACACACACAGTGAGACCTGAAGTCTGGGGCCAGGATGAGGCAGGGTGGGCCATATTCTCAATCTCCTCCCCCAACCCTACCGTGAAACAGATATGTGGATAGACATTAATATATACAGTAGAATACAGCACCATACCGGTTACATCCAGTGACGTCTCCTGTGATGTAGACTTTCCTCAACGTCTTCATTCAGAGATAAGACCACCATGATACTTTCTTTCAGCCGCTTCTCGTCTCTGCAGAGTTTCACAGAATTTTTTTTAGGTTAGGTTCCTCACTTTACTATCATCCTCTCCGTCCTGGTGTCTCAACACTGTCATCCTGCTGCCCCCCATGACTGTGCTAGAGCCATACAGATAGTCCCCCATTCCACATAATATTATTCCCCCTGTATAATAATAACAAAGAGGGGGCCATTACATTAATAATAAAGAGGGGGCCAATACATTGATAACAAAGAGGGGTCCATTATATTAATAATAAAGAGGGGGCCAATACATTAATAACAAAGAGGGGGCCATTATATTAATGTATTGGCCCCCTCTTTATATTAATAATAAAGAGGGGGCCAATATATTAATAATAATGTCCCCCTCTTTATTATTAATGTTATGTCCCCCTCTTTGTTATTAAAGTAAAGGCCGCCTCTCTACTCTTATTAGTATGATGTCCAGTCAGTGGTCCTCCTCTTTCTGCTCCTCCCCCACCCCCATTGTGCCCCCAGTGCCTCTGCAATTAGGGTAGGGTACATACAAAAAAAAAAATATGTATACTTACCTCTCTCCATCACAGCTTGTGGCATCCTGGCGCAGGCGTCACGAATGCCTCACTGGGCTGCGTCATCTCGCGAGATCCGATGCAGGAGGTCACAGTGAGGTAATCTATTTGTGAACGAGTCCTGCGTCACTCTACTGCCTTATAGGCTTCAGTGGCCTGAAGCCTATGAGGCATAACGGAGGGGATGGGAGCCATAGGCTCCCGTGGCCCTCATTGAAATTTCTGCTGCCTGGCACTCCATGCAATTTGGCGCCCGGAGCAAACCCCCCCCCCCCCCCCCACGCTACGCCACTGACGAGGGGGGATGCACGTTTGGAGTGCAAATTCAAGCACGAATGCTCCTCCTGTGGGGGCAATCATGGGGCGAGTCAGTGTTTTAAAGGGGCAAGGCAAAGAGGGGGAGATACCTCTACAAAAGGGGGTGACGCCGGTGCGACTGGAAAGGATGGGACCGTTTCTAAATAGATATTGGCGTTGTTGTTGCAGGAGGGTTTTCAGTTTGGTTTTCGCATTCCGTTTGTTCTGTCGTGTGCAGTTTTGGGCATCAGGAATTTGCCGTCAGAAAAAGAATATCCTGGGGTGGTTACTGATAAATTGGAAAAGGAGGTGCAGTTGGGTAGGATGGCAGGCCCATTTGCAGTGCCCCCTTAATCAGATTTAAGGGTATCACCACTCGGTGAAGTGCCTAAAAAAGAGCCGAATAAATTTCGGCTCATTCACTATTTATCATTCCCGCGTAGCACATCGGTCAGCTTTGCTCTGTGGTCTATACTTTATTTGATGTAGCAGTGGAATGGGTTTGGCGACTGGGGGCTGGGGCATTGCTGGCAAAAGTGGATGTGGATGCGGCATTTCGCTTGCTTCCAGTGCATCCAGAGAGTATGCATTTGTTTGGTTGTTACTGGGATGGGAGTTATTTTGTGGACCGGTGCCTTCCTATGGGGTGTTCGCTGTCGTGTGCATACTTTGAAACTTTTAGTACGTTTCTGGAGTGGGTGGTGATTGACGTTTCAGGTTGCCGGTCCATCATTAGGATGATTTTTTGTGTTTGGGCCCTCCTAGTTCGGGGTTCTGTTAGTTACTGTTGCACACTTTGGAGTCAGTGTTTGCACTTGTGTTTCGGGGTTCCTATGGCTGCAGAAAAAACGGTTGGGCCAGTCACAGAACTTCGTTTTTTAGGTATTCTCATCGATACGGTTAAGATGGAGTGTCGTTTGCCAGAGGACAAGTTGTTGCGGCGGGAAGTAGCCAGGGTGGGTCAGAGGAGGAAGATTTGGCTGCGGGAGTTGCAGTCTCTTTTGGGTAAGCTTAATTTTGCCTGTTGCATTATGCCAATGGGTAAAATTTTTTGCAGAAGACTGTCAGCAGCTACTGCAGGTGTGGCTTCCCCCTATCACTTTGTTCGGTTGAGTCGGGAGTTGCAGGGGGACTTGAAGGTTTGGGCTTCATTTTTGGATTATTTTAACGGTCGCACGACGGTTATAGCAGGAGTAGTGGATTCTTTTGACTTCGAGCTATATTCTGATGTGGCTGGGAGAGTGGGGTTTGGGTTGTATTGTCCGGGTCAGTGGTGTGCAGAATGCTGGCCTGAGCAATGGGTTTCCAGGGGTTGGGTGAGGAATTTGGCATTATTGGAATCATTCCGAATTGTGGTGGCGGTGGCTCTTTGGGGGGGGATCTTTTCCAGGACAGAAAAGTGCATTTTCACTGTGACAATTTGGGTGTGGTTCAAGCGATTAATAGGTTGTCCACTTTGTCCCCACTGGTTGTTCGATTGTTATAGTATTTAGCAGAAGTGCCATTGTTGCTGTTTTTGGAAAATTGTAAGGATGAGGGGTGGTCTGTGGCAAAGCTGAATAGGTGTGTGGCGGGTCGGGCATTCGGTTTTATGTTGCGTGGGTTGGCTGATGCCACAAAATAGTTTTTAGTGGCACAGGCATTAAAAGAATGGCGGCGTATACGTTTGGGTGAGAACATTTGCATTGGCTTCTTTCAGGGTTCTTCGGCTGGGGAAATTAGTTAGTGGGAGTATTAATCGTCCGGGTGGGTTGTTTGGGGAAGATGTCGACCTTTATGGGGACCGGGTGGAATTTCGGATTAGGAGGTCAATATAGAATATAGAGGTTGTCGGGTGGTTCTTTTTTCTGTTACGGGTTGTGATATGCGTCCGGTGAAGTGTTTTATCAGACTATGGGGTTGTTGGGCGTCGGCTGAGTTCACCATTATTTGTTTGTCTTGTTTTCAGTTTGTGGCGGTTTTTCTTGGAACGTTGTCGTTGTTGGGGGTGTATCCCAGGGATTATACGGGCCATTCTTTTTGGGTTGGGGTGGCTATGGAAGCGGCTCGTCGGGGTTTGGGAGAGGAGGTCATTCGTAAGTTTGCTCATTAGGGATGGAGGAGATTCTGCTCTTAAGTCCGGCTGGGCGGGGTGCGGGTTGGGGCTTTGTCTAGGATATTTTATGGTGGTTTCTGCTATTGGTGGCGCTAGTATGTTCTTTTTATTGTTTCTTTTCAGGTTCCTCATCAGCTCTCATATAGATCTTAGGCCATTCGTATGTGTTTTGGGGAGCCTTTAGGGCAGTGGTTAGCCCAGAGGGATGCCAATTGGGTTTTTCAAGGGCAGCGGACTGGCTGCGATGGCTTGGTCGGAGAGCTATGCTGTGGAGTGGGGTTTTGCCAGAAGTTCATCGCTTTGTGCGGCTTGATCGCCCCTGGGTATATTAGTTTTGCATGTTGGAGGAACGATCTGGGTTCACGAACGTGCCGTTTGAGCTGTTATTCTTGTGGGCTTTATTTCCAGGGATGTTGATGGTTTGGTCAGACATAGTGCCTCGGAAGGTGTGGAGAGAGGCTCAGTCTGTGGAACTAATCAACAAGGCCAGAATCAAGGTGAATCGTGCAGTGGTTAGGTTTTTGGCTAGGAATGGTTCCGTGGCAGTACGGCATCGGGAATTGGAACAAGTTTTGGGTGAGTTTTGGAGGGGTGATGGGGTGCATTTAAATGCTGTGGGTATCGACCTATGGTGTTTGGGGTTGCAAGGGGGCATTGAGACGGCCCTATCTATGTGGAGGGACACGCAGGCTTAAGGTTTCAAGGCTGCTTGTTGGTGGCAGTGGGAGGTCCTTGAAGCAGCCAGGTTGCTGAGGAGGGGAGGGCCCTACGGTTGGGACTGAATTCCCTTGGTTGGTGGCGGATTTAAGGGGTTCATCGGTTGGTGCATCCAAGTTGATGTTTAACGGCTGGAGGCAAGGTGGAGTTTCCCGTATGGGATTTAATTATTTAAAGGGCTTCTGAGCCGATGACGTCACCTCTAAACCGGATCTGTCGATGCGGCAAGTGTTCAGGATTTTTGACCGGAGCAAAAAGCGCAGCATGCTGCGGTATTTCTCCGGCCAAAAAACGTTCCGGTCCTGAACTGAAGACATCCTGATGCATCCTGAACGGATTTCTCTCCATTCAGAATGCATGGGGATAATCCTGATCAGGATTTTTCCGGCAGAGCCCCGACGACGGAACTCTATGCCGGAAAACAAAAGCGCAAGTGTGAAAGAGCCCTTACACAGATATGCCAATTCAGTGCCCAATGTGTTATGTCCATTATGTGCCAGTGTGAAAAGCAAGCCTTCTTATTATTATGCCGTGCTTCCTGGTTTTATAAACACCCTATATGTGGCCCTAATCTTTTGCCTGGACATACAACAGGGCCTCACATTTGAGGCCTAGTGCCATGATTTACGCATCTTGTGCTGACAACTGTATAGGCTCTGGTTTGAAATAATAAATAGAACCGCCAAGAAGTGACCCCATTTTGGAAACTACACCCCTCATGGTAATTATTAAGGGGTGAAGTATTTTGACACTATGTGTATTTTGCAGAAATGAATGAGCAGCAGACTATGCAAAGGGAAAATTGCAAATTTTCCATAGATATGGCATTTCAGTGCCCATCTGGTGCCATCAGAGACTCACACCACACTACTTGTATTAATGGGCGAGTTCTACTGGGTACAGAAATGCCATAAGTGTGGGCGTAAGCTGCTGTGTGGGCACATGACCGAGCTCAGAAGGGAAGGAGCACCATTTGGCTTTTGGAGCACAGATTTTTCTGGAATGATTTTCGGGTGCTCATCACATTTGCAGTGCCCCTGAGATACCTGTACAGTGGAAACCCCCAATAAGTGACCCCATTTTAGAAACTACACCCCTCAAGTTATTTATCAAGCTGTAGAGTAAGCATTTTGACACCACAGGTGTTGCAGATGACTGCAGCATCCAAGGGATTAATCCACTAGCATCAGAGTTTTCACAGATGCCAACAGATACAGCAAGGGCCCAGCCATTAGTAACAGCCATGCCCCTGCTACTGACTGAGCGAGCGCAGCTTCTGTGACCGCCCGATCAGCGCACCGTACTATTACACGTACCAGGAACTCATACATGTATCGCACGTGTCGGGATGGTTTTAATGGTTCGTTCAATTTGCAGGTAGGAGGCCCCATGGGGGCCTCTTTTTCTGTCCGCGATGTGATGTGGAGCAAGACGGATTCATCATGACACACAATGCAAGTCAATGGGGACATATCAGTTTTCTCTGACACAATAGATAATACAACCGGATCTATTCATAACGGATGCAGACGGTTTTATTATCAGAACGGAAGCGCTTATGCTGATTCATGACGGATCCAGCAAAAACTTTGGTGTAAAAGCCTTATTAACCTGGACACATTTATTATGCTGATTTGGTATTTTTCTTTGGTAACGGATATCATGTGTGTGTCATTTTGCTGGATTGTATTTTTTGTTTTGTTTTTGGGTTGTCTGGGTATTACTACTATTCTTATTATCAATAATTAGGGGTGCATATATAGGGATAGATATAGAATCTCTCATAGGGTCTTTATTGTATAAAATATTTTAACTTTGCTGTTTCACTGTGGCTATAATAAAGATTGTAATATTTTATATCCTTGGGATGTGCTGCATCTATTGCAAACTATAATTAGATTCATGGGCTATTAGTATTGCACTCCAATATTTTCAGTGTGCCCCCTCCTTTTGTTTATATTGGTTTTTTTTCTCACTGATACGACATATTACAAAGTTTCTTGTGCTCACTTGTACTATTAATTTATGCAAAGTTGTATGAAGAATTAGTGACCAATTAAAGAAGAAAAGGACTATAACTGTGAGAATTGTATTGTCCTTAACCACCTCAGCTCCCCTAGCTTAAACCCCCTTAATGACCAGACCACTTTTTACAATTCTGCACTACACTAATTTCACGGTTTATTGCTCAGTCATACAACTTACCACCCAAAGGAATTTTACCTCCTTTTCTTCTCACTAATAGAGATTTCATTTGGTGGTATTTCATTGCTGCTGACATTTTTACTTTTTTTGATATTAATCAAAATTGACCGAAATTTTTGCAAAAAAATGAAATTTTTTACTTTCTGTTGTAAATTTTTTCAAATAAAACTACATTTCTATATAAATTTTTCTCTAAACTTATTGTTCTACATGTCTTTGATAAAAAAAATGCAATAAGTGTATATTTATTGGTTTGGGTAAAAGTTATACCGTTTACAAACTATGGTGCAAAAAAAATTATTTACACACTTTGACTTTCTGAGCACCTGTCATGTTTTCTGAGGTTCTACAATGCCCAGACAGTAGAAACAACCCACAAATGACCCCATTTCGGGAAAGTAGACACCCTAAGGTATTCGCTGATGGGCATAGTGAGTTCATGGAAGTTTTTATTTTTTGTCACAAGTTAGCGGAAATAGAATTATTATTATTTTTTTCTTACAAAGTCTCATATTCCACTAACTTGTGACAAAAAATTAAATTTTACATGAACTCACCATACCCCTCACGGAAAACCTTGGGGGGGTCTTCTTTATAAAATGGGGTCACTTGTGGGGTATTTATACTGCCCTTGCATTTTAGGGGCTCTAAAGCGTGAGAAGTAGTTTGGAATCCAAATGCGTAAAAATGCCCTGTGAAATCCTAAAAGTACTCATTGGAATTTGGGCCCCTTTGCGCACCTAGGCTGCAAAAAAGTGTCACACATGTGGTATCGCCGTACTCAGAAGAAGTAGGGCAATGTGTTTTAGGGTGCATTTTTACATATACCCATGCTGGGTGAGATAAATATCTCTGTAAAAGACAACTTTTCCCAATTATTTTATACAAAGTTGTCATTTTACAGAGCTATTTCTCTCACCCAGCATGGGTATATGTAAAAATACACACCAAAACACATTGCCCTACTTCTCCTGAGTACGGCGATACCACATGTGTGACACTTTTTTGCAGCCTAGGTGCGCAAAGGGGCCCAAATTCCAATGAGTACCTTTTAGGAGGGCATTTTTAGACATTTGGATTCCAGACTTCTTCTCACGCTTTAGGGCCCCTAAAATGCCAGGGCAGTATAAATACCCCACATGTGAACCCATTTTGGAAAGAAGACACCCCAAGGTATTCCGTGAGGGGCATGGCGAGTTCATAGAAGATTTTTTCTTTTGGCACAAGTTAGCAGAATTTTTTTTAAAAAAAATTTTTCTCACAAAGTCTCCCTTTCCGCTAACTTAGGACAAAAAGTTCAATCTTTCCTGGACTCAATATGCCCCTCAGCAAATACCTTGGGGTGTCTTCTTTCCAAAATGGGGTCATTTGTGGGGTGTTTGTACTGCCCTAGCATTTGAGGGTCTCCACAATCATTACATGTATGGCCAGCATTAGGAGTTTCTGCTATTCTCCTTATATTGAGCATACGGGTAATGAGATTTTTTTTCCCGCTTAGCCTCTGGGCTGAAAGAAAAAAGGAACGGCACAGATTTCTTCATTCGGAATCGATCAATGTGGATGAAAAAAATCTCTGCCAAAAAATGTGCAAAAAAAAAAAAAGAGGGGAAAGGCGTCTGCCAGGACATAGGAGCTCCGCCCAACATCCAAACCCACTCAGCTCGTATGCCCTGGCAAACCCGATTTCTCCATTCACATCAATCGATGTGGATGAATAAATCATTGCCAGAATTTTATTTATTTTTTATAAAAAATGTTTGCCAAAGCATATGAACACCGCCCCTCAGCTCATAAGCCTCGGCAAACGTATCTTTTTTACTGCAGAGGAAAAATCTCGTCTTGCAGCGCCGCACACACCGACTTTGTGTAATCTGACAGCAGCGCAATGCTTCTGTCAGAATGCACATCAGTGCTGCAGCTGGTTGATCGCTTGGTCCACCTAGAAGGTTAAAAAAAAAAAAAAAAAAAAAACAGGCCGCAACGCAATAAATTTATTAACATTAACTTTATATAACATTTGAACAGAACATTAACTTTTATAAACTTTATTGAACTTTTGGAACATTAACTTTTTTGCTTACCTGTGATTTTTTTTTACCTTTAGGGGTCAAACCTCTCCTTCCCCATGGGACAATGTGCAAAGCGCAAATCGCCCAGAGATGTGGCGAAGTACATTATGCACTTTGTCCCAGGTGAAAGGAGTGGTTTGCAGCAGCTCTGTGTGAAAGGGCCCTAAGACCCCTGTGTGCCTGTCCTGTGTCACGCAATCCCTATACTAAGTGTACCTGTGTGTGGTACTTCCGGAAACACTCCCCTAAGCATAGGGCAGGGTGGTCAGGGCAGTCAGAACAGAAATAGCGGGTGTCACGCCTTATTCCACTCCTGATACAGACACACATCTTTTCCGGGGTGACGCTTGGGTTGAGGTACCAGCAACGACATTGGGGGAATGTCGCTCGTGTAGACGGCTCACTACACTGGTGGTTGGGGCCAAGGAACCTCCTGGATACAGGAGGTTCTCGATGATCTCTTCCTGAAATTTGAGGAAGGATCCTGTTCTCCCAGCCTTACTGTAGAGAACAAAACTATTGTACATAGCCAATTGAATTAGGTATACAGACACCTTCTTATACCAGCGTCTGGTCCTGCGGGAGAATAAATAAGGAGCCAACATCTGGTCATTGAAGTCCACCCCTACCATGAGCAAATTACAGTCGTGGACCGAGAGGGGCTTTTCAATGACACTGGTTGCCCGTTCAATTTGGATTGTCGTGTCTGCGTGAATGGAGGAGAGCATGTAAATGTCACGCTTGTCTCTCCATTTCACCGCAAGCAGTTCTTCGTTATACAAGGCAGCCCTCTCCCCCCTTGCAAGACGGGTGGTAACGAGCCGTTCGGGGAAACCCCGGCGACTAGGTCGCGCGGTGCCACAGCAGCCAATCTGTTCTAGAAACAAATGCCTGAAGAGGGGCACACTTGTGTAGAAATTTTCCACATAAAGGTGGTACCCCTTGCCAAATAAGGGTGACACCAAGTCCCAGACTGTCTTCCCACTGCTCCCCAGGTAGTCAGGGCAACCGACCAGCTCCAGGGTCTGATCTTTACCCTCATAGACACGAAATTTGTGCGTATAGCCTGTGGCCCTTTCACAGAGCTTATACAATTTGACCCCATACCGGGCGCGCTTGCTTGGGATGTATTGTTTGAAGCCAAGGCGCCCGGTAAAATGTATCAGGGACTCGTCTATGCAGATGTTTTGCTCAGGGATATACAAATCTGCAAATTTGGTGTTAAAGTGGTCTATGAGGGGCCGAATTTTGTGGAGCCGGTCAAAAGCTGGGTGGCCTCTGGGACGAGAGGTGCTGTTATCAATAAAGTGCAGGAAACGCAGGATGGTCTCAAATCGTGTACTGGACATGGCAGCAGAGAACATGGGCATGTGATGAATTGGGTTCGTGGACCAATATGACCGCAATTCATGCTTTTTTGTCAGGCCCATGTTGAGGAGAAGGCCCAGAAAAGTTATAAATTCGGAAACTTGGACGGGTTTCCACCGGAAAGACTGGGCATAAAAGCTTCCCGGGTTGGCGGCTATAAATTGAGTGGCATACCGGTTTGTTTCTGCCACGACTAAGTCAAAGAGCTCTGCAGTGAAGAACAGCTCAAAAAACCCCAGTGCCGATCCGAGTTGAGCTGTCGGTGAAAGACTGGGCTGTGAAAGGGGGAAAAACTGGTGCGGCTTTAGATGGGGGCTGCCAATCAGGGTTTGCCAGCACCTCAGGGACTCTAGGGGCCTGTCTGTGCGGTTGCTGCGACGGTGGAACTACTGCAAGTGCCACCGTACCAGCTTCTACTGCTCACCACTTCACCATGTTCTACGGCAGTGCTGGTACTAGGTCCAGGATGGGCTGCGCTGCTGGTGTATGCCTCACCACGTAATCCGACAGCGCCAGCCCCACTCTGCTGCCCTTGAAGCGGATCCTGCGCAACCTGTGGTCTAGCAACACGGGGCCGGGTACGCCTGGTGGTATCAGGGACCTCAACCTCATCGTCCGAACTTTGGGTCAGACTGCCACTGCTTTCTTCAGGTTCGTATTCTGACCCGCTGGATTCGTCAGATGAGGGTTCCCATTCCTCATCCGACTGGGTCAGAAGCCTGTAGGCCTCTTCAGAAGAATACCCCTTCCTTGCCATTTGGTCAACTAAATTTAGGGGGTATTCCCTGAGACTACCCAAGAAAAAAAGCAAGCCTGTCTTACAAATGGTAGGCTAGCAAAGTACAGGAAGCCGCTGCGATTGATAAAAAAATATCAAAACGGCTTTTTTTTTTATCGCCGCAGCACTTGTGTAGTGATTGTGCAGTGATAAAAAAAAAAAAATAAATAAATTTGTCACTGCGGCGGGGCGGGCGTGGGTGAACGCACGTGTGGGCGACCGATCAGGCCTGATCGGGCAAACACTGCGTTTTGGGTGGAGGGCGAGCTAAGGTGACACTAACACTATTATAGATCTGACTGTGATCAGTTCTGATCACTTACAGATACTATAAAGTACCAATGCTGATTAGCGATACGCTAATCAGCGAATCAGTGACTGCGGTGCGGTGGGCTGGGCGCTAACTGAAGCTACCTACCTACCAAAGGGGCCTAAACTAAACTAAACCTAACAGTCAATACTGGTGAGAAAAAAAAAAGGTGACAGTTTACACTGATCACTTTTTTCCCTTTCACTAGTGATTGACAGGGGTGATCAAGGGGTTAATTGGGGCGATGGGGGGGGGGGGTGATCTGGGGCTAAATATGTAGTGCTTGGTGTACTCACTGATCTGTGCTCTCTGCTGGGACCAACCGACGAAAAGGACCCAGCAGAGAGCACAGAAGCCATTTAACACATTATATTTATAAATATAATGTGTTATATGGCTGGTGGTTCGTTATTTTAAAAATCACCAACCTGCCAGCGCTGATTGGCTGGCAGGCTGGTGACCAACTCCTTCTGTGCCTTTTGCCGACCCGCACTGCGCATGTGCGGGCCGAATATGCGCGTCATCTCACGTCCCGCGAGATGACGCATAGATGCGTCAAGGAGGAATAACCTGGCCGCCCGCAGGACGCATCCCTGCAGTCGGGAGGTGGTCAAACACCATATGGTTTTATTATAGAGGGCGAGGCAGAATAATAATAATGATCTTCATTTAGAATTGACTTAGAAACACACTGGAAGTGTCGGTTTCGATCTATCTTGACCTGTAAGTAGTAAGTGAGGTCAAAGTTTCCTAAAGTGCTTTACGGTCATGTTTTAGTGTGGGAGGGAAACACCACACCAAGCATAGGAGGGAAGGGGGGGGGGATAAGGGAATTAGACCTGAGAACTAGGGAAGGAAGATGGACACCTCCTAGTGAAAACCCTAACCAAAATCCAGACTGACTACCAGTATGAACAGACCCCAAAGGTAGGAGAGTTCATACGCAGGAATACCTATCTAGCCCTATAGGACCCTGGTACTAATGGCAGGGACGAGACTAAGGCTGAGTTCACACGAGCGGATGCCGTGCGTGGCATCCGCTCCGTGAAAGAGTGCCAAGACCCGATGCAGACTGCAGAGGCACGGAGCATTAACATGACTGATAATGCTCCGTGCCTCTCTGTGATCTCTTTACTACGAAATCACAGTGACAACTGTGATTTCGTAGTAAAGAGATCACAGAGAGGCACGGAGCATTATCAGTCATGTAAATGCTCCGTGCCTCTGCAGTCTGCATCGGGTCTTGGCACTCTTTCACGGAGCGGATGCCACGCACGGCATCCGCTCGTGTGAACTCAGCCTAACTGTTCCTCCAAAAAGGAAGGACGAACAGGAGTCTACTTCAGGCCTAAATACAAACAATAGGGAAATGCCACACACAGAAACCAAACAAAATACAAAAAGGAAAGGAAAGAATTAACTTCAAAGGGGTTATGGAAGCAGTCTCAGTCGAGATCCAACCACAAACTATCCACAGGCACAGAAGCTATAAACCGCACAGCATAGTGGGAGAAACAACTATAAATAAGGATGGATAAATGACCACATTAGCAACACCTGGAGGCAAGGGGTGTGGCCATTATCAGAAACACAGACACCTATTGATCAACAAGGAAAACCTGTCAGATCAAACTAGCTTTCACAGATCTCCTGTCACTCACCGTCACCGGGACGTCCGTATGTCTCGGTACGTCCATGACATTTACATGATATGTTCTATGTGTCCACCATTCTGCCAGATGCACATAGTTAAAAGGGTTTTCCAGGATATTTTTTTAACCGATGACCTATTGTCATGGTCCCTCAGGTGACTGATGTCAGGAAATCAAGGAGATTGGCTGAGCGTGAAGGAATCTAACAGCCTCCTTGATTTCTCTTGATTCAGTGTTGATAGGGTTAATGACCACTTCCCTTTTCTCAGCTGTTGCTCAGTGGTCATCACTTCTACCATTTATAGTCTCCCCCCACCCTTCTGACTGTGCGGTAGATAGCTTCATTTGGGTTTGGCTGAGCTAGTGTGAGGTTGTCTCTGGTGTTCCTGTTCTTCCATCTCTACCGAAGTAAAGTGTCACGTTTGTTTGTATTTGTTATATTCCCTGTTGTTGTATCCGGGCCTGAGACAGAGACTTCCATTCGTCCATCTGGGAAGGAATGGGTTGTCTCTGGTCCTATACTTATTCCAGGGCCTTATTGGGAAATCAGGGCCTAGGTATCCTGCTTATGAATATTCCTACCTTCAAGGTCTATTCATATTAATAGGTAGTCAGGGCCCAGATTAGGGTTGTCTAGGAGGTGACGTGTTTCTTCCCTAGTTTCAAGGCCCAGTTACTGTTCCCCTTCCGTCCTGTGTTCAGTGTGGAGTTTCCCCCCCCCCCCCCCCCACACTGATCGTGACACCTATCCTCAGGCTAGGTCATCAGTATCTGACCAGTGGGGTCCAACACCCAGAAACCCTGCTCATCAGCGGTTTTGATAAGGTAGCAGTGCTTCTGTGAGTGCCGCTGCCTTCTTCATGTTTACCAAGCACAGTGCCGTACATTGTATAGCGGCTGTGATTGGTATCACAGCTCAGCTCCATTCACTTGAATGTTTCTGAGCTGTTCCTAGGCCATGTGACACATTAAATTTTTATCACTCTGCCTCAGAAAAGCAGAGAGAAGGCTACGGCGTTCAGAGGAGCACTGCTGCCTTCTCAAACAGCTGATCGGCGGAGGTCCCAGGCATCGGACCCATACTGAACAGATACTGATGACCTAGCCTTGAGTATAGGTCATCAGTATAAAAATCGCAGAAAACCCCTTTAAATGTTTAATCCAGTCTTTATAAATACGCTGATGAAATGCAGGTGATACTTCACAGCTCTGTAGGATTCGCCATTTCAGGTGAGCCAAATTGCATATTTCTTATCAGCTGTGGTTCTTCAGCATGTTAACGAACATGGAGCATGTTCATTTAACCATGTGCATCTGACAGAATGGTGGACACACTTAACTCCTAACCAGGTAAAGATAACTTGACAATTCCAGTTTGTTTATTCTAGCCAAGACTTATATCACATGACCCCCTTCCCATTGGAAAAACCTGAGCTGAATTCAATCTGGTGGATTTCAAAATGGCAGCAAAAAACATTTCCACCTCAAAATAATGCAGCCTCCTTCCTAATTAAGACTTTCACACAATTTTCTACAAATTATACCAGTAAAAAGGGTGTGTCCAGACTTATTCACCCTCTATATCCACTGTGCATCATTATAAACCATGCATACGTTATAACCTTTGATAGACAGATACAGTAGGTCACAATTTCCCAATCTGAAGATGAGGTAGAAACCTTCTGGAAACCTTCCATAAAATAAAACTTGCCAGTTGCATTAGAATAATGTTGTCCAAACCTTCCGATCTGCCCTCTCGATATCAAAAGGAAGATAAGGATCCAGGTAGCTGGGTCTTAACATGCCTGAACCTTTTGATCTCAGGAAGAAGAGCTGCTGTCTGAGGTGTATGGCATAGGCTTACTGCTCTCCCCCCTTAATTAGAATTCATGCAGGCTCGGTCCTGCATGCATATGTATGGGGAAGGGGAAATAAGGAGAAAGTTGGCCAAACGAGTGGCCTTACGTCATCAGAATGTTTTATTAAGACTCAGACCGCACTTTTAAATGTGTAAATTTTATTTTCACACAAAAGCAAGAGAATGTAACACACAAACCTTGCTTTGTGATAGCGCTGTTACATACAACAGTAGAAGGGGCTAGGGAAAAATGAAAGTTTTCGTCCCAAATGTTACCAAAATGCACAAAAAAAATATCTCTATTTTGCCAGAGACAGTAAGAGTTGTGATATGTACACATAACTTAAAAGGAAGACCTAATATATACATGTAATACTTCTGGTAAAAAATAGAATCTAAAACACGTGAAATAAAACAATCTCGTACATGTGACATGGAGTGTCTATGTTGACAATTATTTGGCTATCTCCAAAGTTTTCAACCCTTTTCGCTTGTGCATTTGTTAATGCATTACAGCAAACTAAAAATACAATAAACAACAAAAACCTACAAATAAATCTGTAATATAGTCAAAAAAGGCTGCTCAAAAATGACCACTAGTCACAGTGGACGCAGCCCCTGTATGCTGAACCAATATTACTCCTCCAGATTCACAGCAAATGTATAGGAGACTACTGCCTATAACCTGCCTCTCTCCCCTGTGAATTGGATGTAAGTACACTTTGACCTGCAATAAATAAATAAATAAATAAATAAATAAATAAATAATGCCAATTTGAGTCAGGGATAAATAAATACATGAAATGCAATTTAATCCACGGGCCTTCCCATAAATACTGAACTCTGAGAGTTATGGCCTGGCAACTACATAACTGGCTATGGCAGAGGCCGATAAGAGGGCGGTAAAGCACTACCAAATGTGTGACCTGCCAGGCACGTCAAGTTATTGCATTATAATTAGAATACTTCTTGAAATAAAATGTGTGTCTCCTCCTTCCGGTCCTTATGTAAACAGTTTACTGTAAATGTTAGAACTGCTGGTCCTACAGCACCCACCCCAAAGATGGTTCCTTTAAAATGAGGGAACCATAGAAGGGTAAATAAGAAAAGACGGGTAAACTATCACCACTCTGCTCCTCACACTCCAAGTAAGTCTATTTCTACCAATGGTTTTGGTGCTTAGTTAATCAAATTAACCTATATAAACCTTCCTAATCAAAATTCGAGAAATACAGAGTATCTCTCACATTCACAACACATGGCTCTCCTTCTCTGTATCACAAATAATTTGTCCATATTTGTATTGCCATCCATTGCTTTTCCTCTATCTCCGGATTCCTACGTATAACAACACAGAGCCTTGTACCATATGTACACATATCACGTCTTCATGTCTTGTAGAGATGAACGTCCTGTCATATACATTCACCGCTGATACTCCATAACCTGTGTAGCAACAGCTTATAAGTAAGCTGGTGCATATCGCCACCACTAGTACTCCACGCCCCCGCGAAGCAACAGCCTAGAACAAAGCTAATTTTCAAGTGATTCTTCCATCCTCATATCGGGGGGGTTGGCATATTAGTGGCAAATAGCTGCCCACTGTAAAAAGAAAAGCTCTATAGAGATATATCAATATATGCATAAACAGATGCATCCAGATAAATATGTGTATAGAAGGAATTGGGCATCATCTTCTGCCAAGGTAAGTCTCCCTCTCGGATGTGTAGAGAGGGGACATGGATGCAGGTGAGATACATAGAGTAAGAAATCAACTGGGCAGGAGAAAATGTTCCAGAAAGTAAGTAACACAGTCCCAGTGTCTCCACAGTGTCAGCAGGGAGAGCAAAAAGAGCAGGGAGGACAAAAGGCGTACCCGGGTTTTAACCAGTGGGGTTATAAAACTGGCAGCTGTAGAAACAAAGACTAGCAAAACGGCCATGAGAGCTAGTAGCACGTTGATGAACTTTCCTAGCAAAGCCCGAGCATTAGCATTTTCCACACCTTCCAGCTGGACAACCTGTTGCTGCTGTTGCTGTAACTCTAGCTTAGTAATACGGGTGAGGCAAGACTCCACGGCTTCCTGAAATTACAAAAGAAAAGACTAATTAAGAGAGGAGGACGTGGACAATGTGCTTCTCCATTAAAGAGGTTCTCCTGGACTACAACAAGATGGGTGCTTTCTTCCAAAAACAACATCACACCTATCCATGGGTTGTGCATGGTATTACAGCTAAGCCCTATTCACTTCAGTGGCACTAAACTGCAATACCAGATACACTCCATGGACAGGCGTGGCGCTGTTCTTTAGCCTAGAGGAAACCCACCACCCTATTTTAAAGCGGTTTCATGCAATTCAGATTCATTCCCATATTGATTTTTTTAAAGCTGGTACTAGAAAACATATAATCTAAATAACCCTATCCAGCCTGTGATACAACAGCCCCTATTGACCTTTAAAAGTTACCCTCCGTTTCATGAAAAACAAAATCCCATTAACTGGGGAGCAAACAGAACACTTACCTGGAGCCCTCCTTTTCATCTTTTCAGCTGCAGATCTGCGAATTTGTGGGCTCCTCTTCTGCCATCCAATATCCATCCTGATATACACGCATTTGGTAGTCCAAAGCACTTCCTTCTTGTCCAGCCCTGATCTTTGATTGATCAGCACCGCTTAAGTGGGCAGCGCTGGTCAATCTGAGGGCAGCGGGAAGGGTCTCGGTCTACCAAATGCAAAGATTGCATCAGGCAGTCTTGAGAAGCGACCATCTTGAATTGATGAAGAGAAGCCTGAGAATTGGTGGACCTGCAGCTAAAGAGATGAAAAGGAGGGTACCAGGTACGTTTCTGTTTGTTCTGCAGTTAATGTGATTTTTTTTTCTAGAACTGGAAAAAAAAAAAAAAAATCTTAGTACATATTCTTGAGCGTTTACAATCGCGCATACAGAGACAAGCGAACACTCATTGTCGCGCGTTCCCGAAAGTCTATGTACGGGAACGCGCGACAAAACGCCCCAAAAGAACTTGTTTGAGCGTCGGGCGTTTTACAGCGCGATCGTACGCGCTGTAAAACGCCCAGGTGAGGACCATTCCCATATGGAAGCATTGGTTTCTCCTTGTTGAGCGTTTTACAGCGCGTAGGAACGCGCTGTAAAACGCTCAGGTGTGAAGTTAGGGTAAGAGATGCTTTCAACCAAAGGTGACCTCAGCAAGCATAATTACCGGTATATCTTTTTTGAACTTATAGCTTGTTGCTCTCTCTTGGACTTTATGGCTTCTGTATGGTCAAGGTGGGATAAAGTTCTGTTCCGATTAAGAAGGTAAGGCCCATACGTATGTAATTGTATGCCGTAAGGACACTGTTTGGATAATGAAGAGTATGGATATATAGCCATAAGGAAATCTGATCTGGACATGGAAGTGATCCTCTCTAATAAAATGACCAGTATGAATAGTGAATGATACAACTGAAAACCTTTGCAAGGAAATCTGGTCTGGATAAAGGAGTGATCTTCTCAGAGAAGTTGACCAGTATGGACAGTATATGGTGAAACTGAACATCAGGAAATCTGGTCTGGATATGGAAGCGACCCTCACTAAGAAGATGGCCAGTGTGAATAGTATATGGTGAAACTGAAAATCTGTGCCAGGAAATCTGCTCTAGAAAAAAAAGCATGGTCTTCTCTAAGAGGTGGTCTTTTGGAAAAGTTTGAGTGTACAACTGGATATAGCATTCAGTTACATACTGTAGTGTCACTTATCTGTACCTGAATGTCCCTAGCCCGCTCATATGACTGATATGCAACTTTCTCCTCCATGCTGGCCAGTTCTTGCTTAAGCAATGTCATTTCATTTTGATGAAGCTCTGTCAGGTCATTCAGCTGCTCTTCCAAGCGCTCATACCTATATGGAATGAAATACTGCTGATAAAACATTCAAGATTTCTTTCATGAAACTATTCACAGGTTCCCCTTTTACCATACAAGGTGTTGTCCTATATCAGAAACAATAGGGTAACAGAGAAATACAACCACATAACAGTAAAGCAGGGAAGAACTTGGAGAATAACTTTGCGTTGTCTTGTATTTAAACGTTTTAGAAAACTATAAAATTCAGACAATTTCTCTTAAGGCGCCCCTACACCTTTAAAAGCTGTTGGCTCAATGCTCCCACATACACATCTGTATGTATTTGAATGGGGAGAGAGGAAAATACTGCTGCCAGGCACCTTTGGTGGTGATTGATATCCCTGGAGAACAAAATGATTGAGCGGTAAAATTCAAAGTGCCCGATCCTTCTCCCCAACATCTTCCGGAGGAGAGTTGGGAGCTCCCCACAAACATTATGGGTTCGCCACCAATACTCTAATCTGTATTACAGAAAACACTTCCCCAGTTCTACAGATGACTACCCAAATATTAGTTGAGAGAAAGTCCTATATTGCCCCATTACAGGTACACACTGTAGACATTTCAGACCTTTCACAGCTCAGAGCCTGTGATTACAGTAGGTAGTGTAGATCCCAGGCTGCATCCCAGCTGAAACATCCCTTGGCTCTACGGTCCATTTCTATTCAGCTCTGCCTCAGCCCAAAAGGTGCTGCTGGTTCTTAAAAGGTACTTTGGGACTTTAACTTTGATTGGTGGGAGTCTGACCTCTTTTCATTGCTTAAACAGAGACATCATATAGTCTGCTTGCGTGCTACACCTAGTCCTGAATCTTGTCTCAGTCACTTGATTAGGAATGAACAGAATGAGCTGCTGTGTCTGTGTAAATAATGAAGGGGCCCTTTTATTGTGCCGATTATGGTGGTAAACCCAAATGTCCATGTGACCTCCTTTAAATGGATTGTCCACCCTGTAAAAAATTTTAAAATGTCAAAGCCATGCCCACCGAGAGCTGGGGAAAGCCAGCAGCCACAGACTATGTTGTACCAGTATTACAACTCAGCGCCATTCAAGAGCTGCAAAGAACTGCAGTACTAGCATCATTAATCCCAAAGTCACAGAAAATCTCAAACATTTTTAGACCGCCAAGCCAAACATGTAACATTGTCCTCTACCTACCATGTGGTATTTATAACATGGGCATCTTATTCTGTGGCAGAAGCCTTTGGGTCCTCTGCGGCACTAGGGTCTGAGCACACCTGCTACCTCTTGCAAAATAAATATACCTATTTAAGGGAATCTTCACTAAACATGTCTATCTTACCTGGAAAGGAAAGTGAAATTTTTCGGATGGACGATAATTCACAAAATTATTTGACCCATTTATTATTATTATCCATGGCTTATGCTCTTAATAGTCTAAGTATAATATGCATCAAATGCCAACACTGCACTCTCATTAAAAATACAAATCCTCAAATTGTATTACATTATGAGAATGGCACAGCTATTGGCGGAGGACCATGACGGCACCTCAATGCATTGTCTGGAATGTGGTTTACCTGGAATCGTTTTATGGACTCTGCTGAGTTTGCTACATTGGTTGGCAACTGAACCTTTAGCATATCATACGGATACGATTTCTCTGTGCCCATTTCTGTTTGCCCTGCAGCGATGGGCAGAAGGCTCCTTTCTGGCCGTTCCCACCCCTTTCCTTCCTTCCCCCATACATTTATACATTGTTTGCTCTCTTATATGTCTCTTCTCCCCTCTGTGCCTTTTTCTTTTTTTCAAGTACAGGTTACACTAAATATCTAGACTTGTTTTTATGATTTGTACATATCCTCTGGACTGATTTTTTTAAGTTGTGTCTGACGTGAATATGTATTTGTATAAGGTGTCTTAATTCTTGACATGCAATTGTATATTATTAATCTGTATCCTTTTTTTAAATAAAAAAATCTTAATAAAAACGTTTTATGCACACACTTGTTTCGGTGAAACCTTTAATAATACTGGATATGTCAATTATGTATTTAACATGTGTAACAAGACTAAAGCACCGACACCACCAGACAAGGCTGGAAGCACCTTTTAAAGTGCTGGTTTTGGTGTCAGAGTCTGCATGGAACAGCTGGTCAGCAGAGATACGATTGGATATTGATGATCTATTCTGATGATAGGTCATCAATATAAGAAGCCTGGAAAAGCCCTTTAAGACCTGCATTTAACACACCAGTCTTAGGCCTCTTTCATACGGGCGTCGCGGGTGAGGGCCGGATGCGTTCAGGGTGCATTGCGGGAAACCCGCGCGAGTAGGCACGCAATTTCAGTCAGTTTTGTCTGCGATTGCGTTCCGTTGTTCAGTTTTTTCTGTGCGTGTGCAATGCATTTTGCACGCGCGCGAGAAAAACTGAATGTGGTACCCAGACCTGAACCCGGACTTCTTCACTGAAGTTTGGGTTTGGGGTTCTGTAGATTTTATTATTTTCCATTTTAACATGGTTATAATGGAAAATAATAGCATTCTTAATACAGAATGCTAAGTATAATGTCAATTGAAGGTTAAAAAATAATAAAAACATAATTCGCCTCATCCACTTGATCGCGCAGCCGGCATCATCTTCTTTCATGAACTGCAAAAGGACCTTTGATGACGTAATCGCGCTCACCACGTGGTGAGTGTGGCGACGTCAGCGCAGGTCCTGCTGAATAAAGATAGAAGGATCTTACGTCATCAAAAAGGTCTTTTTGCAGGTCCTGAAAGAAAAAGAAAGAAGAAGATGATGTCGGCTGCGCGATCAAGTAGATGAGGAGAGTTAATTTTTGTTATTTTTTAACCCCTCAAGGCACATTTTACAAAGCATTCTGTATTAAGAATGCTATTATTTTCCCTTATAACAATGTTATAAGGGAAAATAATACAGTGAATAGACTTTAATGGGGTCCGGGGTTGCTCATCCCCATAATCTCCTAGCAACCATGCGTGAAAATCGGACCGAATCCGCACATGCTTGCGATTTTCACACAGCCCCATTAATTTCTATGGGGCCTGCGTTGCGTTAAAAATGCAGAATATAGAACATGCTGCGATTTTCACGCAACGCACAAGTGATGCGGGAAAATCACCGCTTATCTACACAGCCCCATTGAAGTGAATGGGTCCGGATTCAGTGCGGGTGCAATGCGTTCACCTCACGCATTGCACCCGCGCAGAATTTTCGCCCGTGTGAAAGGGGCCTTAATCTATCCCCTGCTGCTGTCGGATGAGCCACAATTATTACAGGGGTTGCCCCATGAAAAATATTCAACTTTTTCAAACCAGCACTTGGATCTGAATACTTTTGTAATTGCAATGTATCCGTTTAGTGCCATCTGCTGTTTGGCCTTCTTAGTTACATCCTTTAAGTGCCATCAATCAGATCTACCGTTAGAAACTATGACAGTTACAAAGAGAGACCTGAAGCAGAAAGGACACATCCTCTGAGAAAAGACACCCCCTCAGTTTGAAATAAATCTAGCAGAGTAATTGGAGCAGTGAATGGGGAGATCTCTGGATCCATGTGAGGTACAGAGCTGGTTCTAGCTTTGTTAGATAGAGATTGGCACGTACTGTATGATGTCTGATTTTCATTTTTTACATCAATCATGTGGTGCATCTGTTCCAAGTATAATCTTTTCCAGTTCCCTGGTACAGAATTTAATAAATGTGCAGGGCCGCCCTACCCTCTTACCAGCCTGCTTCTCTCACATTTTGGAAAAGTGGCGAGCAGGGTGCAAAGCCCCCAAAAAGTCACTAATATTTGCAGGGTGTCATTGCACTCTTTGATGCCAGAGGAATGATAAATGTCTTCCATCGTCTCCTCTACATGCAGTGCTTCTAGCTGAGAATAACGGTGTAATATTGTGCCATAGGGAGCACCATACAGAGAGTCCACTTGCTGACATACAAACTCCTGTACAGGGCCCTGCTGTGTGCATAAAGCTTAAGGGATAACTGTCGTATATAATTTTTTTTTTTTTTGGAGTATTGGATTGTGGTGATTAATATCACCTTGGTGGCCCTATTTCAACTTTTCACTGTGTATTCAATTACCCCTTAATTCCACATTTTTGTTCCCTGTACTGCCTACTTTTCCCTGTTTCCTAAAATAGGGTTGCTAGGCATGGTCCGTCTATCTGTTGAAGGACGGAGGACGCAGAAGCAGGCAGCGTGCAAGGTCAGATTACTGACAGCCATGGATTGTAAGTAAATGATTAAAGCCAGGTCCTCCCCAGCAGCTGATAACAGTGCCTGGGCTGTGTGCACTTCTCCCTGTCCCTGCGCTTGGCAGACGCTCCCTCACTCAGCAGAGCTGGAGGATGCAGAGTTGGTGCAGCGCAGACCAGGGAAGGGAGATCTGCCGTCTGCTCAGTGTATAAATGAAAGCAACATGTGGTAAGAGGACCCCTTTGTGCTGCAGGAGATTAACCCTTTAGGGGGGGAGGGCTCTGGTTACTGACACTTTTGGGGGGCTATTGTTACTGGCTAGTGAGGGCAGGTGGGATTAGCCTCAGGGGGAGGGCAGTGGCGGCCATCTTAACTGAATAGTGAAATTGCAGTTTTATGCAGACTGGTTGCTAAGGGCTGAATCTTATTAAATATGGGGTAAGTCAGTCTAATAGTAACTGATTCTGGAATATCATGTTATTAGTAACTACATATCTGAAAATTGAAATTAGGGTCTAAATGTGACAGTTATCCTTTAAGATTATAATAAACATTCATAGTTTATATTCAGCCATTCCAAAAACGGTTCCCTCCCTACCTAGAGGAGATAGAGGCCCAAACAGGCATTACAGATATCAGGCCTAGGAAAAGGCCTTGGTGATACAGTACACTACAGTACTACTGTAGTGATCACTACAAATAAGGTGCCAAGCTCCCCCGCTCCTCCTCACTGCACAATTGCAGCAAGAATGAAGCTGCAGTCATGCATGCGCACTGCTGCTCCCTATGAAGTCTATGGAGCTGACACCTGTGTCTGACAACCTCACAGACAGCAAGGTGCATGCTCCTCTTCAGTGCATGACTGCTTGGGCTCAGAACCCTGCTCTAGCGATTGTTGGGGGTCCTAACAGTGAGGCCCCCAGGTGATACAGGTTCTTTGTTGGACAACCCTTGTAAAGTCTCATATTATGTCTGTACATTACATAATATCATACAATGATACCATGTTTACTGAAACTCCACCATGAAACATGAACATCTTTTATAAACACAGACATTATTTGTGCCTATATTCAATTTAGCACTAACCTGTAACGTTCCTCTTGAAGACATTGTGTCATATAGCTGTAATCTCTCTGGAGCTGTGATTTCAAGTCTTCCATGGAATCTTCAAGGTGGCTCTGTCCTTCTTTGATTTCACATAATTCCTCTAGAATAGCATCAAAGCCTCCATGGTGACTATGATGATGTCCATCTAGAGTGTTGGACCTTGGGCTGCCAGGTCCTGCGGGGCCAGCCCCAGAGTTACTTCCTGCACCAGCTGACCCAGAAGTAGCACTAGAGCACTCATCATCACTCCCATATTTGGGGCTTGGTGCCAAGGTTGCACTGCCACTTAGTGCCCTTGAGCCCCCCTGACCGTCCCCATCTTCTTCCATACCATCTTTAAGGTGTGGGATATTGTCAGCACTCCCAAATTTGTTTCGGATGAGACTGGCAAACTCTCTAGGCTTTGACACTACAGCTGTATGGGTGACCTGAGATAGACCAGAAAGGCCTCCCTTGACACCTTCCACCACTCCTCCACTGAAGCCACTAATGCCTGCTCGCATATTTGCTCTCACGTCTTTTAGCCCTTGCTGCATGTCCCTCAAGACATCCTTTGGCTGTCGCGATATACCATTTTGTTCAATCTCCTTCAGTTTCTTGTGATAATGTTCTAACTTTTTGTGCAACTGGGCAATGGTCTGTGCAGACTTCTGGTTCTTTTTCTCAAAAACCTACAGTGGAAAAGAACAAAGGAGTAAAGAAATGTGAATAGAAGTGGTCATACAAGTCATGGTAATACTATGATGGCATGCAATTCAGCATCTCTCTGGAGCTCCAGCCTTAAAAAAGATCCCAACCAAAATGTATTATTATTAAAACAGGTTGAGATGGGGAATGATGCGATCTTACTGCTGTCAAGATGCCCTTTCCTTTGCACCATGATATCTTGCAATGTGAAAACGAGAGCATTAAATCCAGTAGCCCCCTGAGATGAACAGAGCAGCTGGTTGGGCATGCGCACACCCGCTCCATTCATTTCTATGGGAGTTCCGGAGATAGTCGCTTACAGGAACCCCACAGAACTAATAGTTTTCCCCTAACCTATGAATTGAGGATACCTTTATATAACCAGAATACCCATTTAAGGGGGTTATCCCATGGAAAGTATTACTAAGGCATTTCAAGTAAAGTATTATTGGAATATACATGTAATAAAAATATAATTTTTTTTTTTTAATGTACATTTTCCTCTCTAGTAACGCATCATGCAGTTTCTCCTGTGGCCAAAATTCTGTTCCACCCTCTCCTGCATTCAGCAGTGGACTAGCATGCACAGTATCTTCCATGCTCCCTTTCTCTACTGTCAGTGCCAGTGTAGGGATCTCATTGCAAAGCAGGTGAATAAACCAGGCATTATTCCTTCATTTGTCCATACTTCTAAACTCATGGGAGATATATAACTACCGTATATCTCTCTCTAGACAGTGGAGAGGGAAAGTTTGGGGGTGGGCATTGCATACTGTAGTGCAATTTATAAGTGGAATCGCTGGGGCTGTGTGTGAGGGACTATTATCTATGCCCAGGAGAAAGGGTTTAACAAGAGCTGACTGAAATGCACTCCTGGGAGATGCAGATGCTTGACGGTCACATGCTACTGCCTGCCCACAGAAAGGACAGAGACAGGTGCTCCAGATATGTGAGTGAAAAGAGAGAAAAGGTGAAAATTAGTCTGTAGTTTTTTTTGGGGTCGATATATTTAAAATAGTGGCGTCCAGCACTCCAGATATTTGTTTTTTAATTTGTGGGATAACCCATTTAAATAAGCTTTTATTTATTTCCTATTGCTCAATTATACTTTTTAAAGAATATAGGTACATGGAGACCCCCCTATAAAAGCAATTCCACTTGTTCCTCTACTAAAATTAATAAATTAAAATAAGAATGTATCGCTCAATCAAGTTTTATTTTGGAGCACCAAAATCAAATTAGCACTCAAGTGCAACAAGGGCAGGTCTAAGCTGCTTGGTGCACCATAACTTCTTAATTGATTGAGAGGGCCAGGATTCCCCTGAATCATCGCGTCTGGCCCTGAAATCCTGCACCATGAGTTCGAACCTTGCTTCATGCGCAGAACAACCCTCTGCCCTGGCCCACCATCAATAGAAATTGCTGTTCATGTGCATAGGTGCACAGAACAGAATGGTCCAATAAAGTTTACCTTAGGGCTGAAACGATTCTTCGAATAATTCGATTAAATCGAGTCAAAAAAATCCTCGATGCAGTTTCCCTGCATTGAGTAATCGTTTACATCACATGATCACGGAGCGGGAGTGAAAGTAAGCATCTCACTCACCGCTCCGTGTCCTCCGGAGTCCAGAGAGATGGCACCGCCCTGCAGGCAGGGCTTTGTGTAATGCGCAGTTGCGCACATACATCGTCAGCACGCTGGCTAACGATGTGTGTGTGACGCAAGGTCCCAGTGCATGCTGGGATGAAAACTGTCTCGGACTCCATGTGTCTGCAGCTGCGCCCTCCTCACTAGTGCCAGTGCCATTAGGTAATTTAAGTTAACAGCACCAGAGGCACGCCAAGGGGGAATCAGGGGCACTCACTGTAAATTGATATTGAAAGGCAGATGGAGAGTGGTTAATGGTGGCACCACCTTGGCATGTATAAAGTTATTGGTTTAGAGAGGGGTTAATGAAGGCATCTCGAAGGTGCTTCCATTAACCCTTCCAAACCAATAACTTTATACATGCCCATTGCCAAGGTACTTCCATTAACCCCTCCAAACCAATAACTTTATACATGCCCATTGCCAAGGTGTTTCCATTAACCCCTCCAAACCAATAACTGACGGAGTTCACAAATCATAACATAACCCGAGCATGCTGGAGTATACCGTAATGGGTATAGCCGGATACAACCAGCTATATGCTCTGATCTCATAATCTTATTGACTATAATGTGGTCCAAGGCCATCTGGCCATGTTCTGGCATTCATGCTGGATATCGTCCAAACTTAGCTTGAATGCTGTAACAAGGCCAGACCCTTTACACCATTACAGTCAATTGCTGCAGCAGCCGGCAGTATCCAGTTATACCCGATATGGTACATTCTGGCTGGCTGTTCTTCTGACAGAATTTCACTGAATAACCATTTATTCTAAAACATAGCCTTTAATAATGAATATTAATATAGTGGACCCTTAAATATGAAAATAAAGATAAACAAAAAACAAGATATAAATCTATGTGTCACTTATGTCCTTGGAGGCAGAAAGGGCAGCCTAATGATGGCCTATATGGGGCAATATCCCTAATGCTTGCCCTATTAGAAAATGCCCTGCCTATAAACGGAATAGCCGCCCTGATAAGGGCGATCCCGTATCTCGTACCACCTGCTATTCCCTAAATGACCCTATGACAGAACCAGAATGTATATTGCAGCTGTGAAAGAAACCTTATGTCATGTGTGTGCAATTATTTGCTATACCATACCACCACTGTAAAAAATAAAAATAGTTTTTATAAAGAAAAATGTAATTACGTAAGTTACTTTAAGAAGGTTTTTCTTATTAGATTACTCGATGAATCGAGAAATTAAAATCGATAGAATACTCGATTACTAAAATATTCGTTTACTGCAGCCCTAGTTTACCTTATGCTGTGTTTCTCTACATTTCTCCTATGAGAGGATGTAAAGAACATTACTGGTTTGTAAGAACTAGGCTGAATTTAGAGAGAAGGAGCCTTTAAATAACCAAAGCCTAATGCAAAGTACTTCAATCTTTGAAAATTTTTGGACAATACCTGTTTGATACGGTAAGCTTGTTGCCGGTCTGCATTATTCGCCAACTTGAGATACTCTGCAACGTTGTCATCTCGAGCCTCCTGCTCAATCTTAATCTGTTCCGTTATTTTGAGGATCTTTTGATGTAAATGGTCCATTGCGGCTTTGGTGCGCTGTGGATCTGGTGCCCCTTCAGGGACTTCCAGGCTGATGTTCCCCTCTGAACCGCCATGAAGTGCACTTGGGGGGAGACTCAGGCTACTCAAATCCCCCTTGTCTGGCTGCTAAAGAAAAAAAAGAAAAAATCAGCATGTAAATGGCATGATCCCAAACCAAACGTGGATATACAAAAAAAAAAAGCAAAAAATGCACATATATAAAAAGATTACAATTTGTTTTTAGAACCGAGTACAAATTGACAACAAAATGACAATAACTTTGATTTTGAAAATAGAGAAATAATAATATACTGGAAATATCACACTAATAGTCTGAGCAGTTACATTTCTCCTCTCACCAGGTCACCCTCAGCCTTGTCCTCACGTCTTTGAGACAATGGTAAAGGTCTGTGTCTCTATTAAGACATTTTAAAACTGAGAACATCCTGGTCAATGTGACTAGAGCATTAAATACAAACTCATAAAAAGGCATCTCAAAACTGTAAGTAGACACATGATTTATGCACATAAAAAGTGGATTATGTGTATTTCATATGTATCAGAATACAGGACAACACTGGTACCTGACTGTGCTCCTTTCTCATGTTCTATTCACCGGCTGTGACAAATCGATACCGGAAAAAAAAGAATCTGCAATGGTGTCAGAGGCAGAAACTGAACCAAGGAGAGATAATCAGCTGAGGAACTATTGCAGTAATCTGCAGGAAATGAACTGGGTGCATTATTGTGCACTTCTCCTTTTTATTTATGTCTAAGAAACAAAGCAGAAGAAAGGACATGACAGCCTATACGTTATCCAACATAGGGCACTTGTGAAGAGGACCTCTTAAAGGAGCCCCCATGGCGATCAGTTGGCTCCTGGCCTCCCTTCAAACAGCTATTTTGCCAGGAAAAGCCAGTAGCCACTATTGAGGAAATGTGGTATGGTGGCCATTCAATGAATGGTCATCCATCTAATGCATGGATGGCTGAAGTCTGCTAGAGTGGGAGCTGCATGTACCGAGTGGCTCGCCAATCTGGCTGACAGATGGGTTCTTTGAAATAGTCAGCAGCTTCTCCTACTGTCTTAGAATATGGACTGGTGCACATCTCTGTATCCCCCAATACCAAAAGGAAACTGTTTGTATATGAAGAGTAGAAATGGAACGAGGGTCACTCATAACTAGAGGCGTATGGACATCAATACAAACGAGCAGGTATTGAAAAAAGTCACGCTTTACTTGTAAAAATGGCATATGACATAGCATCATCCAAACATGATCCTTTGTTCTATGTCATATGCCATTTGACAAGTAAAGTGTGACTTTTTTCAATACCTGCTCGTTTGTATTGATGTCCATATGCCTCTAGTTATGAGTGACCCTCGTTCCATTTCTACTCTTCAGATAGGGGTCTTTGACTTCCTTATGCCTAACAGGACATAATCTGAGGGACTGTCTTCCTAAGACAACCCCTTTTAACACAGAATTCAAGCCAAGGACTCGCATACGTCATGCATTTCAGGTACAGATGAATGGTCCACCATTTAGTCAATGTTGGTCCACCCGTTTCTGCTTGCAAGTGTATCCTGAATGCTCATCCCACAGATTATCAGTCTGATTCCAGCCACATCTTCTGCAATATCACAATCTTCCATTAGCACTCAAAGGAAGGTTTTGATTGATTTCTCTTAAAGAGCATCTGCCATCAAAATCTTGCTGTTTTATGGGTTTTGAGCAGCCTTTGTAAAAGGCTATAGAATGTATTTGCACTTGGCGACTTAGTTTCTCATTAATATTCATTAGATGTAGCTTCCTCTACATGCCGACAGCAGACTGGCTGTCATTTGTCAGTGACAGATGATCTTTACAGTAACAACTCCGCATTCTTAAGGGCCCCTTTACACAAGCCAAGAATCTGCCAGATAATCTCTAATAGGCATTTACAGGAACGCCCGTTAGTGATTATCTGGCGGTGTAAAGGTCAGTTAATTGGATCGTTTGTGCAGGCACATAAATCGTTGTTTGCCGGCAGCAAAAGTGCAGTCTAAACACGCTCCGCTGCCGGCAAACAATGTGTCTGTATGGGGAAGAGCAGTGGCATAGCGATCGCTCCTCCGCATACTGTGGAGGAGATTGCTGTACGTAATAGCAGCGGTCACCTTCACTTACGAGCAGGCAACGCTTCCTCTCCAACAATTGCCTGCTAACTGGTATAGCTGCATGAGGACGGGTGATGGCAGTAACCATAGTTCGCCTTCATACTGTGGAGGGAATGAATGCATGTAAACGCAGCTCTTCACCCACAAGCAGGTGAACTCTTCCTTCCCGACAATTGCGTGCTCGATCGCTGGTTTTCCATGGCTCTGGACCAAAGAGATCCTCAAAGCAAAGATTACGGCTCTGACCACTACCTTGCAGGTCGAATTATCTTAAAGTCTATGAGCCCCTTTATCCAGCCATCTGTAAGCCAGTCCCACACATAAAATAGCCGGCATCTCCCCAGACTCGCTAAAAATGCAAACCTAGCAATCGGCCTATTTCTGTATGTAGAGAGATATAGGGAGATACTGTAAGTTGCCGTCACCTCTGAATGAAGGCCCAGGCTTGTGTTAACACCTAACATGCCCAATACTTTTACACTCCAATTAAAGATATCAAAATACTAAATTTCGTCAAATGAGTTTACCAAAAGCAGCAGCTGTAGCGGACATGAAAGAGATTCTTCTGGATAGGCCAACAATATTACATTCGAGCGGGACGGACTCTTGACAACCTTGCCGATCAGTTGATTGAAGAGCTGCGGCCTTTTTCGCAGTTTACGCTCGTCCAGATAGCCCTTTGTACTTTTCAACACTGGACTTTAATTCAATTGAATGGGATCATAATCTGACACATCTGTCTATGTGCAGCATTTACCATAATTGGTCTTGTTTTACAGAAATTTTTTACATTCCTTTTATTTGCCATAGTAGCCCATGACGTCACTTAGAACGGGTGTGGTCAGAAGTAATGAGACTGCATGCAACAGTGTAACATCTAAATGTAAATGTGCCCACCTATCTTTACTGTCTTATACTATATAGAAAGGAATCACGTGTAACTTTACTGAACAGTTAGACAAGCTGCACTCAATTTGCAGTAAATGTGGACATTTAAAAACATTTTTTTGCTGATAAGGGCTTGTTCAGGTCATAGTCGTGTTTGCCGTATTTCTGTTCCGTCAGAGGATCCGTTAAACAGAACATCTTCCGTTTCTATCCATAATCCATGGACTATAATGTTAAAACAGAAAAAAAAAAGTGCAGCAGACTTTTTCTAAAAATCACAATCTGAGCACAATTGTTGCTCAAAATAACCCATTCAAATACACTGGGAATAAAACTGGTTCCTCTGACGAAAGAGAAATTCGGAAAACACAATGCTAATGTGAACAAGCCCTACCGTCATATATACATTATACTGCTACTTTCCAGTGATGGCATACCAGCGGTTGAATGTGCACTTCATTAGCAGCAGTACGTAAAATATACAAATGTATAAATGGGTTAAAGTAAGCCAGCGATGGTCACCAAGAGACTACGTATGAACATGTGGGTCACTGGTGAAACTGGTCACTTCTTTTACATGAGGTTTCACTTGAGACTGGTCAGGATATCGCAGAATACTACAGGAAAAAACCTAAGAAAACCTGACAGAGTTATATTGATATAATAATATTACAAGCAACTTGATTTAAAGCACTGAAGAAATATAGCAGCACAGAAATGCAAGGTTTACAAGTATTGCTGTCTTAGTATAAATCCTTGGATCAAGAAGCAATCTAGAAGAGCCTCTAGAACCATCTGAAGACTGATTCAGTTCACTCCTTTAGCTGATATCAAACCTCAGTCACGTATTTCATTATGCCGCTCGACATGAATACGGTTATACCCGCTTTACATCACACAACTACTTACTCCAGTGGAAATGAGATGATTTACAAGCTGCATCTTCACAGGTCCCGGCTCAGCTGGGAATATTTCTGGCAATAGCAGACCCAAGGGATTTGTGCACAGGGCCTGTCCAAGTACTCCCACAAATGGCAATTCTTCTTCTCCCTCCCTCATGATGACCCTCAAGTTAAGGAACAACCAGGAAAAAGATGGATAAAGAAGAGTAAACTAAAAAAGACTGTTCTGGAAGAGATGCTAATACATAATGGCAGACATGACTCTCAGCAGGATCCTGCAGTGCAAAAATTGTGGACCTTTGGATCAAGTAGGACCAGAATGAGAAGCTAAAAAGGAAGCACGTATCGCTGGGTTGTAGGACCCACGCTCTAGCATTCTGTCCCCAGCAGTGACAGAAAAGTGCGGTAAATGGCCTTTTCCCAGCATTCCATGCCAATCAATGGTCATCGCATGACTGATTTATCAGCTTGCAGGGGACGCTTGGACACAAGGACACAACTGTTCCCTCATATTGATCTGAATCAGGGACATCAGCTGCCAGAATTTTCAGAACAAACATAAACCAAGTGGTGCCAACATCTAAATACAATGCACTGCCATTTAGCTGCTGGGAAAGCACATTTATGTAGAGCGTACTGCAGCCAAGCATGGAGAAACATGACATGAGAAGATCACCGTGAATTAAAAGGGAAGCTCCAAGGCCAATATGCCATTGAAAAGTGTAAGCTATGCCCGCCTGTGCAGGCCAATGGGCACATGATTTTACCAAGAAACCGGCGGCCATTGGATGCAATGGGCAGGCGCAGCCACGTCAGGCTGGTTTCATGCCAAGCGAAGCGTGGGTACGGTTTGCTTTGCAAACAGTCTTGATTTTAAAAAATCTACAGGTCCTATTCAGGTGTCTGACCCTTCATAAGATACTCCAATCCTACCTTCTCACAGAGATGTGGTGAGCACTCCAATCACCTCCATCTGGTGCATTTTGACTTTCAATACAGGACTTAGATTTGCGTAAAAAAGGTTACATTTTCCTTTCCTCTGGTTACAATGTGACCCTAACTATGTCTCCAAGGAGAAAAAGGCTACATTTCTTATTGCAAAATTGCACAAATTAGGGCAAATTCCAACATTTGTATTAGACTGGTTTCACACATGGGGAGGGGGAGTTATCAAATACCAGCATTTTACGTTGGTCTTTGAAATCTCCTGCACTGCCAGAGGATGCGATTCATTTCTGAAGAGGCGCAGGTCTGGTCATCAATTAGGCGCATCCGCTGGCTGTCCGCGTGCCAGAATGAAGCCTATGGCAGCTTGGAGCTGCCATAGATTTCTGTCTTAAGGCTCATGCACATGACCGTATGTATTTTGCAGTCCGCAAACAATACGGATGACATCCATGTGCATTCCGTATTTTGCGGAACGGAACAGTACTATCCTTGTCTGTAATGCGGACAATAATAGGACATGTTCTATTTTTTGCGAAACGGAAATATGGACATACGGACACACGGAGTAACTTCATTTTTTTTTTGTGGACCCATTGAAGTGAATGGTTCCGCATACGGTCCGCAAAAACACCGGAACAGACACGGAAAGAAAATACGTTTGTGTGCATGAGCCCTTAATTTGCACCTGAAAACAGGCGCAAATGAAGAAAATGTGGAGGACCTGCTGGCCCCACCACTCCTGCCTTCATCACTCCTTTTCATAAAATTGAGAGGGAGGAGCCCATAAGAATGATAAAATGCAGTACAAAGTGGTGTTTTTATTTTATTTTTTATAACAGTGGTTTCTTGTTTATGGCATTCAGGAGTTTTTCCATACTCTTTTTTTACAGGGGGAAAAAAATGCATGTCAAATGTGAGAAGAACAAAATACCACAGAAAAAAAAAAAAAAGACCTAAAAATACATGACATGGAAAAAAAAAAAAAACAAAAAAAAACAGGATTTTTATGCTGTTTCTTTAGTGACAAACACACACCTTAGTGACCAGCCTACTTTAGGCCTTACTGTCCAAACAATTTTTCACGTTTTGCATAGGACTTTTCTCTAGACTGGAGGGAAAAAAAGGCTGGATGCTCACGCCCGGGATCTGTGTTTTACAGATCCACGATTAGCCAACCACAAAATACTTACTGCTGTGTGCATGAAGCCCAACTTTTATTAACTCTTTCTGGGAGGGGCATGGGAAAAAACAGCAATAGAGCCAATGAGTTTTTACATTATAAATTTTGTGGCGTTCATTTTTCTGCATAAATATCATAATAACTTTACTCTCTGGGTCAGAATGATTATAATGATACCAAATACATTGTTTTTTTTATATTTTACTACTTTTACACAATAAAAAAAAAAAAGAATTTGTTTAAAAAAAAAAAAAAGTGTTTGCATCGTTTTCTACAGAGCTTTTGCAAGACGACTTGTAGTTTTCATTGGTATCATTCTGGGGTACATAACAGTTTTTGATCAGTTTTGTTTCTGTTTTGGTGGCAAATAAGCAAATAGCAGTAATTCTTGTATTTTTTTTTTTTTTACCTGTCCACCTTACAGGATACATTTAATAGTTCCCCAAGTGGACTATAATAGGCGATATTCTAATCACTTCTAGACTACACTGCACTATTTTTGTAGAGCTTTGTACTTTATAGTCAGTGCTATAACGACATTCCCCAGAAGGCTGCACCTGAGGGGCATGGCTTGCTGAGTCACTCTAGTGGCAGGCCTGGGGCGTTCACTAGGTCCCGACCTGTGTGCACACACATCGGCACCCCGTGATCTCTTTTGCAGGGTGCCAATGGGAGACAGAGGGAATCCGCTCCCTCTGTAACCACTTAATATCAGATTGTAGGGGGTCTGACACCCGGCACACCGACTAGTTGGCTGAGTGGTGGCTGTGCCATGTGCTGGACCCCACTAATCTGATATCAATTATGAAGATCAATATCTAGAACCTGGAAAATCCCTTTAAAAAGTTTCATTTCACGCCACAAACGCGTGAACAAATAGATAACTGCTGGTCAATGTCCCTGTAACAACACTGCACTTAAACACCATAAGGCTACATTCACACCTCAGTATTTTTCTATATCCCGATTTTCGGTCCGTTTTTTGCGGATCCGTTGTTCCTGAAAATGTTTCCGTATGTCATCCGTTTTTTGCGGATCCGCAAAAAACGGAAACATGTATAAATTTCAATAAGCAAATAAAGTTGTTTGGATTTCTTTGAAAAAAAAAATTAAAAAAAAATTGAAATGTAATTTCCAGGAACGGAATCCGCATAAAACGGATGACATACGTAATGACATCTGAATGTTTTCCGTTTTTTGCGGATCCATTGACTTTGTATTGTACCAGGATCCAAATTTTGCGGAAAAGAATAGGACATGTTTTATATTTAAACGGACATGCGGAACGGAACAACGGAAACGGACAGCACACATTGTGCTGTCCGATTTTTTCCAGGACCCATTGAAAATGAATGGGTCCAGATCTGGTCCAGATTTGTTCCGCAAAAAACGGAACAGATCAGGAAAGAAAAAACGGACGTGTGAATGGACCCTAAAGGACATTCTGCAGCAGATTTACCATTGAAAATATGACAGTGTTTAGGCAAAATGTTCGCCAAAATGTTTTAGTCACTTTTCTAACCTTTTACGCCTCGTCCGACAAAGAGACGTGGTCTATCAGAAAAGGACATGGCTTTATGGGAACGGGAGAGTGTCTTAAGTGTGCTTATGTGTGCCAAAAATGTGCCAGTTTGGGCGCATTTGTGGAATAAAACTAAGCCAACTTGGCCAACTAGACAGTCCAAGGATGCAACAGATGTATCAGCCGGAATGAGCCACTATGATAAATCTGGCGCAGTTTAAGATGGTCTGTCTGATGCTGTCTCCACAGTTAGTGGCAAAAATACCACAGTTTTGAAACTTGGACAAATTGTTGGTACACAGACAATTCTGGTGTGAATCTGATGCGTGATTTATAATACTCCAAATTTATAAAAGTCAGTGCACCTGAATTGTAAATTTGTCTAAATATTAAAAAAGAGTTATTCGGGTAGGTAAAAGTTATCCCCTATCCACGGGATAGGGGATAACTATCAGATGTGTGACTGACCACTCCTGTCATTTCAGGGGAGCAACAGGGGGCCTGCAAGCGGTACGGGGCCCAGTGGGGGTCCCACCACTGGGACCCCCACCTATCTGATACTTACCCCCTATCCTGTGGATAGGGGATAAGTTTTACCTACCGGAATACCCCTTTAAGCCTGGGATTCATATTCTTAGACAGTGGAAAGTTCGACAGTATTGGTAGTATACTCTTCTGTAAGGACAGAACCAGACTATTTGCATTAGTTCTGCACCAGAGCTGTATAAGGCTCCATTCACACGTCCGCAATCGTTCCGCAATTTTGCGGAACGGGTGCGGACCCATTCATTTTCTATGGGGACGGAATGGACGCGGACAGCACACAGTGTGCTGTCAGCATCCGCATTTGCGGAGCGCGGCCCCGATCTTCAGGTCCGCAGCTCTGCAAAAGATAGAACATGTCCTATTCTTGCAATTTGCGGGTCCGCAACACACCACGGACGTGTGAATGGAGCCTAAAAATGGAGGAGGTCAGTTTTTCTAGGGATAAAAGCCTTGATTTATCCAGAGCAGCATGTTCTACGCTGGTCTTAATAGCACCTGCGCTGCTGGTGGAGGCATTTAATTTAGGACAATGAGCAAACCTCATCATAAATTAAAAGGGTTTTCTGAGACTTAAATACTGATGGCCTATCCTCTGATCAGTGGTGGTCCGACACCCGGGACTCTTGCTGATCTGATGTGTAAGAAGGCACCAGCGTTACTGTGAGTGCCATGGCATTCTTGTTCACCAAGCACAGCATCGGTGCTTGGTGTCACAGCTCAGCCCCCTTCACTTCTATGGGGCTGAGCTGCGGCTAGGCCATGTGACCGATTAATGTGTCGTCATGTGGCCTAAGGAAAGCTGAGAGAAGGCTGCGGCGCTACTGTGAGCTCCACTGCCTTATCAAACAGCTGATCAACCGGGGTCCCGGGTGTCAGACCCCCCCAATCAGAAACGGATGACCTATCCAGAGTATGCCATCAGTATATAAGTCCATGTATCGGACTGAAATCTACTCCAGCTCATACCCGTCACAGATTTCAGTCATCATTTACGCCAGTTTCCAAAACCACTGCGTAGGGGAATGATACATTTCTTCCTATGACTGTTAATATCTCATCAATTGCAGTTTCTCTGTTGCACCACAAGAGGACAGTTAATTTATGTTCAGGTTTATTATGAACAATTATTTTCTAATTTACACTTATTTCTTAGGGCTCATTCAGACGGCCGCATGAATGATTCCGCATCTGTTCCGCAATTTTGAGGAACGGGTGTGGACCCATTCATTTAATAATAATCTTTATTTATATAGCGCCAGCATATTCGGCAGCGCTTTACAATTCAGAGGTTCATGTACAAACAGTCATAAATAACATAGCAACAGACAAGTCAATAATTACAAGAGGAATGAGGACCCTGTTCGCAAGAGCTTACAATCTATGAGGAGATGAGGGTGACACAAAGGGTAAAAGTGCTCGGTTTGTACTATGGTTCAGCCATCTTGGGAGAATCAATGGGGCGGCATCCGTGGTTTCGTTTCGTGGCTCTGCGGAAAGGATAGAGCTTGTCCGATTCTTGTCCGCAACCGCTAACAAGAATAGGCAATTTTTATTATGGTTGCGGCCATGTGCGGTCAGCAAACTTCCGGAACGCACACGGCCGGTATCCGTGTTTTGCGGATCCGCAAAGCACTACGGCCGTCTGAATGAGCCCTTAGAATGTAAGATGATTTCACATGCCAGGATAACGAGTATTTTTAGTAATGCAGTACGCTATTAATGTATTTTTAAAAGAATATATTAAATATCTTACCATTTTATACAGCTGCTTTCTGCCTAATTCCCCCTTCTATTAAAATGAATCAAAAGAAATAGAGGTGGTGACTATTTAATCAAACTTTGAAGGGGAAAGCACCCGACCCAGATGGCCTTCCCTTGTTGTATTATTCCTCCTTTCAAGACACTCAATCTCCTAATTATACATTACAATGATGTCCTTTTCTCCTCCACATATCACGTTGATCCACAAACAGGCGAAAGATCCCACTAAGTTATCATCCAATGTTGCTCTTAGCAACCAATCAGATTCCACCTTTCATTTTCCAAAGGAGCTCTCCAAAATGAAAGGTAGAATCTGATTGGTTGCTATGGACAACTAAGCAAGTTTTCCTTTACACCAGTGTGATAGATCTCCCCCATAGACTCCAAACATTACTACCGAATGTCATTCACCCTGACCAGACAGGGTTTGTGTCAGGAAGAGAGGGGAGGGACAACACTTATAAAGTTTTTAATGCTGCAGTATGTCCTTTGCCCAAAAACATAACCCCCCCACCCCCTACTTTTATTCGGTACAGATCCAGGGAAAGCTTTTAACAGGGGTGCTTGGCCTTTTACGAAGTGCACCTTGTCAAAATTCAGTTCATCTAATAAGAAGTTGCCTTGATGTGGAGGCCCCAGCCTGTCCATACATTACACTGGCAGCCCACACAATCTGTGCTCTAATTATCACTGGGGTACCGAATAACAAAATGAGCCTTTCCAACGTGAACTATGCCTTTAACCCGTCCTACATTTTCACAAACATACATGAGGGAAGGTGTTCAGTTTCTGCATCCCCTTGTATGTGTACAGCAAGGTGTCTGCACGAGCACCGGAGCCGTGGCCACGCAATCATGGAGGACTAACTGTCACTTAACATCCAGGGTCCCACAGCAGTAGTTATCTCAATCCAATAACTGACATGCTGCTGACAATAGATTTGTCAAAATGACCAATGGCAGCCAGAGGTATATTAATACCCATCAGCGTAATACTCACAGGTATAATACAATCCAATACACAATTATTGCTGTGTATTATATGATCAGTGTGGCATCTTTTGCGGCCCCATTGAGATGAATGAGACTCATTTATAAAGTCGTGTGAATGAGCCCTAAGTGTACGTTCACATCACCATTCTGTTTTCCGTTCCTCTGATCCGTCAGAACAACATAAAACAAAAAGAAAAATTTAGCATCCGTTTTTGTCAGTTCCGTCTGAGATCTGTTATTTATGACGGTAGAAAAAGTCCTGCATGGAAATGGGTAAAAAGGTTGAGATTTTTCGAAAATCTCATCCATGTTGCCACTACCTTAATACGCTGGGGATTTTATGTTGCAATTCTGCAGTGGAAAACCTGCAGTGCGTAAGCCACGTATGAACATAAACTTATTAAAAGTAAAAAACACATGAATGTGGCTAGTGGTCATTTACAACAAGAACTTTGCACAGTAAGGCCTCATGCACACGACCGTGGTGTGTTTTGCGATCCGCAAATCGCGGATCCGCAAAATACGGATGGTGTCTGTGTGCGTTCCACAATTTGCGGAAACGGCATGGACAGCCTTCAATATAAATGCCTATTCTTGTCCGCAAAGCGCGGACAAGAATAGGACATGTTATTTTTTTTTTGTGGGGCCACAGAACAGAGCAATGGATGCGGACAGCACATGGGGTGCTGTCCGCATCTTTTGCGGCCCCATTGAAGTGAATAGGTCCGCCAAAACGGCGGCTCTGATGCGGACCCAAACAACGGCCGTGTGCACGAGGCCTAATGGCAAGGAATAAATAGGATATTGCATTTCAGTCGGTACGTGGCAGAACACAGACAGCAGCTAAGACCATTCCATAAAAACACCTCAGTCAACAGATCCAAAATATCATCTTTGTTTCTACAGGTTAAAAATACAATAAAACGCCACCTTTCAGGCAATCCAATAACTTACTGACAGTTGACCCACAGAACCAGGGAATACATGGCTTCCACTCCACAGTCCGGGCAGTACACTAAGACATTACCAGTCATAAAGATGGTCCATGCTCTAAATTCATGTCAAACACCCTAGGAATGGAAGGATACTGGCTGTATATGGCACAGGTAGAGATGGCTGCTGTGGACTTGAAGATCAGTTTTGCAAATATTCGACTCAGTATCAGAGTCCCTCTTACACATTTAGCCTCGCCCCGAGGAGGGAAGGCAACAGCTGGTATAATGGTGACAAGTGCTTGTAACACAATCTTCATGCCTCACATGCCAATCCCCGGCTGCTTGACATAACCCATTCAACACCCGTCTCATAGTGCCAGACCCAGGGCCACCTTTCACCTGCAAGTTATAGATTCTTCTTAAGATATGTCAGGCTTGCTTTTATAAAATCTGTATGGCTCATGGGATGGTGGGAAAATTATTTGTATTACAGATATTTAGGCTTCATGCACACGAGTCTGTTGTGTCCACGTCTGATCTGCACATCGCACACGGACCCATTCATTTCTATGTGTCCGTAAAATATGCAGACAGCATATGGATGTCATCCAAAGACAAGAGGACAAGTCTCCAAAAATGGTCTCAGCTACGCTTTACTCTAGACCTGCTGCAGCGGTGGTAGGTGAAAATAAGTCAAATGTGGTTTTGCCTGGGCCAAAGTAAACAAGCGCTGTCCGCCACTTTTATAAATTTGACTCCAAAACTGTTACCTTTACACAAATAGACAAATTTGAAGACAAACTTTAAATTGTCCCTTGTTGGTAAATCTGGGCCTTAATCTTTTATTCATCCCCAGGAACTACTTTGATGAAAATACACCTTAAATAGTAATCTACCAGGCATGTTCAGAATAAAATTGCCACTTGGCATCAGAAAAGAAAAGATCAGGAATTACTGAGCGGCCATAATAAGGAACATTCCCAGTGGGCTTCTGCCTCTCTGTCTATAGGTTTCTAAAAGACACCAACCAGCCCTTTTAAGGGGTTGTCCGGCTTCAGAGCTTAACCCAGACATACCCTTATTTTCACCCCGGCAGCATCCCAGATAACAAGAAATAGCTGTTTTGGCACAGTTTTTATTTTTTGTTATTTACAACATTCATCTGACAGGTTAGATCATGTGATATTTTTATAGACCAGGTTGTCACGGATGCGGCGATACCTAATATGTATACTTTTTTTTTTATGTAAGTTTTACACAATGATTTCATTTTTGAAGCAAATAAAATCATGTTTTAGTGTTTCCATAGTCTGAGCGCCATAATTTTTTCAGTTTTTGGGCGATTACCTTGGGTAGGGTATGATTTTTGCGGGATGAGATGACAGTTTTATTGGCACTATTTTGGGGTGCGTGTGACTTTTTGATCGCTTGCTATTACACTTTTTGTGATGTAAGGTGACAAAAAATGGTTTATTTAGCACAGTTTTTATTTTAAATTTTTTACGGTGTTGTGGCAGGCCAAGGGTCAGCCACGTGATAATCGTTGCCTCGTGTTCAGGTGAATGACGTCGACGGAGGAAAATGACAGAAGTCTGAGTATAGTTCAAAGCCTTGTCAGGAACCCAATATGAAAGTGTCCTGGATCCTTTATTTATACACAGTTCAAAGGGTGTAACCCCTCAAAGTAAAACATGATTGGTTTACAGACATTTCAATAATGGCTTTTGATTGGTTAGTATTTTACAAGCTTCACTTTTCCAAAAATGTGTTAACTAATGAGTTTAGGTTTTTTAACCACCTCCGGGCCGCCTAAGGCAGATTCGCGTTCCGGAGGTGGCAGCGCTGCGCAGAGTCACGCATATACGAGTCATCTCGCGAGACGCGAGATTTCGCTCAAAGCCGGCCCGCGCATGCGCATCGCGGGCCGGCAAAAGTTAAAGGACAAGTTCGTCACCAGCCTGCCAGCAACGATCATTGGCTGGCAGGCTGGCGATTTTCAAAAAATCCAATCACAAGTCATATAACAGATCATATTAGTAAATATGATCTGTTATATGGCTTGTCTGCTCCTCTGCTGGTCCATTTCGTCGGTTGGATCCAGCAGAGGAGCAGACTTCACAGTGAGTAGCACCAACACTACACCTTAGCCCCAGATCACCCCCTGCACCCCAATTAACCCTTTGATCTCCCCTTTGATCGCCCCTGTCAATCACCTAGTGAAAGGAAAAAAGTGATCAGTGTAAACTGTCACTTTTTTTTTTCACTGGTATTGACTGATAGGTTTTAGGATAGTTTAGGCCCCTTGGTTAGGTAGTTTAGGGATCAGTTAGCGCCCAGCCCACCGCACCGCAGTCACTTATTCGCTGTTTAGCGTATCACTAATCAGCATTTGTACTTTTATAGTATCTGTAAGTGATCAAAACTGATTACGGTCAGATCTATAATAGTATTAGTGTCACCTTAGCTCACCCTCCACCCAAAACGCAGTGTTTGCCCGATCAGGCCTGATCGGTCGCCCACACGTGCGTTCACCCACGCCCGCCCCACCGCAGTGACAAATTTTATTTTTTTTTTATCACTGCACATTCACTTTACACGCACTGCGGCGATAAAAAAATCAGTTTTGATATTTTTTATCAACCGCAGCGGCCTCCGGTACTTCGCTAGCCTCCCCTTTGTAAGACAGGCTTGCTTTTTTTCTTGGGTAGTCTCAGGGAATACCCCTAAATTTAGTAGTCCAAAATGTCAAACAGGGGGTATTCTTCTGAAGAGGCCTACAGGATTCTGACCCAGTCGGATGAGGAATGGGAACCCTCATCTGACGAATCTAGCGGGTCAGAATATGAACCTGTAGAAAGCAGTGGCTCTCTGACCCAAAGTTCGGACGAGGAGGTTGAGGTCCCTGACAGCACCAGGCGTACCCGGCCCCGTGTCGCTAGACCACAGGTTGTGCAGGATCCGCTTCAAGAGCAGCAGAGTGGGGCTGGCACTGCCGGATCACGTGGTGAGGCATACACCAGCAGTGCAGGCCTCCCTGGACCTAGTACCAGCACTGCCGTACAACATGGTGACGTGGCGAGCACCAGAAGGGCAGTTGAAGCTGGTACGGTGGCACGTGCAGTAGTTACCCCGTCGCAGCCACCGCACAGACAGGCCCGTAGACCCCCTAGAGTCCCTGAGGTGCTGGCAAACCCTGATTGGCAGTCACCAACTTCAGCGGCACCAGTAGTTCCCCCTTTCACCGCCCAGTCTGGAGTTCGGGTTGAGACGGCTCAGTTCGGTTCGGCCCTGGGATTTTTTGAGCTGTTCTTGACTGCGGAGCTCTTGGACTTAGTCGTGGCAGAGACAAACCGGTATGCCACACAATTTATATCCGCCAACCCGGGAAGCTATTATGCCCAGCCTTTCCGGTGGAAACCAGTCCAAGTTTCCTAAATTAAAATTTTTCTGGGCCTTCTCCTCAACATGGGTCTAACTAAAAAGCATGAATTGCGGTCATATTGGTCCACGAACCCAATTCATCACATGCCCATGTTCTCTGCTGCTATGTCCAGGGCACGTTTTGAGACCATCCTGCGTTTCCTGCACTTTAGCGACAACACCAACTCCCGTCCCAGAGGCCACCCAGCTTTTGACCGGCTCCACAAAATTCGGCCCCTCATAGACCATTTCAACCACAAATTTGCAGATTTGTATACCCCCGAGCAAAACATCTGCGTAGACGAGTCCCTAATACATTTTACCGGGCGCCTTGGCTTCAAACAATACATCCCAAGCAAGCGTGCCCGGTATGGGGTCAAATTGTATAAGCTCTGTGAAAGGGCCACAGGCTATACCCACAAATTTCGGATCTATGAGGGAAAAGATCAGACCCTGGAGCCGGTCGGTTGCCCTGACTACCTGGGGAGCAGTGGGAAGACAGTCTGGGACTTGGTGTCACCCTTATTCGGCAAGGGGTACCATCTTTATGTGGACAATTTCTACACAAGTGTGGCCCTCTTTAGGCATTTGTTTCTAGAACGGATTTGCGCCTGTGGCACCGCGCGAACTAGTCGCGTGGGCTTCCCCCAACGGCTTGTAACCACCCGTCTTGCAAGGGGGGAGAGGGCTGCCTTGTGTAACGAAGAACTGCTTGCGGTGAAATGGAGAGACAAGCGTGACGTTTACATGCTCTCCTCCATTCACGCAGACACGACAATCCAAATTGAGCGAGCAACCCGTGTCATTGAAAAGCCCCTCTCAGTCCACGACTATAATTTGCTCATGGGAGGGGTGGACTTCAATGACCAGATGTTGTCTCCGTATTTAGTTTCCCGACGCACCAGACACTGGTATAAGATGGTGTCTGTATATTTAATTCAATTGGCGCTGTACAATAGTTTTGTTCTCTACAGTAAGGCTCGGGGAACAGGATCCTTCCTCAAATTCCAGGAAGAGATCATTGAGAACCTCCATTATCCAGGAGGTTCCGTGGCCCCATCCACCAGTGTAGTTAGCCGTCTACACGAGCGACATTTCCCCAGTGTCGTTCCTGGTACCTCAACCCAACCGTCACCCCGAAAAAGATGTCGTGTCTGTAGCAGGAGTGGAATAAGGCGTGACACCCGCTATTTCTGTCCTGACTGTCCTGACCACCCTGCCCTATGCTTTGGAGAGTGTTTCCAGAAGTACCACACACAGGTACACCTAGCATAGGGATCACATCTCACAGGACAGGCACACAGGGCTATTAGGGCCCTTTTACTCACAGCTGCTGCAAACCTCTCCTTTCACCTGGGATAAAGTGCATAACGTACTTCGCCACATCTTTGGGCGATTTGCGCTTTGCACATTGTCCCATGGGGAAGGAGAGGTTTGTTCTATAAAGGTAAAAAAAAACTAAACAAAAAAAAAAATACCGGTAAGTATAAAAGTTAACGTTCAGTTAAAAAAGTAAAAAAAAGTTTATATGTTCTGTTCAAAAGTTAATAAAATTATTGTGTTGCGGCCTGTTTTTTTCTTTTTTGTTTTGTTTTTTTTACCTTCCAGGTGGACCAACCGATTGACTAGCTGCAGCACTGATGTGCATTCGGACAGAGGCATTGCGCTGCTGTCAGATTACACGCAAGTCGGTGTATGCGGCGCTGCAAGACGAGATTTCTCCTCTGCAGTAAAAGATACGTTTGCCGAGGCATATGAGCTGAGGAGGTGGCAGTGTTCATATATATTGGCAAACACTTTGTATATATAAAAAAAAAAAAATCCCGGCAATGATTTATTCATCCACATCGATTGATGTGAATGGAGAAATCTGGTTTGCCAGGGCATACGAGCTAAGCGGGTATGGATGTTGGGCGGAGCTCCTATGTCCTGGCAGACGCCTTTCCCCTCCTTTTTCTTTTTTTGGCAGAGATTTTTTCATCCACATTGATCGATGCGAATGAATAAATCTTTGCCGTTCATTTTTTTCTTTCAGCCCAGAGGCTGAACGAAAAAAAAAATAAATCATTACCCGTATGCTCAATATAAGGAGAATAGCAGAAACTCCTAATGCTGGGCATACATGTAATGATTGCAGAGACCCTCAAATGCCAGGGCAGTACAAACACCCCACAAATAACACCATTTTGGAAAGAAGACACCCCAAGGTATTCGCTGAGGGGCATATTGAGTCCATAAAAGATTGAAATTTTTGTCCCAAGTTAGCGGAAAGGGAGACTTTGTGAGAAAAAAAAAAATCAAAAAATCTATTTCCACTAACTTGTGCCCAAAAATATTTTTTTCTATGAACTCGCCATGCCCCTCATTGAATACCTTGGGGGGTCTTCTTTCCAAAATGGGGTCACATGTGGGGTATTTATACTGCCCTGGCATTTTAGGGGCCCCAAAGCGTGAGAAGAAGTCTGGTATCCAAATGTCTAAAAATGCCCTCCTAAAAGGAATTTGGGCCCCTTTGCCCACCTAGGCCCACTTTTCCCATTTTTTTATACAAAGTTGGCATTTGACCAAGATATTTATCTCACCCAGCATGGGTATATGTAAAATGACACCCCAAAACACATTCCCCAACTTCTCCTGAATACGGAGATACCACATGTGTGACACTTTTTTGCAGCCTAGGTGGGCAAAGGGGCCCACATTCCAAAGAGCACCTTTCGGATTTCACCCTAGAATGCCAGGGCAGTATAACTACCCCACAAGTGACCCCATTTTGGAAAGAAGACACCCCAAGGTATTCGCTGATGGGCATAGTGAGTTCATGGAAGTTTTTATTTTTTGTCACAAGTTAGTGGAATATGAGACTTTGTAAGAAAAAATAAAAATAAAAAAAATCATCATTTTCCACTAACTTGTGACAAAAAATAAAAACTTCCATGAACTCACTATGCCCATCAGCGAATACCTTAAGGTGTCTATTTTCCGAAATGGGGTTATTTGTGGGTTTTTTCTACTGTCTGGGCATTGTAGAACCTCAGGAAACATGACAGGTGCTCAGAAAGTCAGAGCTGCTTCAAAAAGCGGAAATTCACATTTTTGTACCATAGTTTGTAAACGCTATAACTTTTACCCAAACCATTTTTTTTTTACCCAAACATTTTTTTTTTATCAAAGACATGTAGAACAATAAATTTAGAGCAAAATTTATATATGGATCTCGTTTTTTTTGCAAAATTTTACAACTGAAAGTGAAAAATGTCATTTTTTTGCAAAAAAATCGTTAAATTTCGATTAATAACAAAAAAATTAAAAATGTCAGCAGCAATGAAATACCACCAAATGAAAGCTCTATTAGTGAGAAGAAAAGGAGGTAAAATTCATTTGGGTGGTAAGTTGCATGACCGAGCAATAAACGGTGAAAGTATTGTAGGTCAGAAGTGTAAAAAGTGGCCTGGTCTTTCAGGGTGTTTAAGCACTGGGGGCTGAGGTGGTTAACAAGAGATGCATATTTTGTTAGTAGTACGTACAAATTCTAACTTATCTTAACACACAGCTCACTTCTATAAGTTTTTAGCTTACGCTTGTTATATGCTTGTTTTTTCAAATGTCACCACATTATATCACGTACACAGAAAAGTGAAAAACATCTTATGAATTTTATATCCACTTTCAGAAAAGCTGGATAATTTCGTTAATAACGGTGTTCATCTGAGGTTTAGGTCATGTGATATTTTTATAGAGCTGGTCGATACGGACGCCGCGATACATAAATAAAAAAAAGTATACATATTTGGTAAGTTTTACACAATAACAGCTTTTTTCAAACAAAAAAAATGATGTTTTAGTGTCTCCATATTCTGAGCCATAGTTTTTTTTTTTTTTGGGCTATTGTCTCAGCTAGGGGCTCATTTTTTGCAGGATGAGGTGACTGTTGGGGTTAGAGTCAAAAAAAAAAATAATAATAATTAATATATATATATATATATATATATATATATATACACATATATATATATATATACACATACACACACACACACACACACCTTTTCTCTGGGCCCGTCCAGGTGGGTTGTGTATGCATACATAGAGATGTATGTATGCCCCCTTCTGGCAGCATACATCTCTATGTATATAGAATATTAGAGATTATATATATATATATATATATATATATATATATATATATATATATATATATATATATATATATATATATTAGTAATATAGGTGGGCTTACTTGCCCCCTATATGTATGCGTGTCCATTCATATATGTTTATGGATGTGCCTCAAGCATCCATAAACATATATGGCAGTTGCTCTGGTGCCCCCAAATCCCCCGCTCAGATGCGTCTGCTGGGGGTGGTGGAGGAGACCGACAGTTGGACAATTATGTCCAGCGTCGGCCTCTACAAAGGACAGAGGATCAATAAGATCCTCTGCCCTTTGTCACCATCTTCGGCAGCACCGGAGGTAGGCGTCCGCTTCACAGGCGGGAGGATCAAAAGGATCCCCCCCTGGAAGCGCGCTCTGAGATCCTCGGGACGGCGCGGTGACGTCATATCACCGCGCCGGCCCACGAGTTCAGGCCGGCGGTGCGCATGCGCACGGCCGGCAATGGGGGGACTGCGAGCGGGCGCCGCCAAGCTTAAAAAGGCCGGCGGCGCTCCGCTCAACAGTCAAGAAGACCACCGGCAGGAAGAATCATCCCCTGGACCAACGAGCCCCCCTGGACAACGAGCATTATACCCTAAGTATCCGCTGCTATATACCCCCCTGCTGCTATATATACTCCCCTGCTCTATATATATATATAGATTATATACTCCCCTGCTATATATACTTCCCTGATACTCCTCTGATATATATTCCCCTGCTATATACTATATCCCCAGATTCCCCTGATTCCCCTGCACTGTGTACCCCTATAGCCCTGCTCCCCTTGGTTTCCCCTCATACACCCTTACCCCTGTACCCTTGGTAATCATATCTAATCCCCCTGTGTTCCCCCAGGATCCCTCATATACCCCGCTACCCTGGTATTACCCCCGATACCCCTTCCGGCTGCTCTGTTTGCCCCCGCTGCAGCAGTGTCTGTATTTACCCCTTGTAATTTCCCCGTAGGGATAGTATATGGTTAGGATTGGGTGGACTCCGGATAAAGTGTATGTATGTGTATTATAGTTAGATACTGGGGAGGAATTGGCACTGTGTTAGCGTAGACAGAACCGTATTAGTGTGTGTACTTACATTGCTGTGTGCTGCCATAACTATATATACCTATCCCCTTGATATAGATATATATAGTTATAAACATAAAATATTCCTTTGTAGTAGTAAGGCGCCACAGCAATAGTTGTAGTTTATTGTTGTCCTGTATTATTAGTGTATTACTTATGTTATGTTCTGTAAGGATTAATAAATACTGTAATATTTATACCTATTGTGTAACGTGTGGTTACTAGCGGTAGTTAGTAAGGCGCATGCAGCTAGTTTATTGATTAGTGTAAGGCAATCAGTAGCGATTTGTTATTAAGTAAGGCATAAATAGGCGGAGCTATCATAAGACGACTCACCCCTATTTATGAATATTAATTATTGAGATTTGCATAAATATCAATAATTAATATCTCCTTTAACAGTGACCGTTAGATTGGTACTATTTTGGTGGGCAAACGCCTTTTTGATCGCTTGCTGTTGTACTTTTTGTGATGTAAGGTGACAATTTTTTTTTATTTAGCACAGTTTTAATTTTTTACGGTGTTCATCTGAGGGGTTAGGTCATGTGATATGTTTATAGAGCCGGTCGATACGGACGCGGCGATACCTAATATGTATTACTCATACAGCTTCCGGCCTGTGAGATCCAGGGGGCTGGATCTCACAGGCTCGTCACCGGAAGGCAGCGCGATGCCTTCCCTAGACATCGCGCTGCCTTCCATGCCATCGGGTCCCCCCTACAGCCGCATGGGGACCCGATGGCACCGCCCGATCGCTGCCGCAGGTAAAGCCGCAAACCGCGTTGTGACAGGATGCCCGCTGAATGATTTCAGCGGGCATCCTGTCCTGATTAACCCCCGCTGCGCCGCAAACGCGGTTTAAACCCATGACGTACCGGTACGTCATGGGTCCTTAAGGACTCGGGAAACATGCCGTACCGGTACGTCATGCGTCCCTAAGGTGTTAAAAAGAAGTGCCATACATCCACGATCCAATTACTAGCCTCATCTGTGATGATTGCATGCACGGCAAATGGCTACTGAATCTAGTGATTGGCTACAGTGGTCACATTAATGTATATGACATCATCACGCAGAACAAGTAAACAAAGACCGGCAGAGACCACCGGAGTGTTGGCACTGGAGCAGTGGGGGGGTTTAAAGCCTTCCCGACATGCGCCATAGTTGGGTCTTTAAAGATGGTACCCGCTCCAGTGCAAAGCAAGCGGCATAGCAGCCGGGTGCCTGCGGTTATAGACGATAGATACCCGGAGACAAATGTCTGATCGGTGATAACACCCACCACAGACATTTAACCCCTCAGATGCCGTAGGATGAAATCTGCAGTATTTGTCATAAACTTACCTGTCCGAGCTGAGCCACACCCGCTGGTGATGTGACAGCATCGTTAGCAACAGGATGCAATGGGTGTGTGATGGAGGAGATTAGCAGTGTGTGGATTGCTCAAATGCTCTATTCCTGTGTGCTAGTGTTTCTGAATAATGGAGAGCCTATCAGGTACTGATCCAGGGACTCAGTGCTCTACTTAAACCCCTTCCTGGACATACACCAGTACCAGTGATGGTCTTGTTTGGGCTGACTAGCTAGGTTCTTGTGAATGTGCTTATTTGGATTGCTCGTGTTTTTGACCATGGCTCGTCCCTTGACCACTCTCTGTCTCTTGTGATTTGTACTGTGCATTCTGTCTGGGTCTGACCTTGGCTCGTCTTTTGACCACTCTCTGTCTCTTGTCTTTGTACTGCGTTGTCCTCCTGGTTCTGACCCATTTAAGTACTACTCTGTCTTTGTGTCGTTTGTCTCCAAGTGTTTGCCTGTCTCTGCACCTTAGCAGCATCGACCAGTTGTGGCCTTGCTACTTAGGGATTGCACTGCAAGTAGGTAGGGAAAGCGGGCTGGATTCTAAGTTAGAGCTCACTATCTGTGTCTGTCCCTACCTACAGGCATTACAAGTTGGCACTATTTGGTAAATATGCAGCAGACCTGCTACATGTGGCCGTACCTATAGGCTCACGGTTTAAAGGGGTTTTCCCATCTAAAGATTTGTGGCATATCGCTAGGATATGCCACAAATATCAGATAGGTGCAGGTCCCACCAATGGAACACATTCCCATCTGTAGAAATAAAGGGAGGGCAGCTCCGCAAGTGCAGTGTGGTCTCCTTCACTTTATAAGCCCCATTCTGGAGATAGGAGTGGGTTCCAGAGGTGGGACCTGCATCTATCTGACATTTGTGGCATACCCTAGCGATATGCCACAAATGTTAAAGGGAACCTGTCACCTGGATTTTGGGTATAGAGCTGAGGACATAGGTTGCTAGATGGCCGCTAGCACATCCGCAATACCCAGTTCTCATAGCTCTGTGTGCTTTTATTGTGTAAAAAAACCTATTTGATACATATGCAAATTAACATAAAAGAGTCATATCTTACGTGTGTGACCAGAGAAGAGTCACATTTTCAAGCTCTGACTCATCTCAGGTTAATTTGCATATGTATCAAATCGGTTTTTATACACAATAAAAGCACACAGAGCTATGAGGACTGGGTATTGCGGATGTGCTAGCGGCCATCTAGCAACCCATGTCCTCAGCTCTATACACAAAATCCCGGTGACAGGTTCCCTTTAAAATGGAAAAAAGAAGATCATTACATCCTTATAAGGCTACATGCACATGAGCATATCCCTTTTGGGTCTGCAAACAGCGGATCCGCAAATTACAGATACCTTTTATTTGAAATACATATTTTTCTCAGTCCTATTTATAGAAATGGCTACTCTTGTCAGCACAATGGACAAGGATAGGACATGTTCTATAATCTGCAGGACAGGCCTACGGATAGGTGACAACCATGTGCGGTTCCATTTTTTTGCGGCCTCATAAAAATGAATGGATCCATGTGTGATCTGCAAAAAATCCAAATCACTGTTGTGTGCATGAGCCCTTAAAATTAGAAACTGTTGGATTGGTCACTTAGATCATGAGAAGTAGAAAATGCACTCAGTTCCTATTGTTGAATTTGGAAGCCTGGAAGAACAGGGTATCCTACAAAAAAATAAGCATACCGAAGCATTTTCCTTTACATTTTTTATGGCAACCTATGAGCAACATCATCATGGCATATGCTGGAGCCTTCTATCAGAGGTATATATTGGAAATTCTTACAGACGTATGCATCTCTGACGGAGGACAGAAACCTAATATGAACACATTGTCATAAAGGCAAAGGAAGAATTAGGCCTCTGCATATTTCTAATATGGTTCCTACATTTTTTTACACTAAAAATTTACCATAATCAACCTGACTTATTGATTACAAACATAACAAACAAAAGGGTGGTCTATGGCCTTTGAACAGTTCGAAGCACCTAGCCCACTGCTCATAGCACTCCAATGTCAGGCCCTGCCTAGCTAAGTACTGCCTGGCGTATGTACAACTTCATATACAGCAGAAAACGAGAAGATAGCCGATCCAGGAGAAATCTGCCATAAGGCTGGTGTCATAGATTGGGGGGGGGGGGGGGGTTGTGTTTTTGAGGGGCTTTATGTTTTTTTGCTGTGTTTTTTAGGCAAGAATAATACAAACTCCAGATGTTAAATGGAAGTCTACAGAAAAAAAATTGATGAAATGCATACAAGTATTTTTTTGTGCTTTTTTTTTTTTAAATCTCAGCATCCTCTAGAAAAAAAATGCAACTGCCAGCGTGTGTTGCGTTTTTAATGTTTTTTTTATCATGGTACTTTGGTACACACCAATGTATTTTCCCCATCCTGCTCTACAGAGGAAGTGAGATTATAGGGGATACATATTTTCCTATAAAAAAAAAAAAAAAAAAAAAAAAGGTACACAAAAACAGCATTTAAATACACCAGGTGGAAAACACACACCAAATTCACCAAAAAACAGGGAAATAGATGACTCGCATCACTTTGTCACATGAAGACCTGTATTCAACAGTTTATTTGTGATGTGTGGAGTCTGCTGCACAAACTTAGTGCCACCTTGGTATATGTGCTACATTGGGTCTTGCAATTAGATACAATATTTTTAACACTATAAGACACACTCCCCCCCCCAAAGTGGGGGGGAAATGTTGGTGCGTCTTATAGGGCAAATACTAATTAGCGTTAGTACAGGAGGACCGGAAAGCGGTGTATGCAGCACTTCCCGTGCGGGCTCTATACTCACAGCTTCCTAGTTTTCTGCAGAGTTATGCATGCTGTGCTGTGATCTGCGCATAGCGTGAGGAGGACATCGGCATGCTCCGTGACCTCACGCTGTGTGACATCTTATGAACACTGGGAGTCTGAGCTGAGGCCTGAATGGAGTCTTATTAACATTGGGGGTCTTCAGGTCTCATTAACATTGGGGATATGATTAATATTGGAGTTTTGATTGGGGCTCTAAGCTGAGGTCTGGTTGGTGTTCTTATCTGAGGACTAAATGAAAAATATTTTTTTTCTTATTTTCCTCCTCTAAAACCTAGGTGTGTCTAATGAGCAGCCTAAATATATGTTCATCGCCCTGCTATTTCTTACTTATCAGCATGGCCAGCGCTCCCAGCACATCCCTGGTGCATTGAGTAACTAACCAGCCTCTCCCCATCTCCCTGCATTGACAATAGTGAGCGCTTACTGCCCGCTATCATGTGTCTCCCAGTGACCGGTTAGTTACTCAGCTCGCAGGGGATACAGCATAATCACTCAGTCACAGCGCTGGCCACGCTGATCAGTGAGAAACTGCTGGGAGGCGAACGGATCTTTACACATATTAATATACTGTCCACTATGTGACATCTCCCCAGTCAGTACAGCACTGCACTGCACTGCATTAGGAGGACAGACATGCCTTAGCAACGCTCATTTAAGACAGCGCTGCTAAAGGGACATTTCTGGGCAAGTTTTCTACTATAAATGTACAAGATCTCTAAATACACTATATAAGAAAAATGTTCCTATCTCTGTCACTACACATTAAAAAAAACACGACAGGCATGACAGGTCTGCACATGGCCAGGTCTGTTTTGCGGTCTGCAAATCGCGGATCCGCAAAATACAGATGAGGTCTGTGTGCTGTCTGTATTTTTTTTTGCAGACCCACTGACTTCAAAGGATCCGTGGTCCGCATTTTGTGGACATATTCTTTTTGGATGAGGAAAGCACACGGATGATCCATCTGTATGTCAGGTCTGCAAAATGATAAAACATGTCCTATACTTGCCCGCAAAATGCGGACCACGGACCCATTGAAGTCAACAGGTCTGCAAAAATGGTTGTGTGCATGGGGCCTTACAGTGTGAGCAATAGTTACCAGACAGACATGGCATACATCATGAGCAAATTACTATTGATTTTGGGATCCAGGTACTGACTTAGCAATCAGAGTTCCAGACCACCCAAACAGTTAGAAACCAGTAGGAACACTGCAGGTCTGCACGTCATACAGTATACATATGCCAATCTTAGTATCAAGTCCATTGGCACAGAATGTGCCAAATTCACTATGAGGCAAAGGCCTTGTAATATATTTGGAGCATCTCCAGAAATTCTAATCTAAACCAGCTATTTACCTCAGGTTTTGGCATAAATGATAGTAAATTTGTTAGGCCGCATTGGCACCTTTGTAAGCCCTGCCCTCTTTCTTAACCACTTTTGAAAGCTGTTGAGAAAAGTAAAAAGTCACAAATTATGCTGCACCATAATATGCGACTTTTTTACACCACAGTAGTAGCGTAAAACATTTGATAAATGTCTTTAAAAAGGTAAAGTAAGAATTAAATGGAATACCGTAAATCTGGTGGCCAAAGAGCAGCTCCACCTGGTAGCAGTAGACAGTACAGTACTGTACCTCAGAGAGGCGCTACTAGACAGCCAGGCATTTCAGTAATATGGTGCCCGCTGACTGCCTATCGCGCAATAATATTTTACCGGTAAAATGTCCATGCCGATTGGTTGGATCTTTGAGCCAAATGCATTAATCTCACACTGGCAGTGTCTGTACCCATGGAATTTCCAGTTTCAATGACCCAGGATATACCACTCACTGTAAGCTGAAAATATCATAACCTGAGTCCATTGTGTCTTGAGGGGCCGCTGTATTCGTTTTTGGGACCCTTTTTTCAATGACATCTAAGGGAGCTCTTTCCATGCCTATGTGATGAATTGCCCTCTAAATAAATATCACTTACTTCAATCTTGGCAGCTAGGGCACTAAGTAATGTGGCAGTTATGACTCAGTGGCACAGAGTGGCATCAGATTGCTTCCCATGCCCTCACAAAGTGTATCACACAACAGCAAAATGTAACTATGTAACCTTTGGAAGAATTGAGAACTTTCTTTCTAAAAAAGATAAAAAACATAAGCCAGGAATAAAAGCAAGCAAAATATGATAAAAATGAAAGCCGCAAACAGGGATACTGACTGGTGCTCAGCGGGAGCAACAGCACCCAAACGGTGCCCTTACTTGCATTCACTGGGGTCTATATTTACAGGCGGAAGCGGAGATGTAGCCGTATGCAGCACGTGACTGCTGCAGCCAATCGTATACGACTACATCACTGCTGCAGTCTGTAAGCACTGACTAGAGGTGAGGACTAGAGCGACAGATGAATGGCAGTAGAGGCTGCCTTCAGTCAAAGTTATGCACTGTTCAATAAATATTAATTATATACCAATAGTAAACCCCCACCCATACTTTTCTTCTGCCACCCCCTTCCATGTACATGATATTTCAAAGAAGCGCACTGTTCTGGGCATGCATATAGAGATCACTGCCAGCCAACGTCTTCTTGCCCATTGTTGCTAGCATAAGGAAGATCTCAATAGCACAGAAGCATGGTCTTCTTCCTTCTTAATTTATTACACCCAACATATACAGTAGGGAGGGAGCTATGAGTTAAAGGGGGTTCTCCAGACTACAGATATTGATGACCTGACTTCCAAACAGGTCATCAATATCAAAGCGGCACCCTCACCGATCAGCTGTTTGTCTATGCCGGAAACGAACAGAGCAGAACAGTACCCCAGCATGGCCACTACACGGAGTATTGAGCTGACTACGTCTAGCTCTGTACACTGCATACACAGCCTGAAACGGCTCATCAGTGGTGGCCTATCTGGAGGACAGGTCATCAATACCTGTATTCCGGAGAACTTCTTTAACTACTATATACTGCCATATGTACATAACAAAAACACTGCATATTTGCATGCAGAAAATCTGTGGCAGAAAACTGGATGGGAATTTAACAAATCTCATACACACACTGCAGAAAATGTCTGTAACAACATCCGCACATAACTTGACATGGAGGAATTTAAATCCACAACATGTCCGTTTATGCTGTGGATCTCTGCCGCGCAGTTTGCGATTGTAGAAGGTGAAATCTGCCGTAAATCCACAGCATTTCCATACTGAAATCCACAGCAAAATCTGCTCTGTTTGGCAGCTGACCCGCCGGCCGTACGCTAAAAACATGATGGCTACAAAAAGGAAGCACATTTGACAGAGACACAATAAACAGTACGGAAATTTCAAAAAAAAAATTTTAATCCAATATAGTGTACCTAATGCATCTTAGGTTCCCTAGTTGGCCAGTCTTGCTAAGATCAGAGGGTTCAGACAAATTCCACCCAACGTGTAGGGCCAAGCTTCACAACTCTAAGAACATGACCATGATTCTTTTATGCTCTGTTGGACCAGTCACGTCCCACATGACTCTGACCACTTCGTTTTGTAATCAATATCCTCACTGAAGAAATATTGAGCAAAATAAAAAAAAACATTTATCCCCTATCCACAGCGATCAAGTATGATCACTGGGGAATCTACAGCTGGGACCACTGTGACTGGGAGTCCCAAACCCCCATGTCACTTCAGTCAATGTCTGTAATTAATACGTATTCGGCCACCTCAGTCCTACAGACTTGGAATGAAGTGACAGTGCACATGTGTGACCACAGCTCCATTGAAACTCCTCCAGAACATGGAACCCCCATTCTAGTAATAGGTGGAGTACTCAGCGGTGAGGCCCCCAAAGATCACATTTATCACTTATCCTGTGGAAATTCTATGCCAAAAGTGTAAATTCTGCTGTTAGCACCCTACAACGCCCCCCTGCAAAGATTCCTAACTTTGTTGCCATTCTCCAGGAGGCCGCAGCTGGCACAACTACCCAATCTGTACCGTCACGCTCTGCCCGAGAGTCTGTATAGGGAAACAGTATAGAAAGACACACAGCCTAGCAATGGAGCCTGTCTCGGGCAGCTCAAGTAGTCATGGCCGTCACAACATTCTGACCTTAGGTAAAAGTTGAATTTCCATGGAACCATACAAAAAATTTTCTGTCGTATTATGGAAGCATTGCTACTAAGCCGACTACAACACTGTACAGAGGCGGCACTATTTGGCAGCATGCGCAGTGCCTATGGTTCTATAGTTCAGAAGGGATGGTTATGGTTAAAACCACCACTTGATAGTCAACAGCTCTAGCTGCACCTCATATCCAACTTAGTCCACGTAACCCCAACCATGACAGCAGTCACGGCCAGGTGGCACACCTGAACATGCACATTAGGACATTGTAAGGTTGATATTTGGATGTACAGTACAGACCAAAAGTTTGGACACACCTTCTCATTCAAAGAGTTTTCTTTATTTTCATGACTATGAAGGCATCAAAACTATGAATTAACACATGTGGAATTAAGTGTGAAACAACTGAAAATATGTCATATTCTAGGTTCTTCAAAGTAGCCACCTTTTGCTTTGATGAGCTTCAAGAGGTAGTCCCCTGAAATGGTTTTCACTTCACAGGTGTGCCCTGTCAGGTTTAATAAGTGGGATTTCTTGCCTTATAAATGGGGTTGGGACCATCAGTTGCGTTGAGGAGAAGTCAGGTGGATACACAGCTGATAGTCCTGCTGAATAGACTGTTAGAATTTGTTTTATGGCAAGAAAAAAGCAGCTAAGTAAAGAAAAACGAGTGGCCATCATTACTTTAAGAAATGAAGGTCAGTCAGTCAGCTGAAAAATTGGGAAAACTTTGAAAGTAAGGGCTATTTGACCATGAAGGAGAGTGATGGGGTGCTGCGCCAGATGACCTGGCCTCCACAGTCACCGGACCTGAACCCAATCGAGATAGTTTGGGGTGAGCTGGACCGCAGAGTGAAGGCAAAAGGGCCAACAAGTGCTAAGCATCTCTGGGAACTCCTTCAAGACTGTTGGAAGACCATTTCAGGTGACTACCTCTTGAAGCTCATCAAGAGAATGCCAAGAGTGTGCAAAGCAGTAATCAAAGCAAAAGGTGGCTACTTTGAAGAACCTAGAATATGACATATTTTCAGTTGTTTCACACTTGTTTGTTATGTATATAATTCCACATGTGTTAATTCATAGTTTTGATGCCTTCATAGTCATGAAAATAAAGAAACTCTGTGAATGAGAAGGTGTGTCCAAACTTTTGGTCTGTACTGTAGCTCTGCAGTGTTAAAGGTTCTACAGTGCATGTCTTTATTGTAAGGGTCTGGTGAGGTCTTCTCCATCAGATCTTTGCAATATGGGAAATGTAATATTTGGAACTAGGAAGGTGCTTAGGCCCCTGTATGAACAGTTCAGAAAGGCACCATTGTTCTACATATTATAGTATTTTCTCTTAACCCAAATCATAACCAGACTAAGGTGACGTTCACAGGACGGATTTACACCGCACACCCGCTGGCAGCTGCATCCTTTCATTTAAATGAGAGGCAGCTCTGAGGATCGCGGAGCGGCAGCCTAAAGCTGCGGCCGTGCCAGGAAGGGACATGTCGTATGAAAATTTCCTTAGGGTCCTTACACACATGAACCTTAACTGGCGCTTTTTTAACAGTGAATAAATGCCAAAATATGCGCAAATGTGTTTTTTAACCACCTTTTTGCTGCATTTCTTGTGGCCTTTTTTGCAAACACTGTGTGTGTTTGCCCACCAGCGGTTTCTTCCTGTTTTTTTAATTTTTTAATTTTTTTTATAGAGAAGGTGATGTAAAAAAGACACCTGAAAAAACAGCCTGCTGCATTTTGAAAAGAAGCCAGAAAAACAAAAAAAATGCTATGTAATGAACAAAAACACCTAGCAAAAAAACGATGGCTTGTGTGTATTAGGTTTCATATTTCCCCTAGGCACTTCAGCTAATATCTGTAGCTGGCTGGGTGAAAGAACTCTATGGGAGTAAAAAAAACGGGAGTACATCATAAAAGTCACACATTACCACAATTTGTATTATTTATAAAGTGCGATCATTCCAGAGTTCGGTCATAAACTCAATACATTTTATTGCAGTATTATTTTTAGCTCACTTCTCTATGTGCAAAAACTTTCCACCGCCAAGCATAGATATGTTGTGACATACACATTCACATCTCCAGAGGTTCTCATTCGCTCTTAAAAGGGTATCTGTCTGCAGTTTAGACCATGTTAAACTACTGACAACACTAGATAGGAGCTGGGGAGACAAAAACCTTTTGTGGAGCTTTTATTATCAGTGCACTAGCGGAATTGGTCAGAATACAACTTCATATTCTCACTGCTCCTGATGATGAAAACCCCACAAAGGTTTGTTTGTATTGCTCTTCCCATCTAATACCTAATGCTGTCAACAGTTAAACATGGTCAATGGTTAAACAGCGTCAGTAGAAGAAAATTATATTTTAATATAATTTTAAATGTGTCTAAAAGACGTGCTACTAAGCTGCATTTTTTTGCAGGTTGGATGTGGGCCCATTCACTTCAATGGGACTGCAAAAAAGGCAGACAGCCGCACGTTCGTTCCATGGCCCTGAAAAAAAAAAAAAAAACACTAACACACAGAACATACCAGGGACAAGGATAGGACTGCTCTATTGTGGGCTGGGCTTTGCGTTCCACAAAATGCGGAACGCACACAGCTGGTATCCGTGTTTTGTGGATCTGCAATTTGCAGACCACAAAACGGACACGGTTGTGTGCATGAGCCTTAAGGCAGATTCTTTTGGGCTATTATATTGAGCGCACCAAACACGCATTTGGAAAGAGTACAATGTATAAGAAGCAGTAGGTCTCTGTACCCGTACACCACTACTATGAATACTTCCCGAGCTAAGAGAACATATTTCACAATGACTGTTTACATAGGACTGCTCATGGTAAACACAATTAATACTATGCATGTACTTTCAACTTGATTTAAACATTTAGGACTACCTTGTATATGGAAATTAAAATTGAAAAATGCAAGTACTGTTGAGTAAAATCAAAATCCTTCCATTCCATCAGCCTGGATTATGTTTCCCCTGTACACGGACCGCCCAGAGAATATCCTTTGCCTCTGAAGATTATTTAGTCTGTGTCAGCAGAATCCGTTTCACACACTGTCAAGACTTAGACTTGAGATAATTGCCACTTCCAGGACTGATGCTAGCTAACCAATAATGCCTTCATTCCACTGAACACGGCCAGCAATGTACTAGTAATACAGTGGTCCTGTACTCATTCCATACAGTGGGTTACAATAAATATTACAATTTGATCTTAAGTTATATTGCATCTATGGTCCACCTGCATTCCAAAGAACCACAGAAATCCATCCAGCAGCCCATAAATGTCAGGGTGGAGGACACTTTGTGGCCCTCAGAAATCAATGGCAGCAACCGCCATCAGTGCGGAGCTAAACCAACTGCCATCAGGTTGTCCTGGCCACACTATAGCAATTTTTGATATTGTAGACTAGATCCGTCTGGTTATTGAAATCATTGCTCATCTCCAACCTTATCTGCAGCTGTATTGTTATGTAGATGTCTACTCACCAGAATGTGCACCATGTTTAGGTACCTTCTGGACCAATGCTGGGTCCACTCGGAGACAAAACCTCATCTGCTTCTCCACAAAGAGTAGACTGTGCTCTTACTCTGTCACCTGCCTATGTCGAGTCGCATAAAATCCTGTCTCCTCGTAGACCGTCACCCAAGCTTGGGAACCTTTAATCCCCCCTGTAGACTCATGGGAATTGGCTGGCAGGTCACCAAAGCTGGATTAGTGTAGAGAGAACAGTATCCTCTCTGCAGAAGCATGCAATATGATAGTTGTAATATCTACTTGTGAACAGCAGGTGGTGCAATTGTCCACGGAATGAATGAAAAGCAGGCGTGATGAGCGCTTTCTGTACTCCAGCTTCTCATAATACCTTCAAACTCAGTTTTGGCAGATGATTAGGGAACACAAGGTTGTCTCCACTCCTACATGCCTTCAAGTTCAAGTTACATATCATTTGGTGGGTTTTTTTTGTTTGTTTTTTAAAGAGTTATCCTTGTTCTCTCCCCACAATCTTAATGCAGAGACAAAGCAAGTAATATTCAGTCCTAGCAATAAATTATCCAAGGACCCCATAAATCACCCTTCTTAAACCAACAGTTTTCACAACTTTCAAGATCAGGGAATTTATACCGCTAGCATACGGCAACACATACCGTAAATGCTGCAGATTCTATTAGGTGGAGTTGCGTGCGGAAAATTTTCACCAAAGTACAAGCAAAGTAGATTTCAGAAATCTCAACCGCACACTGCAGGTTTTAGGACCAATTCACACGTCAATATTTGGTCTGTTTTTTTGAATCAATGAGCGCTATTCTAAACCAGAAGTGGCGCCTTCATCAAAATAAAGTATACTGGAAATATTCGCACAGGTTCTGTGCCTCGGTCTTGCTCAAAAGATTAACATGTTGGTGCATTTATAGAAGCTTGATGGTGAGGGGGTTACCTGGAATTAAAATGTGACTGTATGGGAAGATTGATGATGGACTGAGATGTTATATGAAGCATCGCTGATTGAAATTAGATGATGGTGGATGGCTTATTTAGGAGTATTGTGGTGCCGACACCCCGAGAGTGATGATTAAGGAAGGTGTTAAAAAATTGTCCTGCCTTAAAGGGATTGGGGGGTTAATGTGATAAAATAAGACTGAAAATTGTTAATAAAGAAACATCTGATTTAAAAAAAGATTAACATGTGAATAAGGCCTTACCCACGGCTTTCAACCTTTGCAGCACAAGACCTGACGCATTTCCAGCAGCAATGCCACCGCAGAAAATCAGCACATTTCAGTTGGTTTTTGTAGTGGCAGATTTTGGCCAGATCCACTGCAGATTTTCGAGTACATATGGCTGCACCCTTACACCATATGCAGTGTATGTACGTTTTACGCGCTGAAGTACTCTTCAAAAACACCTAAAATAGCTTCCCATTGTTTTTAATGGTAAATAGACACCTTAGTTCAAATGGACACACATTTTTATGCCACTTCAAGAAGAGGCATATCACTTCTGTGAAGCATTGTAGGAGTGTATTTTCACAAGTATAAATCCATTGCGATTAGCTATGTATTGTGAAAGGTATTTATACAGCTTAAAATGCTGCTAAAAAAAAGAAGAATGCACCAAAAAAGCGCCTGGTTTTCAGAGGTGAATTTCTCTTGAAATCAAGTCTGCATTTTTCAGCTTCAAAATGACGTTGTGTGAACAGAATGTATGTATATAATATAATTTCAATACTTTTAAGTGTTCACATACATTTACAAACCGGATTCCAAAAAAGTTGGGACACTATACAAATCGTGAATAAAAACTGAATGCAATGATGTGGAGATGGCAACTTCTAATATTTTATTCAGAATAGAACATAAATCACGGAACAAAAGTTTAAACTGAGAAAATGTACCATTTTAAGGGAAAAATATGTTGAATCAGAATTTCATGGTGTCAACAAATCCCCAAAAAGTTGGGACAAGGCCATTTTCACCAGTGTGCGGCATCTCCCCTTCTTCTTACAACACTCAACAGACGTCTGGGGACCGAGGAGACCAGTTTCTCAAGTTTAGAAATAGGAATGCTCTCCCATTCTTGTCTAATACAGGCCTCTAACTGTTCAATCGTCTTGGGCCTCCTTTGTTGCACCTTCCTCTTTATGATGCGCCAAATGTTCACTATAGGTGAAAGATCTGGACTGCAGACTGGTCATTTCAGTACCCGGATCCTTCTCCTACGCAGCCATGATGTTGTGATTGATGCAGAATGTGGTCTGGCATTATCTTGTTGAAAAATGCAGGGTCTTCCCTGAAAGAGATGACGTCTGGATGGGAGCATATGTTGTTCTAGAACCACAGAACAGTCTTCCATTTTGCCACACTCCATTTTAAATGATCCCTGGCCCAGTGAAAACGCCTGAGCTTGTGGATCTTGCTTAGAAATGGCTTCTTCTTTGCACTGTAGAGTTTCAGCTGGCAACGGCGGATGGCACGGTGGATTGTGTTCACTGACAATGGTTTCTGGAAGTATTCCTGAGCCCATTCTGTGATTTCCTTTACAGTAGCATTCCTGTTTGTGGTGCAGTGTTGTTTAAGGGCCCGGAGATCATGGGCATCCAGTATGGTTTTACGGCCTTGACCCTTACGCACAGAGATTGTTCCAGATTCTCTGAATCTTCGGATGATGTTATGCACAGTTGATGATGATAGATGCAAAGTCTTTGCAATTTTTCGCTGGGTAACACCTTTCTGATATTGCTCCACTATCTTTATGCGCAACATTGTGGGAATTGGTGATCCTCTACCCATCTTGGCTTCTGAGAGACACTGCCACTCTGAGAAGCTCTTTTTATACCCAATCATGTTGCCAATTGACCTAATTAGTGTTAATTGGTCTTCCAGCTCTTCGTTATGCTCAAATTTACTTTTTCCAGCCTCTTATTGCTACTTGTCCCAACTTTTTGGCGATTTGTTGACACCGTGAAATTTTGAATCAACTTATTTTTCCTTTAAAATGATACATTTACTCGGATTAAACGTTTGATCTGTCATCTACGTTCTATTACAAATAAAATATTGACATTTGCCATCTCCACATCATTGCATTCAGTTTTTATTCACAATTTGTTTAGTGTCCCAACTTTTTTGGAATCCGGTTTGTATTTCAATACATTATTACTACATTATCATGACAGTGAAAAACGGGCGTGTGAAGGCTGTTTTTGTAACGCCGTCTCACAGCCATTTTGGAGAACAAATTAAATTCCATGGGGCTTTCATCAGATGGCCTCTTTAACTGTCGTTAGACGGGTGCACTCCTGTCTAACAAGGTACACTAATGCAATATGGCCTTTTAGAGATTAAAAAAAATATATATTAAAATACTATCTCATCCACTTGCACATACAGAGGCAGTTGCCTCTCTCATGATTCTGAAGGACCTGCCGAAGGACCTGTGCTGAAGTGTGATGACGTCACCACGTGATCATAGCATGGGAGCGCATGGTGACGTCATCATGCTTAAGCTTTTAAGAGAGGAGCAAATGCCTTTGCGCGTGCTAGTGGATGAGGAGAGTAATTTTTTTTTCCAATTAAAACATTACTACAGCTGGGAGGCGGAGCCACTATGGGGGGCATTACTACAGCTGGGAGGCGGAGCCACTATAGGGGCATTACTACTGCTGGGAGCCACTATGGGGGACATTACTACTGCTGGGAGCCACTATGGGGGACATTACTACTGCTGGGAGCCACTATGGGGGACATTACTACTGCTGGGAGCCACTATGGGGGACATTGCTACTGCTGGGAGCCACTACGGGGGACATTGCTACTGCTGGGAGCCACTACGGGGGACATTGCTACTGCTGGGAGCCACTACGGGGGACATTGCTACTGCTGGGAGCCACTATGGGGGACATTGCTACTGCTGGGAGCCACTATGGGGGACATTGCTACTGCTGGGAGCCACTATGGGGGACATTGCTACTGCTGGGAGCCACTATGGGGGACATTGCTACTGCTGGGAGCCACTATGGGGGACATTACTACTGCTGGGAGCCACTATGGGGGACATTACTACTGCTGGGAACCACTATGGGGGACATTATTACTGATGGATGCAAATCGGCCAGAAAATAGACGCACAATGGTACAAAAATGGCCATGCCTTTACTTCTCCTTCTGCATTGGCTTATTATGGATTCTGTGTAATTCATTATTTAGATGACTTCCTCTTCATTGGCCCAAGTCAATCTGAAATTTGTTTTAGGTTGTTAAGTGGTTTTTCTGCTATGTATGCTTATTTTGATACTCCTCTGGCCCAGGATAAATCTCTTTTTCCTAGCATAGGTCCAGGATTTTTCCAACTTTTTATCGATTCTGAGTTAATGGAGTTTAGTTTGCCTATGGAGAAAATCAATACCATGTTATGTTTAATTAGAAGTTTGTTAGCGGTGAAAACTACGTTGAAGGAACTGCAGTGTTTGTTAGGTCTGTTGGTATTTGCATCTAAAGTGATATCCATAGGCAGTGTTTTTCTAGAAGGCTTCATATGGCCACAAAAGGTCTCACGTCTCCCCATTCTCATGTTCAGTTAGGGTTCCTTCACACTCCCTGTAAGCTCTCCGGCAGGCTGTCCCAGCAGAGAACAGCCTGCCAGATCTGTCTGGATCTGGGATTATAGTCAATGGAGCCGATGGGCATTGCGGTAATATTTGGCAATGCTGGATCCAGAGACCTATGAAAGGCTGTTCTCTGCTGAAACAGCCTGTAGGAAACATAATGCTACTGTAAAACTAGCCTTAACAGGCCCATTGAAGGAGGACTTCAGAGCTCGGGAGGATTTTCTCATTTATTTTGCACTATTTGGCAACAGGAGTTTATTCAGGCAGTGGCATTAGATGCATCTGGCGCTGTCGGTTATGGTGCCTTTTTAGAGCGTCAGTGGTCTCCTCATCCTGGCCTGAGTCATGGCGGGCAAATGGGTTTACAAAAAATTTGGTGTTCGATTTGTTTTCGATTCTGGTTTCTCTGGAAGTTTGGGGTGAGACACTTTGTAACAAAAGGGTATAGGTTCATTTGGGTTAGGATCCATTCACACGTCCGCAAAATGGGTCCGCATCCGTTCCGCAACTTTGCGGAACAGGTGCGGGCCCATTCATTTTCAATGGGGCCGGAATGTGCTGTCCGCATCCGCATTTGCGGATCCGCAATTCCGTTCCGCAAAAAAAATAGAAGATGTCCCATTCTTGTCTGCAATTGCATTTTCTATGAGAGTTCCGGCCATGTGACGTCCGCAAAATGCAGAACGCACATTGCTGGTGTCAGTGTTTTGCGGATCCGTGTGAAGGGACCCTAATAAGGATCTAAGGATGCTTTCACAACTGCGTCGGAAGCTCCGCCTGGGGCTTCCGTCATAGAATTCGTTGAATACGGAGGAGATAAAAGTCCTGCATGCAGGACTTTTTTTCCTATAAAAAACACAAAAACAATCTTCCAAACAGAAACCTAACTGATCCCATTATAGTCAATGAGATCTGTTAGGCTCCGTTCTTGTCAGTTATTTGCCAAACCAGGCACTTCCGTGATTTCCGTTCTTCTGCTCCTATAATGGAGCAGAAGAACGGAAATAATAGCGGTTATGTGAAAGCAGCCTTTGTGAAGTTGTTGTTGAAAGCCACATATATTCCTACTAAAGATAATAACGTGGCTGACTCTTGTGCACAGTGGGATTGTTTCTTTTCTTTGGTTCCCCATGCAGAGGGAATTCCATGTCCGTGTCGCGTGTGGAGAGTAATCTGGAACTAATCAGCACTGTAAAGGGCCCTTTACACTGGCCGATTCTCAGTCAGAAGATTACTAACAAGCGTTCATAGGAACCTTTGGTAGCGATTATCTGGTGGTGTAAAGGTGCATCATTTATGAAGCCACAAAAATCGTTGTTTGCCGGCAGCAGATTGTGCTGTGCAAACAACGAGTCTGTATGGGGATGAAAGATGGCATTAGTGATCGCTCCTCCCCATACTAAGGAGGGGATCGCTGCATGTAAATGCGGCAGTCTCCCCCACTGACGAGCAGGCGCTGTCAGGAAGAAATGCTTATATTGGCCAGTGTAAAAGGGCCTTAAGAATAAGATTCAACACTCTCTAGCACCTAATACCTGCAAAAGGGTATGCTTTAGCATAGCAAAGATGGTGTTCGTTTTGTTCTAATAGGGGCACAGAGGTTTTTCAGCATGCACTGGATTTGATACTTCGGTTTGTTGTGTTTGTTAATTATGAAAGGTTTAGGTTATTCATCGGTTAATAAATCTGTTTCTGGAGTTAGCAGGACTCATCTACTGATAGTCAGATCTCTGTTTGTCCGTTTCTTAAAGGTTTTCGGAATCGGTTAGCTTGTTGGATCAGATGGTTTGGGCTTTGGAGCATTTTGCTTTGTCTTTTTAGGAGTTTATGTTGTTTAAAGCAGTTTTTGTTTTGGCTTTCTTTGGTGCTATGTGTATTGGCATGACTGTTGTGCCTAATAGGAAGTGTTGGTCTCCATTAATGGTGGGTGATGTTAGACTAGATGGAGGATCTCTGTTTATTTTCATCAGAAGGTCAAAAACGGAACAATTATCGAAACGTAATTGGATTAAGATTGGTAAACTGCCTGGATCAGTCGTTTGCCCTGTGTCGTCAGTAGAGTCATATTTATTAGCTAGACCCAAGCAGGATGGTTCTTTGTTTATACAAGAAGATGGTTGTTCTGCTTCTACAATATTAATTATACCAACACACAATGGTGAATGTGTAGCGGTATATAGTCACACCCAAATTAAGGCAGAATTATATTGTGAATTGGGATTATTAAAACATAACGTTTACTAGATCATTAAAATAAATACCACTGGGTGAGAGACAACAATTACATATACCTCCACTATTTTATCACGTTTTAGGTAAATAAATGGGTGGGTCTTACCCCGTCTCGTGGATTCCACGACCTGTGGAGGGTGGTTCTGGTAATTGATGGAAACCGGAACCTGTGTGACCAAGGTGCTGATGTCAGATGGCAGTGTTGACACTCCTATATAACCCTGTTATGTCTTTCCTACCTATACAGAGGCTGGGGGCTATTATGAACACCTGCCTAGCACACATGGAGCACCCGCCCCGACAGGGGCGACCCCATACCGATCCTTTCCCTCAGGATGGGCCTAGTACTATACTTAACCCTAATTACAAAGCACTACATGACATGTTTCGGTCCTAATCTCCAGACCTCATCAGGGGACTTCACAGAAGTATTCAGGGATAACTAGAAACAAATTAACAAACATACACTAAATATAGGTCACATACAATACTGAGTACCAATTGTTGGTAAATTAGGTTGTGACTCAGACTACTTACTGAAAGAAGATCGTTTTAGCCTCCTACTTTCAATCCGGATATTCAGTGAATCGTATCCAAGCCTTAGCATGAGAAGTGTCCCATGTAAGTTGTGTGTCTCACCTCAAACAGTGGGGATTTGGGTGAGCAATTTGTGGTTGTTGTTCACCTCCTTATATTACCCCACTTCCCAGTGGGTGTACGCCCCCCTGATTACCTGTCTCACCTGTCCGCAGCGGTCACAGCGTCTGTGATTGCCTGTGGAACGCACGCCGCTCGCGTGCGTTCCACTGGACCGGAAGCTGGCATCACATGGTGCGGGCTGACCGGAAGTGAGGTAAGGACCTGCGTCTGAGCGTCACCTGTTACTTGGCAACAACCAAGCTCACATCTGCATGGCCCGTGCGCCGCAAATGATAACTTGCAAGCTGTTTTATTCATGCTGAATCACAATATGGATGCCCAAACACATGCCTAAATACCCGCCATAATTGCACCGGTAAAGCCGAGGGAAAACTACAATGAAGATCCTTTCTGCTAATAATAGCAGTGCAATATCAATGATTTCTAATTGTTCATCACCCATGTGCTAGGCAGGTGTTCATAATAGCCTCCAGCCTCTGTATAGGTAGGAAAGACATAACAGGGTTATATAGGAGTGTCAACACTGCCATCTGACATCAGCACCTTGGTCACGCAGGTTCCAGTTTCCATCAATTACCAGAACCACCCTCCACAGGTCGTGGAATCCACGAGACGTGGTAAGACCCACCCATTTATTTACCTAAAACGTGATAAAATAGTGGAGGTATAGGTAATTGTTGTCTCTCACCCAGTGGTATTTATTTTAATGATCTAGTAAACGTTATGTTTTAATAATCTCAATTCACAATATAATTCTGCTTGTTCTGCTTCTAAATTTAATTCAGTTCTCAAAAAATGTTTTCAATGGTTGAATTTGGGGTCTGGGCATTACGTGTCACGTTTGTTTCGTATTGGTGCTGCTATCGAAACAGCTAGGTTAGGTATGGATTCTACTATGATTAAGAGACTCGGCCATTGGGATTCTGATCAGTTTAAGTTGTATATTAGGCCTAATTTAGTGTTACTTTAATTTTGATTCTATTTCAGGGCCTAGACAATTAAAGGGGTTTTCCGATACTTTTATACTGATAACCTATCCTCTGCAAAGCTAAGTATCTGATCGGTGGGGGTCCCCGACAACCGACACCCCCGCCGATCAGCTGTTTGAGAAGGCACCAGCGCTCGCAGTACTGCCTCAGCATTCTCACAGTTAGGCCTAGGCCATGTGATGTCACGTTCAGCCACATGGCCTAGGCGCAGCGTAGCCCCACTGAAGTGAATGGGCCTGAGCTGTGATACCAAGCACAGTCGCTGTACAAAGTACATCGCTGTGCTTGGTGAGCTGAGAGAGGGCCTCTGCGGTATTTGAACCACAGTGCCTTCTCAAACAGCTGATCGGCAGGGGTCCCAGGTTTTGGACCCTCACTAATCAGATACTATTGGCTCTGAATAGATGGCTATCAGGATGTCTTTAGTTCAGTCACTGTACAGTTTTTGGACGGAGAAAATACCGCAGCATGCGGCAAGTTCTGGAACACTTGCCGGAATGCCGGATCCGGCATTATTTTCCATTGAAATGCATTAATGCCGGATCCGGCCCCAAGTGTTCCGGAAAAATTGATCCGGTTTTGTGGTCTGCGCAAAAGATAAATACCGGATCCATTTTTCCAGACGACAACCGGAGAGACAGATCCGGTATTGCAATGCATTTATGAGACGGACCCGCATCCGGATCAGTCTACAAATGGTATCAGTTTGCATACAGATTGCTGGATCCGGCAGGCAGTTCCCGCGACGAAACTGCCTTCCGGAATACAACAACGCAAGTACCCTGGCTCTGTTTTACCCCTTGGATTTGAAGCTACTTCCTGGTTTGCATCTCTGACTATCCCTGCTTTGCACTACTATTTCTGATTCTGGTTTGGACTCTCCTGGTATTGATCTCGGCTTGGTACGTTTTTGGCACTGTCTTCTGTCCACTGTGTGATTCTGTCACTAGTCGTCTGTTATTTTGTCTCCCTGGTTTCCCTTTCCTGATTTGGACCCTGCACTTCTTTAGGAAGGGTTTGCCATCCAGTTGTGAGCCGCTGTTTTAGGGTGGATCATGCAATTAGGTAGGGACAGTACAAGGCAGGAGTACAGGGCTCACTGTTTCCTACCGTGGCAGGTAAGTTATTCTATCTTTGATGGGGGTCTGATATGAGGTCTGATATGCGGGTCTGACTGAGGATATGATATGGGGGTCTGATATAGGGATCTGATCTGAACTGAAGTTTGATTTGGGGTATTTTCTGAGGTCTGATGATAAATATATATTTTTCTGATTTTCCTTCTCTAAAACTTAGGTGTATCTAATCATCTGGAGTCTTATAAAGCAAATAATACAGTATTTCAAAAGATGCATAATTTTCATTGTTGCCCTGATTCACTCCTGCCTCGATTTCTGTAACTCATTATTAATTGGCCTCCCCCTACCCAGAATCTCTCCTCTTCAGTCTATCCCTAATGCAGCAGTCAGGGTCACCGGTCTTTCCAATCGCTACTCCAATGTCAGTCATTGCACTGGTTGGCCATACAGTATAGAATCCAATTTAAACTGCTCGTTCTCATCCACAAAGCTCTCCACAGTGCTGCACCTCCCTACATCTCCTCCCTCAACTCCGTCTACCACTCTACCGGTGCTCCTCGCTCTGTAAAGGATTTTTGACTGATATCCGCCATAATCCGAGCCTCTCACTCCCGACTCCAAGACTTCTCTTGAGCTACACCAGTTCACTTCTCTGGAATGCCCTACCCCAAGAAATTAGGTTAAATCGGAATATAACGTCTTATGGGGAGGGAGGGGGGGGAATGTCACTGCATCTTATGGTGCGAATACTAATGAGCTCTTCCCTTATGGAAGCGCTCATTAGTACCAGAGGACCAGGAAGTGGTGAATGCAGCGCTTCCTGGCTCTGTACTGACCGCTTCCTGGCAGGAAGAAGAAGACAGAATGCTGGAGGTGAGGAGCGGCGGAGTCCAGAACGGGAGAGGTAAGTGGATTTTTTTATTTTATTTGCTGTAAGGCTGGGGGCTGATCTAAAGCAAGGGGGCTGATATGAGGCAGGGGGGCTCATTTGTGGCATGGGGTGCTGGTCTGAGGTCTGATTGCGGGTCATTCACATTGGGGTCTGATTTGAGGTCTTATTGAGCGTCCTATTAACACTGGTGGTCTGATTGGGGCTGTGAGCTTAGGTATGATTAACATTGGTGGTCTGATAGGAGGTCTAAAAAAATTTTTTTATTTTTTCTTATTGTTCTTCTCCTAAACCTAGGTGCATCTTACTGTACACAGTTTTGGGCGCTCCCTAAAACAAATCTTTTTAGGGTGGCCCATCACATCCCCTGATCTAAGTCCTCTCCATATATAGCCCATGTATCATTTCCTGAACCTGATCCTCCACCAAAATCTCCACCGCACCCATGCACCCAGAAGCACTTCATATATTGGCTGCTGACTGGCTCATGCAGCTCTAAATCTGCCCCCTATTCTCCCAAGATGGTTGGACCATTGAACAAAACAAGCACTTTTACCTTTTGTGTCACCCCTATCTCCTCATAGATTGTAAGCTCTTGCGAGCAGGGTCCTCATTACTCGTTGTAATTATTGACTTGTCTGTTGCTATGTTATTTATGACTGTTTGTACATGAACCCCTGAATTGTAAAGCGCTGCCGAATATGCTGGCGCTATATAAATAAAGATTATTACTATTATTATATTCAGCATCATTCTTCCAATATATTTCTAGTACCTATCAGAGAGCTGCTATACCCTACACGACTAGTCTACATAGACCAGGATGAAACACCACCATGCTTGTAAACATGTAACGTGTCAGCAGCAGCGTGACAAGTATACACATGTGAATTATTCATTGTTAATTAGTCTGGTAGCGGTAGAAATACAATTCTTCACCTCTGTATGTAACCGCATATCCTATGTAGAACACGGGCACACGCCATACTGTACAAGTGTACCACCTCTCACCTCAGTCTCCTAACTGAAATATCTACAAACGCACAGTAATGTACCCACAAGGCTTCTACAGTAGAGCTGCATGCCAAAGGGTGGGACAGGTTTACATCTTAAATCTCACTTTAAGGCTAAATGCACACGATCAGGATTGCGTGCGGAAAATCCGCACCGTAGATCATGTACATTGTATTCTATAAGAATTTGAAATTCTCAATGCACACGATGCAGATTTTATCCGCGCGGATTTTGACCTGCGGTGTGGATTTTAAAATCCGCAGCATGTCAATTTTCTATTTTTCCTGACCGGATTTTCTTCATTCACTTAGTAAAATCCGCACCGAATCCACACCAAATCCGCACCAATTGCCTGCGAACACCTGCGGATTTCAGTGCGGATTCTCCGCACATGAATCCTGAACGTGTGCATTTACTGAAAAGTGGGGGCTGTTTTTTTCTGAGCCACTAAAACATGAGTAAGTTAAAGCGTACAGAATTTAATGATCGAAGCACATGGGTATAACTGTACATCTGCAAAAAGAAAAAAAATGGGAATGTATGGAACTGTATACCGTTTGTCAAAAAAGTATACACTGGGAACACAATTGCACCTCTTTTTCGGCAATGCACGTTGAAAGAAAACATAAGGGCGCAAAGATGGTGTGAACAGCGTCTTAGAGTCCATTCACACGTTCGTAGTGCATTGCGGATCCGCAATACACCCGGCCGGCACCCCCATAGAAATGCCTATTCTTGCCGCAATTGCGGACGAGAATAGGACATGTTCTATTTTTTTCCGGAGCCGCGGACTGGAAGATCAGCGGCGCGCTCCGGAAATGTGGATGCGGACAGCACACTGTGTGCTGTCCGCATCCATTCCGTCCCCATAGAGAATGAATGGGTCCGCACCCGTTCCGCAATTTGCGGAACGGATGCGGACCCATTATTCGGACGTGTGAATGGAGCCTTAGGCCTCCTGCACACGAACGTGTGCGCCCCGTTGCCGTATTGCGGACCGCATTTGCGGATCCGCAATACACGGGTGTCGTTCCGTGAGCATTCCACATCATGGATGCGGAGGACCCATTCACTTCAATGGGTCCGCAAATCCAGAGATGTGGAATGGAAGCACGGACCGGACCACTACGGAGTGCTTCCGTGGGGTTTCGTCCCGTACTTAAGTTCCGCAAAAAGCTAGAACATGTCCTATCTTTTTGCAGAACAGCCGGCTCGCGGACTCATTAAAGTGAATGGATCCGCGATCCGCTGCGGCTGCCCTATGGACTGTGCTCGTGCATTGTGGCCCGCAGCACGACCACAGGGCGCACACGTTTGTATGCAGGAGGCCTTAGACTGACATGTTTTCATCCACCTTTCTACAGATCCTGGCATTTAAGTCAGAATGTACCCTCTGTGTAATAATGTAGATTTATACATGTCACATACTATTGGGCAGTGTTCCCCAACCTGTACCTCTCCAGCTGTTGCAAAACTACATCTCCCAGCAAGCAGGCTGTCGGGGAATGCTGGGAGTTGTAGATTTGCCACAGGTTAGATAGCACTGCTATAGGGTCCGTAGAAAGGTGTGTGTCATCCCCATGGAGATTACAATGACTTTATAGAAGCACAGACACCTATTTCCAAGACACAAGGCTCCCTGTATTCAGGTCACTGTAAAGTTCCTTTAACATGGGCAGAGGACCAGGCCAATAACAGGGAATCAACGTTCCTATGAATGCTCGTCCCCCATAGCTGGCCTGAGTAAATGTGCCGAAGATAACCCAACAAATGAGTGACCCGATAATTTAGGCCCATAAAATCATTGCTTGTGGGGAGCAGCTGACAAACAATGAATCTGTATGGTGGCAGACGTTTCTCCCCATACAGAGGGAATGTGAATGCAGCTCACACAAGAACGGACAGCTGGTTTCCAGTCACTGCCCTTTGTATCGGCCCTGTTCACATCACGCTGAAGGTATAAGCAGGATATACACATTGACAAACTTTTTTTTTTTACAAAGTGGCCAATATCTGATGTATGGCTTATACATCAGATATTGGCCACTTTGTAAAAAAAAAAAAAGTATACCATATGGCATATATTTTTATGGTGGCTCACTGTATAGGAAAGGGCAATCTACTGCATATCAGGACACTCTTTTGGCCTCTGTCATGTGAATGGGGGCCTATGGTGACGTTCATCGTAAGCAGCTGGAGCCATCCTGGATCAGATGCCAAACGTGAGCTATATACGATTGGACGCAGCAAGGAATTCTTATGATAGGATGATACCCGCCATACCTTTTCTGTTGCTCTGTCTTGATCTTCATGTGAAAATCCGGTGGCTCCAGCAACATCAGCTCCAGCTAACATCGCAGCATCAGTGGTAGAAGATGATCTGGGCCGACCTTGGTGATGGTGTAACACTGCAGCCAGTCCACCATCCATTGGTGGGGGACGTCTAGGAAGATGAGGGCTTCCTCCACGCAACTGCTGATGATGAGGATGATGGTGAGCAGTGTCCCCAGGGCCACTCTTGCTCCGCCGACCACCCCCATGCTGACCAGAGCCTCTCTTGACAGAAGGACGGGAGCGGATTTGTTGTAGCACACGGTTAAAGGCAGTTGGACGTGCTGGTAAATCATGCAAAGAAACAGCGTAAGACACTCGATGCATTTCTGGAGAACGCTCTTTCTCATCCGCAGAGTCGTGATCTGAAGAGGACAGGGGGGCAGTTATGGATGCTTGTGGAGTTTGGGGTCCAGGGGTCGAGCAAGCAGCAGCGGGTTCGGAAGCTGCCTGGTGGTCCCGCTCTTTAGAACGCCGACGGCTATGGAAGAGGTGCTTCAGTCCGTGTCCAAACATGGATCCTTCAGAAAGCTGTTGGATTTTCTGTAGGGAAATATGGTTTGTTAGACACTTAGGCTTTTATCAAAGAGTACGTTATTAAGATAACTAGCCAGAACTAACATGCTTTTCACATGACACATAAATGTACACTAAACGGTCATACAAACTAGATCTATGAACTGCTGTTACATCCAGTACAAAGGATCTTTAACCTCCAGAAGTGCAGCTATCACTTATGTAACAGTTTACAAGCTTTCCATCCTGACCCAATCTACTATTAACGCAAAGAAAATGTTTGGGCTAAGCTTTGGTATATACCCTGCCCCTAATGCCTAGGCCTATTTCCTGCAATATAGTGCTAACCGTTTAATCTCCATAGGCACTGGAGCTTGTCAGACCTGAAATCCCGCAGTCTGAGAGTTTACAGCTGGCCGGAGTCAGCAAGAGAATGTCACATTACATCCATGAAAAATTTACAGTCTCCACATCAGCTATCGGGTTCCCAGACTGGTGTCTACGCTCTGGGCTAACCTGCAATGCCGACAGGAGGGGACAGCAAAGAGATGGAAGCCAAGGCGTGACAGTCTGGGAAAAAAGCTGAATATCAGCAAGAAAGACAGGAAGATATAGCACTCGAGGCTGAGAAAGTAGGTGTGAAGAAGTGTGCGAGAAAAGATGGGAAAGTGAGAGAAGAGATTAAGTATATGACAAACGAACATGGGATTGTGTGACAGCGAGAAAAAAAGAAAAAAAAAAAAAAAAAAAACACACAGACAAGCACACGTTAATAATTAATACATCATGATGGCTTGGTCAAGAAAGCAGCGGTTCAACAGGATCCGAGCTCCACCGCCCTGGGGTTTTAAAGGTCACTGTGAATCTCTATTATTTCCTATCATATAATAAAATATATATATGTGCATACATTATTGTAATCATTTTCCCAAGTAACTGTTTCATGTTTCTTCCGAGGGTGTTCCATGACAATAAGAAGAAAAAAAAAGGGCCGCAGAATTATCTGCTAGGGTTGGCAAAGCAACGTGCGTGAGCCCTTCACCCCCTGAGCAATGCTTCTCAGAGAGAATTTCTCCATAATATGGAACTTGTTGATACTAACCACAATTTTTTTCACAGATTATGGGCTTGTTCACACGACCGTGCCGTGTTTTACGTTCCGCAAATTGCAGATCCGCAAAACACGGATGCCGCCAGGGTGCTTTCCGCAACTTACAGAACAGACGGCCCTTTATAGAAATCTTATATGCCAGCAGTGTGCAGGAGGCCGAAAAAGGACCAATTATTTGTATAGTAGATTGGGTCTCATCAAGCGCATCAGCAGAAATTCCCTTCCTTATAAGGGTTATCCAATATCATAACCTTCCCCCCCCCCCAATGTGCCAGGCCCCTCACAGGGAATATACTTACCTGGGTCCCTGCGCCAGAATGCATTAGGGCAAAACTGATCCGTTTTGGACCGCTTGTGAGAGCCCATGGCAGATTTCACAAACGGAAAGCCAAAAACGGGAAAGTAGCATAAAATGGAAAATCTGCCAAAAAAGTGAAATTCTGAAATTTTATCTACATGCATCACTTGCGCATTGCGTGAAAATCGCAGCAAGCTCTATATTGTGCGTTTTTCACCCAACGCAGGCCCCATAGAAGTGAATGGGGCTGCGTGAAAATCGCAAGCATCCGCAAGCAAGTGCAGATGTGCTGCGATTTTCACACATGGTTGCTGGGAGAAATTCGGGATGGGGACCCGATCTGTATTATTTTCCCTTATAACATGGTTATAAGGGAGAATAATAGCATTCTTAATACAGAATGCTTAGTAAAATGTCCGTTGAGGGGCTAAAATGCGCAGTGCCGGTATAGTGTTCCTTCCCTGTGCTGGCATCAGCCTCAGGGAAGGAACTGCGCATGCGCTAGCTCGCGCATTGCGAGATTACGGCAATGTAATTGTGACGAAAGGAGGAGATTCAAAGGACATAGGCGGTGCTGGGCTCCTTCACAGAGGGGGTGGCTGGGCACCAGGAAGGTTAGTGCAGCCCCTTGGGCACCTTACAAGGCTCATTTACATATCTCTAAAATCATTTTTTAAACACAATAAAAGCACACAGACCGGTATATTGCGGACATGCTAGCGGCGATCTAGCCGTGCATGTCCGCATCTCTATAACCGAAAACGAGGTGACAGAATCCCTTTAAAAGCAGAGAAATTGAAATTTTGAAAACAGTTTTTATAAATAAATATTAAATATTTTGACTCAAATTTACCACTACCATGAAGTACAATATGTGACGAGAAAACAATCTCAGAATGGCCTGGATAAGTAAAAGCGTTTCAAAGGTATCACCACATAAAGAGACATATGTCAGATTTGCAAAAAATGGCCTGGTCCTGAAGGTGAAAAATGGCAGGGTCCCGAAGGTGTTAAAGGATTCAAAATGACAGCAGCCTTTTTTACATAAGTAATGGGCACTGAAAAATACAGATGAGGATACAATCTAAAGAAAATACATAAAAATGATTATTAGTCCACTATAAGAAATCAACATAGGAAAATACAAGGTGACAACTTCAGGTTTACATGGAGCAGTTTTCTGGCATTTTTCGTGCAGTTTTTCACAACCGTGAACATTTGTTACATGGGACTGAATGACATTTAATGCTGAGCTTTGTGATTTTTTAAGTCAAAAAGTGTCCTAGCTGGGACAATTTTGTAGCGCTGAGATCCCTGACTTCTGTGGGAAAGTGCTTGTAGTATTACAGTCATGTGCTATTTATGAGAATGGCAATTTCACTTTAAGTCACCGGTTTCTAAGCCCTAGCATTACAGTAAATGACATTCTGTACTCAAGTGTGACCATAGTATGAGTAGTAAGCATTTACTGAAATGCTTCATATTTCACCCTGTCAAATTGTGGAAGGTGGAAAGGAACCCTGGCCATTTACTACATGACTACCGCCAAACTGTGTGCATAGCATCCACATGCAATGCACTGATCTATTGCTTCTCAGCATAATTACATCGTATACAACGCCATTATTAATAAACTGGCTATCACAAGGCTATTGGATGTGCAATCCATATTGTCTTTGCTTTGCCTTCTTACATGGGGTCTGTACTCCTCCTATTTGGCCCACGTGCTTTTAATTAGCAGGAGACTGAATAAGGGTTAATAGATTCCTACCTGGTCTCAGTTGTAGTTCCTGAGAGCACAGGGGAGCTTCTTACATGTTCACATGCTACGGTACTGCGTGGCTGCTGTTGTGATGTGGGTTGGTGGGGCCCAGTGCCAATGAGGCTTAGTCCAACAACCGGGGTGCTGGGTCATGCCACCTGTTGGTGAGGTGCTGTAGCCTATGTGGTGCTGTTCCAAATTAGAGTAGGTACCGTGTTTCTCCGAAAATAAGACAGGGTCTTATTATTATTTTTTTTTCTCCGAAAAAAGGGTTAGGGCTTATTATTGGGGTAGGGCTTATTTTGGCTCCATGAACATATTTTATATAGACACATGCCAATTAAAGAACAGTCCCTGGACAGTGTTTATATTAAATATGATTATAACCCCCCTCATCCATAGGAATGCACCCATATACTGCAGTACATGGGTGCATTCCTATGGATGAGGGGGGTTATAGTCATATTTGCCACACATTTTTCATTCTGGTACCGTATATTGCCCCTGAGATGTCCTTACCCAAGGGACCTAGGCAGCAATCTACGGTACCAGGGAGAGCAGATACGGAACGGGAGAGATGTAGGGAGCTCCTCCAGGCAGCAGAGAGGAGAAGGAGATCCTCCTGCTGCCTCCTTCATGCAAGCAAGAACGTGCGGGCTGGCGGCAGTACAGGGCATACAGAGAAGCCACCAGCCTGCCCAATGTGAAAGTGAAGGGAAGAGCGGGCTGCCGGAATAATTTAGCATTTAGTGAAACAGCCAGGGCTGGCTGCTTCACTGAAGGCTAATTCACTGAAGCCTGCGCTGCCCGCCCGCCCACAGTTTCATGGCAGCTCAGGAGTCATCAGGGGCCAATAAAATATTGCTCTATCTAGGGCTTATTTTTAGAGTAGGGCTTATATTTTAAAGAGGACCTTTCACCTGGATATCCTTAATCTAATTATTATCCTACCTTATAGTGCGGCCCCCACTGATGTCTTGGCACTTTTTTCTAAAGAACCCCCCGTTCGTCCACTGTGGTCCCCGTATCTTTTGGCGCCTCATATGCTAATGAGGCGACTTAGTTATACTAGGCGTGGACTTAAAGTTCTCCTGGGAGTGGTTATCTTCTCCCTGACTGCGAGCGCATCCAATCAGAGCGCCTCGCTCTTAGCCAGGGAGAAGGAGCGCAAGTTCTCGCGTGAGAAGGAGCTGCAATTCTCGTGAGAACTTGAGCTCCTTCTCCCTGGCTAAGAGCGGGGCGCTCTGATTGGATGCGCTCGCAGCCAGGGAGAAGATAACTACTCCCAGGAGAAATACAAGTCCACGCCTAGTATAACTGAGTTGCCTCATTAGCATATGAGGCGCCAAAAGATATGGGGACCACAGCGGACGAAAGGGGGTTCTTTAAAAAAAAAAGAAAAAGAAATGACAAGACATCAGTGGGGGCCGCACTATAAGGTAGGATAATAATTAGATTAAGGATATCCAGGTGAAAGGTCCTCTTTAAGCCTACTCCAAAAACCCTGCAAAATAGCTAGGGCTTATTATCAAGGTAGGGCTTATTTTCGGGGAAACACAGTACTCACTGGAAAGAGGCAACCTCGACATGGTAAGTAGGCGTATGCATTCTGATAAAACACATACAAATGCCTCTGTACACTTTTGCGATTGGTAGGCAACAAGCGTTTTTTCTTTTAGATGTTTTTATCCATCTCTCACAGTATGTTTGAAAGGGGTTTTCTGGATGTTTAATACTGCTAACCTATCCTGAGAATATGCCATCAATATCTGATCAGTGGGGCAGTACCGATCAGCTGTTTGAAGAGGCCGCTGTACTCCAGTGCGTGCTGTGGCCTCTTCACGGCACTGTATCTAATGAGTGGGGGTCCGACTTCTGGCATCCCATTGATCAGCTGTTTAAAGAGGCCATGGCACTCCAGTGACCGTTGCGGCCTCTTTCTAGGCCAGTGACGTCACATTTATCAGTCACGTGGCCCGTGTGCTGCTCCGCCAAGTGCATGGGCCTGGACTGCAATACCAAGTGCACTGTACATTGGCTGTGCTTGGTATTGCAGCCCAAGTCCATTCGCTTGAATGGGATGGAGCAGCACACGGGCCACGTGACTGATGAACGTGACGTCACTGACCTAGGAGATGGCCGCCATGCTCACTGGCCTCTTCAAACAGCTGATCGACAGGGTGCTGGATCAGATATTAAGTGCGGATCACCCACCAGTTGTTGAATAGCTACCCTTGAAAACACATGGGCCGTAGTCCTTAGGCTGAGTTCACATCACCGTTCAGCCTACCCGTTCTCCTGCAGTTTAGGAGCAGGAGAACGGAAAGGACGGATTCGGCACATAACAGCCGAACGGAGCCTAAGGACCCCATAGACTATAATGGGGTCCGTTAGGTTTCTGCTAAGAGGAAGATTTGTGAAGCGGAGACAAAAGTCCTGCACGCACAACTTTTGTCTCTGCTTCAAATATCTTCCTCTGAGCGGAAACCTAACGGACCCCATTATAGTCTATGGGGTCTGTAGGATCCGTTTGGCTCAGTTATGTGCCGAGTGCGTCCTTTCCGTTCTCCTGCTCCTAAACGGCAGGAGAACGGAAAGGCTGAACGCTGATGTGATTTCTCAGATCACAAGTTTCACACGTTTCGCCTCCTTACAAGGAGAAAAAAACAACAACTGAAGAATAAAAAAAAAACTGATATTCAATAACTTCATTTCCATAAGGCGCATCTTGCTAACAGCCCACTCCGCAGCGCTCACACCAAAGACAGCCAGCAAAACTTTATTCTCTTTCCAGCGTCTCTATGGAAACAGCAAGGGAGCCAAATAAGTTCACCACTCTGCACCTTGCGATGCTCTGCAGAGGAAAGCATTTGCTGACGACTGTCTAGGATACCGAAAAAATGGTCATTCTAGGAACAGGTTACTCTGCACGTCTGAGTACCGATCGGCCTATACTGTACAGAGAGCACCTGGGGAGCCTTCAGCACCTAGAAGGGTCCAGGGATACCCAATGTACCCACTGCTGTGGTGGAGTGCATTACATGGAACGCTGCCATATGGTGTGCCATCTAATGCCACAGGCCACATGCTCTATATGCCATACAGTAGTCTATGACATGACACAATGCCATTACCTTGAGGTCTGGAGGCTTGTTCCTGGTGATTGCGGGGGGTGCCTGGTATGCTCCTGCAGAGCCCAAATCCCCAGGCACTGGGCTGTCTGATCCTCGCACTTCCATGACAGTAGGTGGCAAAAGAGCATCTTGTGCAGCCACCTCCTCAGGGTGCAGCTCGCCCGACTGGCAGCGCTTCATGTATCCAGAGGGGGCACGGGGTAGAGGGGGCAGCAAAGGAGCAGGGCACCATCAACTAAGGAAGGGCAGGTAGAATTACAACAAAGGAAGGTCACGCCGAGCACTGGTGTCCTCCACAAGACATAACTTCCCGGCGTCCCCTGCCAGTCATCCCACAGGGCCCTATGGCACAGAGTCGGCTCCCTCCACACATCACAAAGCTGCAGCCGCACACAGCACACCGCGGGCCAGGCTGGGAGGCGGAAGAGGCACGGACGTCTGCTCCATTCTCCCCCAGGCCCTTATGGCTCCCGGTCCTGGGGGCCCTGGCTCCTCCGTCCGCACTTCTCCCTGCAGAGCCTGGGTAAGGGCTATACTATACTCCGTAAGGACCTCCTTACGTCACACTATCACTTGACATCCCTAGGTCACGTGGGCCGGCAGCCGATGCGCTCTGCTATCACAGGCACTAGCTGAGTGCAGAGTAGGAAGGTCAGGGATGGCTGCTCAGTAGCGTCTGTAGAGGTGGATGTGACTACTGGGGAGGGGCTGAGAATTGGATGCAGCAGGGGATTCTGTGTGAGATGATATACTGGGGGAGGGGGGCTGTGTGAGATGATATACTAGGAGAGGGGGGCTGTGTGAGATGATATACTAGGAGAGGGGGGCTGTGTGAGATGATATACTAGGAGAGGGGGGCTGTGTGAGATTATATACTGGGAGGGGGGGCTGTGTGAGATTATATACTGGGAGAGGGGGGCTGTGTGAGAGGATATACTGGGGGAGGGGGGCTGTGTGAGATGATATACTAGGAGAGGGGGGCTGTGTGAGATGATATACTAGGAGAGGGGGGCTGTGTGAGATTATATACTGGGAGAGGGGGGCTGTGTGAGAGGATATACTGGGGGAGGGGGGGCTGTGTGAGAGGATATACTGGGGGAGGGGGGGGGGCTGTGTGAGAGGATATACTGGGGGAGGGGGGCTGTGTGAGAGGATATACTGGGGGAGGGGAGGGGAGGGGGCTGTGTGAGATTATATACTGGGAGAGGGGGGGCTGTGTGAGATTATATACTGGGAGGGGGGGCTGTGTGAGATGATATACTAGGAGAGGGGGGCTGTGTGAGATTATATACTGGGAGGGGGGGGCTGTGTGAGATGATATACTAGGAGAGGGGGGCTGTGTGAGATGATATACTAGGAGAGGGGGGCTGTGTGAGATGATATACTGGGAGGGGGGGCTGTGTGAGATTATATACTGGGAGGGGGGGCTGTGTGAGATTATATACTGGGAGAGGGGGGCTGTGTGAGAGGATATACTGGGGGAGGGGGGGGGGCTGTGTGAGAGGATATACTGGGGGAGGGGGGGGGGGCTGTGTGAGAGGATATACTGGGGGAGGGGGGGGGGCTGTGTGAGAGGATATACTGGGGGAGGGGAGGGGGCTGTGTGAGATTATATACTGGGAGAGGGGGGGCTGTGTGAGATTATATACTGGGAGGGGGGGCTGTGTGAGATTATATACTGGGAGAGGGGGGCTGTGTGAGAGGATATACTGGGGGAGGGGGGCTGTGTGAGATGATATACTAGGAGAGGGGGGCTGTGTGAGATGATATACTGGGGGAGGGGGGCTGTGTGAGATGATATACTAGGAGAGGGGGGCTGTGTGAGATTATATACTGGGAGGGGGGGCTGTGTGAGATTATATACTGGGAGAGGGGGGCTGTGTGAGATTATATACTGGGAGAGGGGGGCTGTGTGAGAGGATATACTGGGGGAGGGGGGGCTGTGTGAGAGGATATACTGGGGGAGGGGGGGCTGTGTGAGAGGATATACTGGGGGAGGGGGGGGCTGTGTGAGATGATATACTAGGAGAGGGGGGCTGTGTGAGATGATATACAGGGAGGGGGGGCTGTGTGAGATTATATACTGGGAGAGGGGGGCTGTGTGAGATTATATACTGGGAGAGGGGGGTTGTGTGAGATGATATACTGGGGGGCTGCTGTGCGAGATGATATACTGGGGGAGGGGGCTGTGTGAGATGATATACTGGGGGAGGGGGGCTGTGTGAGATGATATACTAGGAGAGGGGGGCTGTGTGAGATATACTAGGAGAGGGGGGCTGTGTGAGATTATATACTGGGAGGGGGGCTGTGTGAGATGATATACTGGGAGAGGGGGGCTGTGTGAGATGATATACTAGGAGAGGGGGGCTGTGTGAGATTATATACTGGGAGGGGGGGGCTGTGTGAGATTATATACTGGGAGAGGGGGGCTGTGTGAGATTATATACTGGGGGGCTGCTGTGCGAGATGATATATTGGGGGGCTGCTGTGCGAGATGATATACTGGGGGAGGGGGCTGTGTGAGATGATATACTGGGGGAGGGGGCTGTGTGAGATGATATACTGGGGGAGGGGGCTGTGTGAGATGATATACTGGGAGGGGGGCTGTGTGAGATGATATACTGGGAGGGGAGCTGTGTGAGATTATATACTGGGAGGGGGGCTGTGTGAGATTATATACTGGGAGTGGGGCTGTGTGAGATTATATACTGGGAGAGGGGGGCTGTGTGAGATTATATACTGGGGGGCTGCTGTGTGAGATTATATACTGGGGGTCTGGAGTGTGAGATTATTTACTAGGGGGGTTGCTGTGTGAGATTGTATGGAGGGCGTGCTGCTGTGTGAGATAATATACTGGGGGCGGCTGTGTGAGATTATATACTGGGGGGGCTGGAGTGTGAGATTGTATGGAGGGGGGGCTGCTGTGCGAGATTGTATGGAGGGGGACTGCTGTGTGAGATTATATACTGGGAGGGGGGGCTGTGTGAAATTATATACTGGGAGAGGGGGGCTGTGTGAGATATACTGGGGGGGCTGCTGTGTGAGATTATACACTGGGGGCTGCTGTGTGAGATTATATACTGGGGAGGCTGCTGTGTGAGACTATATACTGGGGGGCTGCTGTGTGAGATTACAGGTGAAACTCCAAAAATTAGAATATCGTGCAAAGTTTATTTATTTCAGTAATGCAATTTAAAAGGTGAAACTAACATATGAGATAGACTCATTACATGCAAAGCAAGATATTTCAAGCCTTTGTTATAATTTGGATGATTATGGTTTACAGTTTATGAAACCCCAAAGTCACAATTTTGAGGTACCCTTGCTCAGGGGGTATGGATTAATTAGCTGACTAGAGTGTGAGACTTTGAGCCTAGAATATTGAACCTTTTCACAAAATTTAAATTTTAAGCTGCATTAATGCAATTCCTTTTAATTTGCATTACTGAAATAAATGGACTTTTGCACGATATTAAAATTTTTCGAGTTTCACCTGTATATAATGGGGGGCTGCTGTGCGAGATTGTATGCTGGGGAGGCTGCTGTGTGAGATTGTACAATCCCACACAGCAGCCCCCCCTCCGTACAATCCCACACAGCAGCCCCCCCTCCATACAATCCCACACAGCAGCCCCCCTCCATACAATCCCACACAGCAGCCCCCCTCCATACAATCCCACACAGCAGCCCCCCTCCATACAATCCCACACAGCAGCCCCCCCCTCCATACAATCCCACACAGCAGCCCCCCCCCTCCATACAATCCCACACAGCAGCCCCCCCTCCATACAATCCCACACAGCAGCCCCCCCTCCACACAATCCCACACAGCAGCCCCCCCCTCCATACAATCCCACACAGCAGCCCCCCCTCCATACAATCCCACACAGCAGCCCCCCCTCCATACAATCCCACACAGCAGCCCCCCCTCCATACAATCCCACACAGCAGCCCCTCCTCCATACAATCCCAAACAGCAGCCCCTCCTCCATACAGTCTCATACAGCAGCCCCCCTCCATACAATCCCACACAGCAGCCACCCCCTCCATACAGCAGCCCCCCCTCCACAGACCTCCCAAGTGTCCCTCTTTTTGACTCAAGTCCCTCTGTCCCTCTTTGCTCCTTAAATGTCCCTCTTTTTGATATGAGGGAATACAGTTAGGTCCATATAAATTTTGTTTTTATTACCTGTTTACTAAAACATATTTAAGTTATAGGTATATAATGGACATACATTTCAGACTTTTAGCTTTCATTTGAGGGTATCCACATGAAAATTAGATGAAGGGTTTAGGAGTTTCAGCTCCTTTACATGTGGCACCCTGTTTTTAAAGGGACCAAAAGTAATCGGACAATTGACTTAAAGGCTGTTTCATGGGCAGGTGTGGGCAATTCCTTCATTATTTCATTCTCAATTAAGCACATAAAAGGCCTGGAGTTGATTTGAGCTGCGGTGCTTGCATTTTGAAGATTTTGCTGAGAAGTAAACATGCGGTCAAAGGAGCTCTGCATGCAGGTGAAACAAGCCATCCTTCATCTGCGAAAACAGAAGAAAACCATCTGAGTAATTGCTACACTATTAGGAATGGCAAAATCTACAGTTTGGCACATCCTGAGAAAGAAAGAAGGCACTGGTGACCTCAACATTGCAAAAAGACCTGGAGGCCCATGAAGACAACAGTGGTGGATGGTCGCAGAATAATTACCATGGTGAAGAGAAACCCCTTCACAACAGCCAAACAAGTGAACAATACTCTCCAGGATATAGGCATATCAATATCCAAATTAAGATAAAGAGAAGACTGCATGAAAGTAAATACAGAGGGTTCACTGCACGGTGCAAGCCACTCATAGGCCTCAAGAATAAGAAGTCTAGATTGGACTTTGCTAAAAAAAAAACATTGTAAGGGATCGCCTCTTATTCGGGGGTCATTCTCACAGATACGACTTTAGGACACCAGGTTTCAGGTCCAAACAGTGCATTTATTTTACACTCCAACCAATATAGGTCATCATGAAGTCGCAGCTTCACCTAACACATGTGACATCCACATAAAATAATAAACACTTGCCCGGCTAGGCTCTAACTAACACAGAGTTTCCTGACTCGCCTAGGTCACAGTTCACACCCTGTGAACTCGTGCGGCTTTGTCAGCCAATGTCCCACAGCCTCCTGGCTGTACAGAGCACAGTATGCCCACTGTCTCTACTTCACCGTTTCTTGTGGGGGATTGGGGCTCCATAGTCCCCCCAACTCCAGGCTATCTCCCAGCCTCGTGGTCCCTCAGCCTTGCCCAGCTGAGACCACACAGACCAGGCCTCTGTCTGCACACTCTCCAGAGTGAGCCACACCCAAGATCTAGTAGCAGGATTAAATAGGATCCCTGGACATGAGCATGTCTCAAGTCCCGGACTGGAACCTGGGGAAACAAAACCTCAATGTTCACATTGCCACAACATCTTAAAAAACCAGCACACTTGTCAAAGAACATTCTTTGGACAGATGAAACCAAGATCAACCTCTACCAGAATGATGGAAAGAAAAAAGTATGGCGAAGGCATGGTACAGCTCATGGTCCAAAGCATACCACATCATCTGTAAAACACGGCGGAGGCAGTGATGGCTTGGGCATGCATGGCTGCCAGTGGCACTGGGTCCCTAGTGTTTATGGATGATGTGACACAGGACAGAAGCAGCCGGATGAATTTTGGGGTTTTAAGAGACATACTGTGTGCTTAAATGCAGCCAAACTGATTGGTCGGCGTTCCATAATACAGATGGACAATGACCCAAAACATAAAGCCAAAGAAACCCAGAAGTTTATTATAGCAAAGAAGTGGAATATTCTTGAATGGCCAAGTCAGTCACCTGATCTGAACCCAATAGAGCATTTCACTTGTTAACCACTTCCCATCTGGGCCATTTGCCCCCTTCCTGACCAGGCCTAATTTTGCAAATCTGACATATCTCACTTTATGTGGTAATAACTTTGGAACGCCTTTACTTATCCAAGTCATTCAGAGATTGTTTTCTCGTGACACATTGTACTTCATAATAGTCATAAATTTGAGTCAATATATTTGACCTTTATTTTTTTTTTAAATCCCAAATTTACCAAAAAATTTTAAAAATTCGCAATTTTCGACATTTCAATTTCTTTGCTTTTAAAACAGAAAGTGATACCTCATAAAATATTTATTACTTAACATTCCCCATTTGGAAATGTCATTTTATTTTTTTAGGACGTAAGGCTACTTTCACACTTGCGGCAGGACGGATCCGACAGGCTGTTTACCATGTCGGATTCTTCCTGCCGCTATTTAGCCGTGCCGCCGCTCCGTCCCCATTGACTATATCGGGGGCGGAGCTCCGGCGCAGCACGGCGAAAGGCCGCCGGACTAAAAGTCCTGCATGTCCGACTTTTTAGTCCAGCGGCTCTCGCCGTGCTGCGCCGGAGCTCCGCCCCCGAGCGGCGGCAACGCGAAATAGCGGAAGGACGGATCCGACATGGTGAACAGCCTGTCGTATCCGTCCTGCCGCAAGTGTGAAAGTACCCTTAGAAGGCTTAGAAGTTTAGAAGCAATTAAAATTTTTAAGAAAATTGCCAAAACCCACTTTTTAAGGACCAGTTCAGGTCTGAAGTCACTTTGTGGGGCCTACATAGTGGATACCCCCATAAATGACCCCATTGTAGAAACTACACCCCTCAAGTTACCTAAAACCGATTTTACAAACTTTGTTAACCCTTTAGGCGTTCCACAAGAATTAAAGGAAAATGGAGATCAAATTTTTAAATTTCACTTTTTTGGCAGATTTTCCATTTTAATCCAATTTTTTCTTTAACACATCGATGGTTAACAGACAAACAAAACTCAATATTTATTACCCACGTGGTCATAAACTGCTGTATGGGCACACGGCAGGGCGCAGAAGAAAAGGAACTCAACATGGTTTTTAGATGGCATGTCCCATTTGAAGCCCCCCTGATGCATCCTTACAGTAGAAACTCCCAAGAAGTGACCCCATTTTGGAAACTAGGGGATAAGGTCCCAGTTTTATTGGTACTATTTTTGGGTACATATGATTTTTTGATCATTCATTATAACACTTTATGGGGCAAGGTGACCCAAAAAATTGGTTGTTTTAGCACAGTTTTTATTTATTTATTTTTACAGCGTTCATCCTAGGGGTTCGGTCAAGTGACATTTTTATAGAGCAGATCGTTACAGACATGGCGATACCTAATATGTATACTTTTTCTTATTTATTTAAGTTTTACACAATAATTGCATTTTTGAAACAAAAAAATTCTGTTTTAATGTGTCCATGTTCTGAGAGCTATAGTTTTTTTACTTTTTGAGAGATTTTCTTATGTAGACAAGGAGAGAGAAGGAAACACGGCGGCACTGCCCCCACTGGTGTAACCGCTGTGAGCAGCTTGCATGCGGTATAAAGATATCCAGTACGCGGTGCTCAGCAACAAAGATCATCAAGTGGAGGTTCACAATACGAGGAGAAGAAAATAATAGAGTTGCGGCACTCACCAGGATGCAATCGGTAACTTTATTGAAGCTTCCTTAGAAGTAGATACATTGGGGATCCAGGGGCGGACACACTGTTGCAGGCGGCGACAGCCGTTTCGCGCGTGGGATCGCGCTTCCTCAGGCCGCTCAATACGTCATGGCGCAAGTGCGCACTTTATAGAGACGGACAGGGAACGGCCGGCGCCGTCATCCACAGCTGTTCGCCCCTGAAATAAAATGACATATATTAAAAACAAGCGCACAGCAGCGACAATGCAAATATAATCAAATAGCAGCATAGATATAGGATCAAACAGCATTCACTTGCTAATACCCCCACGCGGTGGGACATATATGCAAGGACCTGGATAAGTGGGAGAATCATAATGCAAAGACAATGTATATGATGTCCCTGTAGACAGAGGGGGGATGCGCACAAAATTAGCATAATCAAAACAGGCACGTAACGCAGAAAGGCGTACGGAGGCACCTAATGCAAAGTAGAAGGTAAAAAATGCCTAAAGCAGGAAATATGAAACAAAAGACAAAAAATAACCAAATACGGAGAGACACGAACCCGTGGATGTATACACAGAGACATTGAGCGCATTTAGATTACAGAAAGACAGACATGTCATTTCTGTCATTCATGCCCGCTGGGCCCATAGCGCCTGTCTGAATTATCCACCTTGCCTCCCTCTGCAGGAGTAGGCGATGCCGATCCCCTCCACGAGGGATGGGACGGACATGCTCCACCCCCGCAAAGGAAAGGCAACGCGGATGAGCGTCATGGGCGGTGCGAATATGGTCAATAATGCGAGGACTGCCTCTACCTGACCTAATAGAGCCGACATGCTCGCGTATACGCTCGAAAAGGGGACGTATAGTCTTGCCTACGTAAAAACGTCCACAAGGACAGAAGACCACGTAAACAACGTAGGACGTATGGCAATTAATAAACTCTCGCACTGTGTGTGTGACTCCCCCAAAAAATAAATGCTTGCTGCACACATTGAGTGCGCAGAACGAGCAATGACCGCATTTGAAGTTGCCCTTAGGCTTACCCAGCCAAGTCTCGCCCTTGGGTGTAGAAAAAACACTCCTGACGAGTTTATTGTTAAGTGTAGGGCATCTCCTAAATGCGATCAAAGGTTTCTCGTCCGTCACACTACTGAGAGATGGATCCCCTCTCAGGAGGTCCCAGTTTTGATTAATCACCTGCTTAACCATGTCTACAGCAGCACTGTATTGGAACGAAAATGCAAAACGTGATGGTATAGGGTTAGTTTCTCTCTCCCTGAGTAGGGAGGTGCGATCCAATTTAGCGGCCTTACGCATGGCCGCTGAGACACCATTCGACGGATAACCCCTATCCAGGAGCCTTTTGCGAAGCTCCCTGGCTTGCCTAAAAAAGCCTTCATCTGTATCATTGATCCTACGTAGTCGGACGAACTGTCCATAAGGGACAGCACGTTTAACCGAGGGTGGATGAAAACTGGTCTGGTGGAGGAGGGAGTTAGTTGCTGTAGGTTTACGATGGCCACTGGTATGTACGGTGCCATCCCTGACAGTGACCTGCACATCCAAAAAGTCCAGGGATTCACCACCAAACTTGACGGTGAACCTCATGTTCATCTGGTTATGTGCGTTTAAATGGTCGACAAAAGCAAGGCACAACTCCTCACTCCCCCACCAGACCAGGAAAATGTCATCCACATACCTCAGGAAAAGATGGATGTGGCGTAGATAGGGGTTATCCGTCGAAAAGATGTAGGTCTCTTCAAATACCGCCAGGTACAGGTTTGCAAATGTGCACGAGACAGGGGTGCCCATTGCAGTACCTAGTACCTGGCGGTACCAGAGACCATCAAATTGGAAAACGTTATTGCTAAGGACTAAGTCCAAAGCCTCGTGAATGAAGTCTATGAACATAACACTCTTATTGGTTTTGTGCAAAACCGTCTTAACTGCTTGAAGGCCCAGGTCGTGTGGAATGCGAGTATATAAACTCTCGACATCAAGAGAGACAAGGTGAAAGTCTTCCTGCCACTCAAGGTGGCTGAGCGCACGAAGAAAGTCACCCGTATCTTTTAAATAAGTCGGAGTGCTACGTAACAAGGGCCTGAGGAGCCAGTCAACATAGCTAGACAGGGGCTCTGTCACTGAGCCGATCCCCGCGATAATAGGACGACCTGGGGGTCGGGTCAGTGATTTATGAACTTTTGGTATAAAATACCATGTGGGAATTTTGGGAAAAGCCGGTATGAGACGCTCTTTCATATTATTGGGTAGAAAACCATTAAAAATATAACGGTTAATTAGAGCATACAATTTTGATGATATACCGGGTGTGGGGTCCCCCTTGAGTTTAGAATAAACCATGCAATCACCCAATTGCCGATGTGCCTCCTCCAAATAATACTCCCTGGGCATCAGGACCACATTCCCTCCCTTGTCGGCCGGCTTAATGACCATACTGGTCTGCTTGCTCAACCACAAAAGAGCCTGAGATTCTTCTATCGATAGATTAGAAGGTGCTACCGGATACACCAGTGCACGAATTTCTCTTAATACTCGTTTGTGAAAGAGATCTATAGCAGAGCCGGCTGGCATGGGAGGAAGGAAGGTGGACCTGACGCCCCCTGTGTATTTATTCAAATGGTTCCCTGTAGCCACAGGCTCCTCTAGTGCAGTGTTAGACAAGAAGTGTATGCATGCAATTTCTTCCTCAGTGAATCTGCCCGACAGATGAAAGTCGGTAAGGGACATGGTTGCTGGGACCTCTCCCTGCAAAAGATTGTGGCAATGGACAGGGGTCTCAGCAAACGCCTTTTTAAGGTATAACTTGCGAACTGATAAAAAAAGATCAATCTCAAAATCCACTAGGTTGAACTGCCCAGGCAGGCTGTATCCCAGCCCCCGATTGAGGAGTGGGATACAGCCCGGGGGCAGTTCAGAGCCCGTGAGATTGATAACAATATTTTGGGTGGGTGCATCACAGTGCAGTTCATCATGCTCTATTGCCGCCAGTTAACTTGACGCCTCCTCCTCGTGGACTTTCGGGTTTCTCTTACTGTTCCTTGAACGTCGGCCACGCCCCCTTCTCGTGCCTTTTCTAAAGGGTTGGTTTCTTCACCCGAATTGGCTCCATTGCCTTCGGATAGGCTCGACTCGGAATCAGTAGCCCAGAAGTTGTGGCGACCTCTACGCGGCATACGTTTGGGGCGAATCTTTTTTTTACCCCAATCAAATACGCGATCTTGATCGTAATCATTTTTGTCCCGGATAAATTTGTCCCTTTTACGGTCCTTAATCTCTGCCTGTGTGGTGAGTAATTTTTTGTTGAGTCTCTTATCAAAACCAGCCATCTGTGATTCTAAGAGCCGTCTCTGAAGCTCCTCCCGTGCTTTGGCTAGCTCCTCCGTAACCACCACATATTCCCGCTGATCGCGGGCCAAAACAAGTTCCATAAGCTCTGTAGAGAAGCGCTGGTGCACAGCCTTCCACTCCCCTGTGAACTGGGGATCATCGTCATACTGAACAATGTCTTTGAACAGGCGCAGGCCTCGAGGGACCCGTCCGCTTTCTTTGTAGGATTTGAGGGACTCAATGGTCCAGAAGAGTCTCACCTCCCTATCTGCTAATTGGAATATTTTGGTTTCCAAATTCTTAGTGCTAATGGCAAGCACATAGTCCTGCTGGTCGCAGATAGCAAAGAATGTGTCCGCCCCTTCACGACCCTGAATAAGACCACATGCTGTATCAGATGCAATTGCTGATGCCGGATCAGCGGTCTGGGTGGTATCGGCGTGCTCTGCCATACTGTATGGAGTAATAAATCAGGCAAGGAGAGAGAGGGAAACACGGCGGCACTGCCCCCACTGGTGTAACCGCTGTGAGCAGCTTGCATGCGGTATAAAGATATCCAGTACGCGGTGCTCAGCAACAAAGATCATCAAGTGGAGGTTCACAATACGAGGAGAAGAAAATAATAGAGTTGCGGCACTCACCAGGATGCAATCGGTAACTTTATTGAAGCTTCCTTAGAAGTAGATACATTGGGGATCCAGGGGCGGACACACTGTTGCAGGCGGCGACGGCCGTTTCGCGCGTGGGATCGCGCTTCCTCAGGCCGCTCAATACGTCATGGCGCAAGTGCGCACTTTATAGAGACGGACAGGGAACGGCCGGCGCCGTCATCCACAGCTGTTCGCCCCTGAAACAAAATGACATATATTAAAAACAAGCGCACAGCAGCGACAATGCAAATATAATCAAATAGCAGCATAGATATAGGATCAAACAGCATTCACTTGCTAATACCCCCACGCGGTGGGACATATATGCAAGGACCTGGATA